>NC_143015.1:146260358-146560358 GCF_055824585.1 Amblyomma mixtum | reverse complement strand
GGAGCCGCGCTTTTTTTCAATTGCCGCCCGATGCCACTGGCGCTTATCTTAGAACCAAGCACAACCCAAAGCCCTGTTTTTGGCAGCAAGAGAGGCGCGAAGCGGGTGACGTTTTTTACAAAACCCCGGACGAGAGCACTGTAAGCGCGGCGCATCCGGGCGCACGGAGCGCGCTGTCACGTGCTATCTTTCAAACTCCGCGGGCTTTCGCTTTTCCCGAATAAAAACGGCCACGCTAAGTCTATCTCGTTCAAAGTGCCTGGGTTGGACAATATTTGTGGACCTACACAAATTTCCTATTGACGCCTGAACGTTTCAAGCTATATTTAAAAACTTAATTTACATATCTGGGCTGAATAATCGAATAGGAGGAGTGAAAAACTGGTACTGTAACTTTATATATATATATATATATATATATATATATATATATATAATTCGGAGGTCGTGGGTTCGGATCCCACCGGCGGCAGGTGGTTGTTTTTTCTTCTGCTTTTCTAATCAGTTATCTTTAAACGATAACATATTCAGTAATATTCTAAATTGATCAACACCACAAAATAAATAACTTAAAAAAAAATCCCCTGTGCCCCTTGGTTTCTGTGGCTGTTGGCTTCTGTCATATATATATATATATATATATATATATATATATATATATACACAAGCAAAATGCCCACCGCACCGTAGCAGGTGGAAGTTCAATTACTAATTGGTTGCGGGAAGTTGCTCTACAAAAAAATTGGCAGTGGCTTAGCTCTGGTTAAACCGGTAAATTGTGTTAACAATGGTGCGCGCGTTCTTCTGGCGATTCTTTGGCGCGTTGCCTTCGCCGAGTTGCATCCCTAGCACGACGCTTTGCAAGACGTTCTTCGCACTGTTCTGTTGTCATTTGCGCAGGTTGTCGCTTTCTCCCTTCTTCCTGTCGCCGCCACTTCTTACAGGACTGCATAGCATTCACGCCAAGGCAAGCGCGCATTTATAGACGCGTTACAGCGCGGGAGCATAGGCGCCGCCATATTGATCGCGTGACCATACCGCCACGCTGCCAGGGAGTCCACAGGACGCCATCGCCCGTTCGGCTGTACGCTTTGCTCGTCGGTAAATTGGTGTTTGAGGAAAGGAAATGTATCTGTCTCGCATATCTCGGTGGACAACTGAACCTCGCTGTAACCAGAAGGGAGGAAGATGGGAGTGAGCAAAGACACCGTATTCACTAGACGCGCCTTTGTTCACTCCAAAAAATCGAGCTGGCATGGCGGAGTGGTTAGCGCGCTCGTCTCGCAATCCGGAGAGCCTGGTTCGATTTTCCAACTCGACCAATGTCCTACTCGGTGTTATTTATTTATGTGGTCTGACTAGAAATTAGGCTAATTGCTTAAACGATATCATTCGAATGCCATCGATGCATTGCGCTCCAATGCTGCTAACGGCGGCCTTCAAAGGCCAGAAGTGGATGGATGGATGGATGCATAGGAGCGCCCCCTTTGAAACGGGTTGGTGGCAATTGCCACCATGCTGAGCTTTTCTTCTTTATTTTTTTGTTTACTGTGTTGGCAATTCTCATTAAGAATCGCCACCATCTTTGCCTACGGTTTCCTACAATTCTAACCTTACGCCACATCTCTGCTTTTCAGCCACCAATCCTCCAATCGCTTTTTACTGACTTCCACTGCAGATTTATTTACATGACCATTGTTATCTTTAAACCCTAGGGCCTCAGGAAGAGTGACTGCGCCTGCATCGACATCCGGATGGATACCGTCACATTTGATTATGAGGTGTTCAATTGTTTCCACAGATCTACCACACACTGCACATGTGTCATCTTCTTCGTTAAATTTCTTTTTGTAGCTGCGCGTTCTAAGACACCCTGACCTAGCTTCAAAAAGTAGGGCACTGCCTCTTGAGTTATCATAGAAAAATTCTTTCCTGATCTGCCTTTTCCAGCATCGATATAGTTCTACACTATGTTTGTTTTCCATTGAATTCATCCAATTTTTAACTTCCGCGTTTTTAACCTGTCGTTTAATGCTCTTTCTTTCTCCGTCCTCATGACCTGCATACTTACTGGTTAGTTTTCTAGTTCTTTTCCTCCACTGTGAGTTAACGCTCTTTCTGTATAAATATTTAAATACCTTAGCTGCCCACCTGTTATCGTCCAATTTACTCAACCGTTCTTCATATAGTATTTTACTCTTAGCTTCCCGTGCTTCGAACGATGCCCAGCCCATATCCCCTTGTACTGCCTCGTTTGTGGTTTTGCCGTGGGCACCTAGGGCTAATCTTCCAACCGCTCTCTGATTTACGTCTAATCTCGACTGAACTTCTGCCCTTAAGCACGGAACAGCATTGCCGAAAGTAAGTCCCGGCATCATTATTCCTTTCCAAATACCTCTTAGTACTTCATATTTGTTGTACCCCCATAATGCCCTATGTTTCATTATCCCGGCGTCTCTTCGTCCTTTTGCCCTAAGAGCCTGTTCGTACTTTTCCGTGTATATCTGCCCTTCGTTTAGCCATATCCCGAGGTATTTGTATGCGACCACTTTGGGTATTTCGTGGCCTTGTATTGTAAGCACCTGGTCAGTTGTATCGTTAAAAATCATCACACCTGATTTAGTTGCGCTAAAAATGAATCCTAGAGCGTCTCCTTCGTCTCCACAGCAATTAACCAAAGTTTGTAAATCTTCCTGGCTATCTGCTAACAGTACAATATCGTCCGCATACATTAAACCCGGGAGTCGCTGCTCAACTACATTTCAGCCTAATCTGTACGACAGATTATAACCTAGATTACTTTCTTCTAGCCTTCTTTCCATATTTATCACGTAAAGCATGAACAGAAGCGGTGATAGAGGACAACCTTGCCTTAATCCTTTGTGCACCCCCACAGTTGTGGTACATTTTTCCCTTCCCATGTAATTTCAACTTCATTATCTTGGTAGATTTCCTGTAGAAAATCAATTACGTCATGACTGATACCTAAATCTTTCAGTATGCTCCACAGGAGTTCCCTGTTCACGTTATCGTATGCACCGCTTATGTCCAGAAAGGCTAAAAACAGAGGTCTGTTTTCCGCCTTAGCTATTTCTATGCATTGGGTAAGCACGAACAGGCTATCATCTAAACACCTACCCCTTCTGAACCCATTCTGAAGTTCTCCGAGTATCCGATTACCTTCTACCCATGCCTGCATTTTTAATTTCACCGCCTGCAGGGCCAGCCTGTACATAACAGACGTTATCGTAATCGGACGGTAGGATTTGATGTTCATCTTATCTCATTTCCCTTTATAAATCAAATTCATTTTACTCTGTCTCCAGCTGTGCGGAATTTGCTGATTTGTTATGACTGTCTCCAATGATTTTATCAGCGCTTCCTTGCTTCTTGGGCCAAGTTCATTAATCAGCTTAATTGGAATTTCGTCTATCCCTGCGGATGTGGTTTTAGGAATATTCGCTTCCGCCTTTTCCCAGTTCAGACTAGTCAGTTCTAAGCTGTTCTCTATTGTGCTGTCCTGTGTTGCCGTCTCACTTGGGAAGATTACCCCATTGTCTTTGCTAAAAGACGCAGCTATAAATGATGTAATGTAGTTCACAGCATCGTCTCCCTCTAAACATTTTCCCTCAGCATCTATAATCTGTTCCTGCGTTCTTTTATTTGTTTTTCCCAACCAGCTTATATGGTTCCAGAATTTTCTTGGCCCCCCTTTATTTGCCTCGCGAACTTCAGCCAGCCATTTATCAGAGGACTGCTTCAGTTTAGCCTGGACTAGGGCCAAAACTTGCTGTTTCTTTTTTCGATAAGATTCCAATTTTTCGCCTATTTCCTCTCCAGATAACTGCGCCTTCTTTGCTTCTCTGTGCTCCCTTGAAGCCACCCGTCGTTGTTCGATGGCCTCCTTAATTTCCATATTCCACCAGCTTCGTGGCTTCCTCTTTCCTCTCCAGCGGTTTACTCCTTTCACTTGTTTCATTTTTGTAGCGATGAGCAGTTCTAACTGATTATAATCCCAATTTGCCATGAGGCGTTTCTCGATTACTTCTTCTAGTTCGGCTGATATTAGCGCTATTAGTTCATCGTTTAATTTTGCGTTGTCTTTTTGACTTCGCTGCATTTCTCTTTTGACTAGGGCTCCCAACTGTAGACTAATACGTTTATGATCACTTCCTAGGCTGTACTTCCTCTCTTCGTCTATTTCCATTATTGCGAGCTTGCTATAGATGCCCTGCGACATTAGACAGTAGTCAATGGTTGTTTGCCTGTTACGGGATTCCCCCGTGATTTGTCCCTCACATTTAGTTTCTCTGT
Source organism: Amblyomma mixtum (assembly GCF_055824585.1). Classification (NCBI taxonomy): domain Eukaryota; kingdom Metazoa; phylum Arthropoda; class Arachnida; order Ixodida; family Ixodidae; genus Amblyomma; species Amblyomma mixtum. Next base: position 146,556,044 of record NC_143015.1, on the reverse strand, counting down.
TGACAATAACTAGGGTGTGCCGCTCACACAAGTCTAGTATTAACTTCCCGTTACAATCTGTGTATCCAACCAGATCCTCGATGTGGCCGTTCATGTCTCCAAGCAAAATAATATCGACACCGTCTCCAATCTGCTTTATATCGTCATTGATGCACTTAACTAGTGGTGGACCTCCTAGGGGCGCCATCTGCCGTAGACAGAGCGAACTGCTCGAGCCGCTGCCAAGCGGCGCGCCGACGGCGCTGCCATCTGGGGCAGCGCGGCTGAAGCAACGCTGTTCAAGGTCATCCGTCCCTACCGACCGGGGCACGAGGCAAAATCTACAGTAGTATATTGCTACCGATATAAAACAACCTGGCTCTCGCAAGCCCCACCGGACTGTGAGGGATCTGTGAATGTAGAGAACGGCATGTATGGGTTTTAACCCAGTATTATTATCCGAGCAACTCCCATTCATGAACAATGAATCCAAACACTGAAACCAAAGTGAAAACAGAAGTGATACGCATTTGGCCAAACTACAAAAATAGACCTTCAATTTTTTCTCGGATACACACGTTTTTTCTGCGCAATTTTTTTTCAGTGAGCGAAGCGGCTTCAACGAAGGCAAGCCCAATCTGGGATTGACCAAATATTCGCCACAGCGGGCCCCTTTTGCTAGGTTTTGGGCTGCCAAAAGTCCATCTGTTCTCTTTGCACCCTCTACGTTTTCATAAATAATTCTACGTTTTCATATATAATTCAAACCTGAGCCGCCTACCAGAAATTTATTTGCAGCAGTACTGGAATATCGGTAACGTGCGCTGCCTACACTAAGCCAATATGTGGCAAGCACACATTTTTCCGATCAAATTGGGTATAGCGCGCACAAACTAGGCTTTTATTCCGCCGTGGTGGCTCAGTGGTTACGGCGCTCGGCTGCTTACCCGAAAGACGCGGGTTCGATCCCGGCCGTGGAAGCTGAATTTCGATGAAGGCGAAATTCTAGAGGCCCGTGTGCTGTGCTATGTCAGTGCACGTAAAAGAACCTCAGGTGGTCGAAATTTCCGGAGCCCTTCACTACGGCGTCCCTCATAGCCTGAGTTGCTTTGGGACGTTAAACCCCAATAAATCAACTAACTATCAAGCTATAACATAGTGCGGAGAGCCGCAGGTAACCTACGGCAGTCTAAGGGAGTGCCGGTATTGGTACGTATGATGCGGTCGTTTTTCACAGTGTATACTATCACGATGGAAAGAAACGCGAACAGTGCGGAGCCTACGCGCTCCGCTGCTCGAATTTTTTTTCGATGGCGCTTTTACCTTGGTGGTAAGAAAAAGACGTTAAAGTCGTCCTGGATTGCGTCACGAACAACTCTTGCATCGTTTTGCTACCACCGAAGTGAAAGCGTGTTTAAAACAAATGCGAACAGGGGAGCGCCTAGCCTCCTCTGTGTTAGCGTTTCTTTTCGTCGTGATGGTACGCTGCTACGAGAGGCGAACACTAATTTTTAGTCATTGATAAAATACGTTTAAATTTTTACACAACTGGTCCATAAGAGTAACTTATGAGCATGTATACTTCAATTTAGAACAATAGTATATAGCATGTATGATAGCAAGCAGCCACGCACCCATCTACACCCGCCATGACCCATGTCGGACCTCCGAATTATCAGAGCGGGAACCATCATTACAGGTAGCCTGTTTTCCTCCGGAAACCTCACATTTGCGTTGCATCTCACCTCAACTACGCGACAGAAGACCGGTGTTGGCAGCATGCCGGTAAGCCAGCCTTCCAGGCCCGCCACAGCGCCTGTAATGCCTGCAGTCGTTTTATGAGGGCAGCTCATTTTATTTTAGCCGAAATTTTTCTTGCATAAAACCCAAATTACATCGCATCTGCCCTCAAGTACACGGGAAGGTACCAGTGGGGACTGGGTGTGCTAATGTTCTCCGAAATAGCACCTGACACGCTGATATAGGACCCATTATTGTCGTAAGCAGGGGCAGGTGATTGGTACTGTGCCCGCTGTTTTCCCAGAGAGGCCCAATCAGGTATTAGAGAGGTTGTGCCAGTACCGCTTTCCCTTGAGGAACCTACTCGGAACAGAGATCTCCGCAACTTGCTTAGTGTTAAAGACTTGATTAAATAATAATAATTACTTTATTCACATCATGCATACATGATACCGGCGCATCTCTCTCTCTAATCTCTAATAGCCGGCACATCACAGGTGACTTGGTTGTTTTTTAATCTACAGAAGATCATGGCCTGTCTGTAGCGATCGCGGTGACCCTTATTTGTGACTCTATAGAGCTTGGCGTAGAGACAGGGTCAGGAGCGTGCGAGATCAAGCCTTATCACCTTTCTATTTACCCCTCTAGACTTTATGTGGCGATGTGTTGATGTGAAGAGGTAGAAATTTTAAGCCGATTGTCCAATAAACTGCTTTAGTAACGTTTTACGAAATAATAGGCATGCGGGTCTAAGTGCACGGGCGGAGCCCACGAAGGCTCAACTTGCCGTGCAAGAGTGTGCACGGGCCGTATAGAAATATTAGTCGGCACGACATTGAGGAGAAACATTATATAACGGAAGGCGCAGTATACTAAACGGATCCAGTGCGAATATTCTAAAGTGCGTGCTCCCAAAAAGGAGGCAGAGGTGCCAACGCGAAACCAAAGTATAGGCAACAACCCTGAACTTCATAAGAAACTTCGAGCAAAAACCATTTTAACCGGGTAGATCATTCTGCTGCCGCTGGAATTTAGTTTACCCCTGGTAACTCTGCCATAATTTTTCTTTCCAGAGCTCCCAATAACTGCGGGTATTAAAGCTAAAAAAAATCGCTTTTTGCTGTGCTTTAGAAAACATGCCTTCCACCACACAGAACTCTCCTAGCTCCATATTTCCTCAAGTAGCCCAGCATACGCCATTCTTTAGGCTTTCTTTAGCAACTGCTAATGTTTGGGCCAAAACGCATAAACGTGGAGCGAAAATTCCTAGAAGGGTGAAGCGGATGACTTTCACACTGCATTCTTTTGCAGGCAGTGCAGGCCTTGTTTTTCAGAGCACAATGGATTGGTAAAAAACATACAGATGCCTTCCTAATGCTATCATCAATAATACCGGCCCCGACAATAGTACAAGAAAAACGAAACAAATAAAGAAAACACGAACGCGATGCGCAGAAAAATTAAAATCATCCATCATCAGCAAGTCAACGCCCAGCTTAAAAATGCATGACGTAACAAACCATCTTCCTATATATACCTTTTGGTTCGACGGATCATTAGTGCCTCTTCCTGGACAGTTTACTTGTAAGTATCATATTAGACCATAGGAATGAAAGCGCAGAAATTTCAGAGGAAATGCACTGATTTGTAGAGAAAAGTAAATCAGTTGATTATCGGAAGAAAGATATTACAAAATGAAGCCATCGTAGGTGTGCGAACGGAACGAGAATTTTTATAGCTGAAAAAGAGCATTTATCTTTTTCTGTGTGCAAGTTGCCGGTCTTGTGTATTTTCATAGCGTACCTTTCTCTTCTAAGAAGAACGGAAATTTGGTCGTATGTTCAGGCAATATTAGGGCTGAAAAGAAGGGGAAATTATGTACACCATTGAAAATAAAAAAAAAGGCGTTGAAGATCTGGAACGAAGCACTATTATAATCCCCTAATTTAAACCTGCGCTCCTAATATAAATCATTAGCGTATCCCTCAATCTGCGCGAACTGGAAAATTTTTTTTTGAGGACGGAAATGGCGCAGTAACTGTCTCACATCTCGGTAGACACCTGAATAGCGCCGAAAGGAAACGGTAAATGAGGGAGTGAAAGAAGAAAGGAAGAGTTGCCGTAGTGGAGGTCGCCGGAATAATTAAGACCACCTGGGGACCATTAACGTGCACTGACATCGCACAGGAAAGGCAAAATATTTAATTCATGCTGTGCTGTTTCAGACGCCCTTTTAAAGCACGAAGCTGACCTTAATGGCGCTACGATTATTAAGGTTCTGGTTGCCCAGGACCCCATATCTTGTTTATGTACATTGATATCCACTGAAGGAGAGGGATCACGCCGAATTTGATCGTGCACTTCATTCCTTCCCTTTTTGGAGGCAGTGTAACAGACTTTGCACCATCAAAGCCCTTGACCTCTGCAGTTAAGGCACACTCCAATCTCCCACATGAACTTCTTTCGACTTTCAGGGGGGCCTCCCTGACCGCTGCCACTTAGGATTTTCACGGCAATCAACACAGCTCTCACAAAAAAGTTTGTGCAACAAATACATTGGGACAAAGACCCTTCTCCCTGACTCTAGACAACGGGGCTTCGGTCTCTCATTTGAGCTAATATAGAATAGGAGGCATTCTGATCCTGATCGACGAACAGCAGCAGGAACTGCGAGAATGGACTTCAATTTTTCACTAACCATGTTCAAAAAACAAAAAGAGCGGTATTAAACTCCTCGCGTAGGACCACCTACCGCGTTGGTTCAGGTTTCCAGCTCGAAAATTTGTATGTCCTCTGAAGGACAGACAATGCCACACCTGAAAAAGTTTGGACATTATCCATCGGCGGTAAGTCTCGGATGCATAAGAAAATTTAAAAAAAGGGACCTTGAAAAAACTTGATAAATCTAAAGCAGTCGCGTGGGGCGCGATGTCAGGAATGAGTGAACGAACGGTTGAACGGCAACTTAAAATAAAGTGCTTATTTGCAGTAGTGAATGTATGCTTGAGAATAGGATCAGTGGGATAAGTGCTGATGTTCATAGTACAGGACATACGGAAAAACGTAACTGCAACTTAAGAGGGAAACAACACTTAATAATATGATCAATGGAATAGAATAATATTTAGCACCGATGCAAGCATGTTCTAGGATGCGGACATGTTCTTGCTCATTTCGGCATTCGAGAGAGATCCGCTGTTGGTCCGCTTTTTTTTACACTTAAAGCATTGTTCAGACTTGTCAGTAATTATGCAGGTGTATGCTTGCGAATGTGTCGTTCCTTAGAAACGTTGAACTAAAGGGAAAGTTAGGCTGAAACAATTTTTGAGAAAGAATTTTTCAGTGTGAAGTGACTTATGAAAATGATTATGGAACTGTAAAAATCAGAATGACATTTCACAACAACCCTTTGTTTTATCGGTTTGCCGCTACATGACTTTCCTAATATAAGTAGCGAAGTATAAATATCTTATAAACTCTTATATAGAACACACGTTAACTGGATTTCGAATAAAGTTCTTCGAGAACTTTCTGTTCGGCACACTGCTTCTTATCAAGCCAAGAATACGCAGTAATATAGTAGTATCATATCACTAGTAAAAAATATCGTAAACTATTTTATAAATTAAAAGAAAGGCTTATGCGCACCCACATCGGTCAGTGCTCTTCTTTATAGAAGTCCCTCGCCATGTAAAAGCAGCAAAAATTGCGCCTATTGCCTGAAATGCCTCTTTATAGTCTTTATGAATTGCCTGAAATGTCGTTATTAATAGTCATTATGACACGTATACATCAGCTGTTTTGATTATTCCTGTAAATATGCCAACAGAAAGTTGCAATCGCTTTCAACAACGCTACTAAATTGTGGAATAATTCTTACAGATACTCCATTCCAAACACCGCTGTTTATTTAAGGAATCTTGTCCGCGACGTTGTGACGCTGAAATTCTCACATTTACTTGATGAGCATCACAACAGATTTTAAAATTAATCTCGGACGGAGTTGTATAGGATGATTTCCACATGTGCGCTTTTTATTTTGTTTGTGTGTCCGCGTATTTTTGTACTTTTGGAGAGGTCATATTTCCGCCTGTTGAAGTCTGGTAGCAATACAGTGTTAATAAATGGAGGAGCAACAAGAAAAGGCTTCAAGCCTTTTCAACATAATTACAGTGCTGCAGTCGGCAATACAATTCTCTGCAGTGACGTTGCCCTTTTTATCATCAAAATAATGCCGTGATGTCTTCAAAGGCAACGAATAGTTTAAATCGGATCGTCATGATCTTCACCTTAGCTTTAATATAAAGGTTTTCAGGTTCCTTCTTCAAAACAGAAAACAATTTCGCAGTTACCAATGTTACCACTTTGAAGACACTCTACCTAATTACACTAGATTTGTCATTGAAAGCTGGATAGTTACTTTTCATTTTCGCTTCAGATTTTTTACATTTGCACATTTGCAGTATTTCTTTTAGGCGCTGTACTTTGATCCCTCATGTAAGAAATATTTATCTTTACATTGAGTTCACAGTTGCTAGCGAAAGTGAATCAACACGTGAAAGCTTGCTATGAGGCACCACTTTCTCAACCTAAATTATTATCTTTGAATGTAAAAAATTGGCTGCGGTTTTGCTCAGGTTAAACCTGGTAGAGTAGCGAGAGGTACATACACCTGGCTACGCTTAGGTTTCGCTTGAAAGTAAGGCACATGGTTTACGTAACTGCTTGAACTTTATTGTTTACACTAATGAAGACTCTGCGGTGGTCAGTAAAGTAGTGAAACTTGCGACAACTGAGGAGGTGGGCGGCGTCTGCTCCGCTGTCGGCCCAGCTGCGAGGCGCGCGGCGCACTCACCAGCTGCGTGCTGTGACGTCACTCCGCGCATGCGCACAGCTGGCGGAGCGTGATGCCACGACTCAGCGCGCAGCCATGCTGATACTTGCGAAGCGGCTGGAGTAGTGTAGCTCTCGCTACAAAACTGACCACATATACTTCGAAATCCGACTATTAGAGCTTCTAGTCAATTCATCTTTATGTGTCAAAGATATTCTTTTTATATTATATTTGTGTAAGTCGAATGGTAGATTTACATTGCAAGATATTTTGTTCGGTGCTTCATTGCATACAACACGAAAGGCGCTGACTGTAAGAAGGACGGTTCCTGTTCGCTGGCATCATCCTCTTTTAGCTATTTGTCGTAGCAGGTCGAACGCTTAATCCAGTCACTGATCATGATACCACCCAAAAATGTGTCTTGCTTGTCTGCAGAAATTTGCGTCCTTCGAATACAACAGTTTTAGCAGATTAAGAAATCTTGAAAGATAGCTTTGCAGAACCCGCACAAGAGAATAGATATATTCCTTTTCAGGTTTTCTTGCATTTGGTGCTTTTTAGCCGGAAATTTATCCACGTCACTACGTAACGCTTTGAAAATAACATTTGCTTTCTAACAAATTTTTTCTGAGTTACTTTCCTAAACTGAGATAGATATTTTGTTTCTTTGCTCTTCAAGCCACACAAACCTTTTGAGCTTCGCAGGTGCCGTGTAAAAGATACCCAAGCAATTCTTTTAGGCTCTTCACATCAGCAAAGCCTTACATTAATATAACACGTCAGAACGTTTGCACAATACTTTGAGGTATGCGCTCTGCCCGGAGTATTCATGTTCCGCGCCATATTTATCTTATAAAAAAAACATTACGGATCACTGCGGCAACCCGCCTTGGAAAAACGTGAAGGCATTGACCCCTCTACGACACTTGTCTCTTTTTGGTGCTCTTTGCTTCTCATCGATACTCCTTGCCCCTTGTTGGCCTTAATTAGAATCGCATCGCCATTCATTAGTGCATTAATTAGCCATTTAATTGTCATTAATTGCTATGAATTAATCACCTTCATTGATTGCGTGTATAGATTGCAATCACTTTGTTTTACATTTTTCTTAATTTAACACGTTAATTAATAATATTCACTCTTATTACACCCATTTTCACCTCGATCATGCATTTCGGTTTTTCAAATTTGCCGCCATTGCTGCTTTGCCGTCCACGTACTATATCCCCTTCCAGCTTATTCGACCGTGCAACGACTTTTTCTTCTAATTAATAATCCAATTATTCTATGTCAATAAAACATTTTTTCAACAGATTATCACTCATCAAAGACATTTCCATTCATTTTAAACTTCATTTTCACTTCTTCGCCTATTTTTGCAGAATTCTGTTGTCCAAGGATGTTTCCCGTCCGCTAACTCTATCGACGTCCACACTATCTCGATGGTTTTTCCACATTTTTCGCTCTAACTATTTAACTACTCATTCTATTGACATCGAATATTTTGCACATCATCCTTACATCATCCTCTACCGATTACGACCACTTGTTTGGTCCTATCTCTTCTGAGCACGACACGACTACTACGGACACGTTTTGGTGACGCTACCTCGCCGACATATACGAGTAATGCTTGTGCATATTGTGCCTTTCGTGCGCAGCCGAACAGCTGCGGTAAAAGTAGATATGATTGCGCCACTCAGTGTAACTACACTATCTTCATTATTTAGGAGTAACACCCGGATGTGAAACCACTCATCCCCATTCTGAAATACCTCTTAGCACGCAAATGAATGCGAAGAAATTAGGCTGATCAGAAATCATCCAGAACGGTAATGATTATTCAGGTCATATAAGCTCCACAATTAGTTGAAGGCTGCAAATGATCGGCAGTCAAAATATGAAAAACTCACGGTGGCACTTCAGTGAATTTCATTTGCTGTTACAAGTTATCAACTCTATTTGTCGTGGGAAAAATTTCTACAGAACCTTTTATTAATTATTTAACGTTTGCCTTGGGCCAGAGTATTCATCATGGCATGAGTTTAGATGTTCACATTTCTCAGTTATTTTGCTCTGGTCATGTATGGCTGTCTTACCAGAACTTTACGTTCTGTAGAATCGAAGTTAGTTAACCTTAACTATATTTCAATATATATGTTGTACCCGGCATATACATTTAAAAAATACCAGAAAACAGGCCTCACAAAAAGCTACTGCAGCCATATATTCTTTATTCCTCCTCTTCAGACCCATCCAGAAAAAAAAAAAACTTCTTTAGGAAAACATCAATCATAGTTTGGCTTGTAAGCACCGGCTTCCCGTATAATTGCAGAAAGTGAACTGTTAGGTGGCTAAACACAGTAAACAAGTTTCAGCCTGCTTAATGTTAATAGCAATAATAAAAATGCTTAAAACAGAAGCAGCGGATACGCTCCCTGCTCCTCCTTGATTCACACAACTGCTTTTACTTCGAACATGCAGAACCTAAGCTGGGAGCACCTAACTGCGGGGGTTGGGCTACCTACGGTGGCGTCTGCATTCACAGGTGCTTGCCTGCCAACCGTAGACGGCTCATACTGCGTTTCTGACAGCTCGCAAAGGCAGCAAGTGTTCCTGGTTTTCGAATCGTGAACTGGATTGGTGTTTTAGTGGCGCCAGCACAGATAAAGGACCAGGGAGATGCCGAAGTAAGCTGATTTGCGACTTGCCAAAGGAACGAAGACCCCGTAAAACACACCGCCTCAAAAAGACGAAAGAAGTTGAAAAGAACGGACAAGACAAGCGCTCATTGCAGCAATGTGGACAGTTAAGCTAGTTGACAATGCGTTACCAACCGTCCCAAATGTACGTAATACTTCAGGAGAGAACGCCACCTCGCCCGCATGAGAGGTGAAGCGATGGTTGGGGAGGCATAAGAATGTGAATTGTGCGCTATGTTTCACTTAACATTTGTGACTTTTATGGTGCACATTTAGTTGACTTGGTTTATTGGGGTTTAACGTCCCGAAGCGACACAGGCTATGAGGGTCGTCGTAGTGAAGGGCTCCGGAAATTTCGACCACCTGGGGTTTTTTAACGTGCACTGACATCGCACAGTACACGGTCTTCTGGAATTTCGCCTTCACCGAAATTCAGCCGCGGCAGTCTGGATCGAACTGGCGTCTTTCGGGTCAGCAGCCGAGCGCCGTAACCGCTGAGCCGCCGCGGCGGGGCCACATTTAGTTGAGTTAAGTTTACGAATGTCATATGTATTATATCAGCCTTGATGTACGTGGATGCGAAACGAGAGACGTTCTACTACTGAAACGAGAATAATGAAAAGTTGCTGTGGTCAGGGCGCCTTCTATCTGGCACAAATGCTTGGTTTTGCCCAACAGCTCTTGGCGACTCGTAATGAGCCCACCATTCGGTAGTCTGAATGTACGATCCTGCGACAATTGGTAGCTCTGCAAATTAGCCCTTTGCATACTTCTGCACTAGTACCTAGTTTTCCGGCACCTGCTGCGAATGCACTGACTTACTCAGTCCATCGAAAGATTTCAGAGATCATGGATGTAAGCAAACGCTAAAGGGAGGTGACTGCATTGATGTGATATGTACTGCACGTTTCTTACGCTTGTGCATTTCTACTGCTCGTTTCCAGTGTACCTTGTCGTTCATAAAATATTATGAATAAAAGATTCAATTCATATCGTTACTAACTATAAAACTGCAGAAATATCTTCTGAGCGTTCTTTCACGCCACCGCATCTGTTGTCGACTTGCTGCGGCCGAAGTGTGCGCTGAAAATCGACGAATACATTGTCAGCAGCCATTCATTACCGTTGGCAGATACACTGCAGAAAAGACTTTGCAATTATCAGTCATTCAATCAGAGTCAAACATTCTAAACGCGGAGGTAAATATTGGTTTCATTCATTGTAGAGAGCCTGTGCTGCCGTGTATATATGGTATTGAAATCACGACCATGCTAATAAGCCTAAAAGCTAGTTAGAGGCTGGCAAACCCAACACTCCTGCGCTGGTTTAGTGACTCAGCAGTTCCCGCGAGCATCTAGAGTATAGGGCACAGAGAAAAAAAAACTCAATAATCAAAACCGAGAAAATTTGCCCATCTCAGACCCTCACTTAACGCGATTCACATTGCGCACATTGCGTTCGCTGTCACATGCGGAGCACACAAGACAACTTTCCTGGGTATCTCATTGTGATGCCACCGTCTCTGTGGTCCCCATAGCGAATTCACGAATATACCTGCGTCTAGTACTGAGAGTAAGAGACAGTACTGAGCGCCACCACGAACGCGTACTCCATCAAAAATTCAATCCGTGTTATATTTCTTTCATAAGTAGACATGTTCGTCGAACTTCGCTTTCCGTGATGATTTGAGATGATTAAATGTCAGCGTTTAAACGACCTGGTTTTTTGTAGTTGCGAGGATACAAAATTCACAGTCGATTTTCATACAGCGCTTGTAAACAGCACATTACGAACTGGTAGGCATGTTTATAATGTGGACACGATTACACAGAACTCTGCATCAATTCCGGAAATTTGCGTCCACATTTCCCGCAGAACAGGCGCTCAATAGTTGAAACTAAGGCATTTTTGACTAGGCGTAAAAATTTATTCTATGCATAGATGTAATTTACAACCAGTTGTGAATATTCTCTGTAGTTTGTCCGAACTTTTTTAAAGCTACATGTTTGCGCGAAATGGCGCAATTATATTTGAAATATTGATATATCAGTTTATCTCACGGCTCTTCATTATACCTTGAACTGCTCTTTTTGATATTTCTCATTTTGTTCTTGGGGCAGAGTGGTCAGTTCAGATTGTTCGAGAAACCGGGAAATCAAAACTATAGCTGAAAACGCGCTATACGCATCTGGAAAGGCTACGGGGTCGAAAAGTATTCTTTTTTTTTCTTGTTATGAATGATGTGACGAGAGAAAATTAATGAACTGAATGTCTTGTCGGTAGCGCAAATGTATATCACCCCTGAGCTCAATTCCACTTTTATAACATGGTAATATTTCCCACTTTTTCAGGTACATCCAAAAGTTCACGAACGCAATAATCATGAAGATTTTATTCTTTGTCGCCGCTGCCCTTCTGCCTGCCATCATTGAATTAGGGGAAAGCTCGGGAGGCAGGTGTAAGTAAGAGTTTTGAACTTTTAATCCTGAGATGTTATATACACAGCCATACACATAGTTCCTTAAAAGACTTCATTAACCGAACCTCAAAAACCATTGCAACTTCTCATTTAACCCACGAAATTATTCGAAACAGGCTCTCCTTTAATTGTGATTATTTCGCCGCTTTAGCCTTGATGTTCATAGCGCAAAGTTTCAGCTTCAAGCCAGTCCCACTTCATCTGAAAAGAGTTTCGGAAACTCAGTCGCTAATGCGGAGGGAATTTTCTTAACTCGATTCGCCATCGCCTGAAAACACTGCAAAGTTGCTGCCACAATAAATAAATTCAGAGCACGAATGGCATCCAAGCCAATAAGTGTAGTACCCTGAGAGACAACATGGAAAAGAATAGGAACAGTTCTGTCATAATACTTGACTGGTGCAGTGAAACATCCTAGCACATTAATAGAACGCTTGGAATAATCCACAAGTGTTACACGATGTGCTTCAAGTAGTTGAGCGGTTGAAAAATACCTTGAAAAAGTACTGTTATCAATAATGGAAACAGCAGAACCAGAATCAGCTAAGAAAGACAAAGTGACGTCTGCCACTTGCAACTGGATATGAATGCCAGACCTCCGGTCCTTGTCAATAACGTAAACATTGCTGGTCAAGGATTCTTCTGTATAATGTTCACTCTGTGTTTCTGTGATCTCAAGTCCGTTGGACATGGACACTGTTTTTTCAAGTTCCGAGAGTTGACCATTACTTGGTGATGATTGAACGTACGAATGAGTAACATCAAGTTGTGACCCTTGGTTGAGACTTGGTTCGTCCCGCGTTCGGCCGTGCGACTGCGGTATCAGCTGATCACGGAGCGGCGTTGCGGGAAAGCCTCTCCTCGCTTGCTCTGTCACTTGGATCGTTTCTACAGGAAATTGTTCTTGATGGCTTGTTTCTTCTTGTCCCTGTTGTATTTCTCGTACAGCTGAACGCTGCCTACACATGGAAACGAAGTGACCGATTTTTCCGCAGAAAAAGCAAGTCTTCGCTTGAGCTGTGCAATTAGACGCTGCGGCACTGTGACGACTTGATCCGCAACGAAAACAAGGCGACTGTCTGGAACGCTGATTTTCCGGTTGAAAATGCCTGGTATTAGGCTGTCTCATAGACTGTTGCGACATCGACGATGGTGTAATATTTTGCGGAGGATAACTCGGACGCGAGTACCGCGAACTGTACTGACTACGTTGATATCCTGCAGCTTGCGACGCAGGTGGTTGCTGAAAAAAGCTCAGCGCTTGTGATGAAAAACTAGGAGAAAATTGTTTGGGTGCCGGCCTTTGTGAGAACGCTGGGTGATTTGATGTTGCTTTCCTCGTGGGCTCGACAGGGGCCAAGAACTCTTGCGCGTCGCGAGTCACCTGTTCATACTGCAATGCAATGTTGGACGCTGCGGAGAATGTAACTCGGGGTCCTTCCAGCAAAAGTCGTTCTCTAACCCTTTGGGAAGAGACCCCTGTCACAAATCGGACAAATCGGAAAACGCTAGTCGGCAAAGTTGAAGAAAACTGGAAAACTTGTAATACCTTCAAAATATGACATTCTGTCGACGGGGCTTCTCCGTACAGCTCACATAACAGATAATGGCAGGACGATTACTTCAAAAGATGACGGATGTCATTGCATTACTGTAAGGTACTGGGATTCCATGCCCCTATTCCGTTAGGCCTATCCCATCTTCGATCGCCAATGTGGTGCTGGCCGTCTTAGTAACGAGAGCCGAGTCCGTGCTGCTACATTGAAAATTGACAAACAACAAAGCACACCTATTTCACTTATTCTCTTATTCAATAACGCCTATATTTCTTATCCCGCTTATTTTACTTATTTCCCTATTCAATAACGCTTATTTTTCTTATCCTCCGGGGAAAAAGATATACAGCTACATTAAAAAAATGACACAAGCAAGATAAAACACTCTATCTACGCACGCAATAAATGTACATACAAAATAAAAAAATAAGTCACTTTGTTACAAAGTTCTCGAGCCACAAAAGCTTCCGCACAGTCCACTTTGGCTGTTGGGCGCGTTCCGGAAGAGGACCTTCAGACCGCAGGTCTGAAAAGTCCCTGGATCCAATATCACCACACACTGAAGCATCACTACACACTGAATACACATCACAACATACGCACAACACAAAAGACACGTCACTGCACAACCCTGCCAGGATGTCACCTATTTGGGTACAAGGTAGGAACAGTGTCGGGCCTGAGGCACTTATCTGGAAAGAGGCGTGTGAGGGAACCCGATGCAAAGTGCAGCGAGCACACGAAGTTGTCTTCCTGCTCTGGCGGCATCCAGTCAAACAAGTCATCGCGGCCAAGACACTGTCGCACAAAGTCAATCCACTTGTGGCTATTGGGCTCACTCTCGGGTAAAGGATGCGGCACAGTGTTGTGGGATCGCTGCAGGCCACACACGATGCGGCATGGAGCCAGTGGAGGCACTGAATGCTTACGCTCTGTAGGAGACAAGGTCCGAGACGCGAAAGGTACCGTCTGGAGTCCGTGTGGACCCAATTGCTGGAGGACTGCTCCCAGTCCTACATCTGAAGCATCGGTAGTCACAACAGTGATCAAATAGGGATCAAACATTTGCAAGACAGGTGCAGATGCTAAAAAAAGTTTCACTTTGTTGAAACTTTCGTGCACTTCATTTGACCAAATGAACGGATGATTCTTGCGTAAGAGAACTCTCATAGGTTCTACTACAGTAGCTAGGGATGGAATAAACTTTGCATAATATTCTGTTAAACCCAGAAAGGATTTTAGTTCCGCTACATTCTGCGGTGTTGGAGTGTGTATCATAGCTTCCACCGCTTCATGCACAGGAGAGATGCCGTGTGAACTCGCTTTGTGATCAAGAAAAGTCAGTTCCTGAACTGAAAAAAACGCACTTATTGTTCAGTTTCAAACCAGCATTCTGAATGGAAGTTAACACTTTCCGAAGATTGTTATCATGTTCTGCTTGCGATTTGCCATAGACAATGATATCATCTATGTAAAACAATACTCCTGAACAGTCCTTCAAAATTTGTGCCATGATTTGCTGGAAAGCAGAGGGCGCAGATGCCAAGCCAAAACAAACTCTCTTGAAACGAAAGAGACCTTCATATTTGAGAAATGCTGTTAAGTCACGACTATTTGGATGCAAAGGAATCTGATGATATGCAGAAGCTAAGTCCGACTTAGAAAAATGTGTAGCACCTACAATAATTTTAGGAGCAACCTTGCAGTGTTTTCAGACGGTGGTGAATCCTGCTGAGAAAATTTCCTCCGCATTAGCAACAGAGTTTCCGAAACTCTTTTCAGACGAAGTGGGACTGGCTAAAGGGCTCCAGCATGAAGCGAAAGTGCGTCCGAATGTGCAACCGATAGTTGCCAAACTACGACGGTTACCACTTGCTATTCGTTTATATGTTTATAGCGCAAAGTTTCAGCTACAAGCAACACCCCGACAGAAACACGAACACAAGTGTACCGACAGACATTGCACAATGCGCTTACTGCAACCGCTGCTTAAAAAAAATAATTTAGTCGTGGTTCCAAAACGTCTATACAGCTCGATCAAGGGCAGTTTGTTTAGAAGTAACGCAGTTTATTCTGTATGCAAAAGTGAAAAATGCCGTTGCTCCTGAGTGTCGAATGGATTAGCTGCAGAGTTACCACAGGGAAAGCTGCACAACTAGTATGCAAGATGTTGGTATAGACAACATTGCACAGCACTTTGAAATCATTGCCGCAATAAATCGTAGGAATTTCTTAAGTGATTTCAGCTGCAACTGGGTTAGTTTATGCGTCTGTAGAAAAACGTTCGGTAATCTAAACCAAAAGGAGCACTTATACTTCATTTTTAGCACCTGAATTCACGAGTAGGCAGCCTAACATGTACAAACCGTACTAACTGAATTTCACGTGCACTGAAACCCGTGTCTATATATCCGGGCGACAAACGTCTCCTGTGCTGCCGTGAAGGTTTTTTAACGATGTCGCATATTACGCGAGCTACTGACTTATTAACGTTACTACTGCAGCCCAATGCGGCATCGTAAGCCCAACCTGGCGAAGTACCAAACGGTACATTATACGAGACTTCTCGGTCCTATACTTTATGGCAAGTACGATGAACACCGTCGACAAGCGCTCAAATTTTTCTGACTTTTATGCCGTCAAGTGTATGTACCGAGACAAAATGGTTCATTAAAGTGACAGCGTTAAGAGTTTTATCCCTTGGATTGCGAGTCAGTCAGGCTACCCCTTGAACACACAAGCACGCTCTTAATGTTTGATTGAAGTGGGATTTTACATTTCGGTAGTGTGGTTTTTAACATAGTGTGGCAGTGTACGAATGTGCGCAATGACTACGTGTGTGACAAGAGCGGTATTTATTATGGGAGCAGTGATAGAGCGAGTATTAAAGTGCATGTCGGTGAGTAGTTAGCGTACCCGGGCGACTGTGTGCTTGTGTCACGTGATATTCGCTTGTCATGGGATCTGGTAGCGTTAGTAGAACACGTGATCGGGTAACATGCTAATGAGACCAAAGGGAGGCCCCTCATGAGATACAATAACGCTCCACTTGCCACAGAGCGCTGAACAGACACGGACACAGGGAGACAAACAGGACGGGCGCTAACTTACACGTAAACTGTTATTGCATGAAACCCAATCAATATAAGCACTTTCTTAGCAGTGAAGAAGAGATATAAAACCGTTGAAATATAGGAAGCACTCAAACAACGTTATCATCGACCGTCACCAACTCGCCCAAGCTTCCTTTCTGGCAATTACGCTATCGCGTAAGTCCTTTAAAGGAAGACCTTAAGTGTCCGCCCAATGTTTTCTATCCTAGGTATTACAGACAACTGCTTACTGCTTTATTTAAAATTCACTGCAGTTTCCCTCCAGACCCTGTTCTCCTGATGCGAACAAAGCTTCGAAAAATAAACAGCACACTTGGCTGAAAGGAGGCCTGGCTTTAAAATGGCAACTGCTGCGAAAAGCGCACCGGATATCAGCCCTTGTGATTTGGCGTAACAGGCACTGATGGGGTGGTGCTAAATCCTGACCTCAGTCTTAGTGTTCAGTAGTAAAACGGATAGTTGGGCTTGTTGGTATGTGTTCATTTTGGCTAGTGTTTAGCAATCTGGGCTAGTGTTACGCTTATGTGTGTATCTTTAAGCCGGTACATCACTTACTATCAAGGATAAACCCCAGTGAATGCCTTGCGGTGACAGTGAGAATGGCTTGCGGTTAGAAATGCAACCGTCCTACTTCAACAGATTTGCTTGACACTTACAGATTTTCTTCACATGTTACAGGACTTAGTTTGGTTGGAGGTGTAGGTAAGAAATATGTAGTGTTCAAGGACGGGCACGTTCTTTGAGGACGCATTTTATCCAACTAGAAGGGAGCATGGTTGGGGTTTGGCATTCATTGTAATGAGGCTTACAAAACGATAACAGTGGGTTTTTGTACCGATATACTCTTCTGCTTCCAACAAGCCGCGCAATCGGTTGTCAGTGAATAACACAATACACTGTACTCATGAGCGGCTACAACGCAAATGTAAGCATAAAGCAGGCGGGCGGAATGGGAGCAGAGCATTTTTGTAATAGCAAAGCAACATGTAACAGTACCCTGCCGACTCTAGTGAGTAATTTATTTTCTATTGAAATCAGGTCTCCACACAGTTTGGCCGTTTTGCAATGACATGCAGAAGTGCACTGCAGCACGAAAACCGCAGCGGCATTACAATCGAAGTATGCTGGTTGAGAGTTTAAATGCTAGCAGTCGGCATAATTCGCAACTCGGAAACTTTAGGCTCAACTACACATCCTGCGACATATACGTCTCTTTTTATTTTTTTTTTTTGCACAAATGACTCTCCGAATCGCAGGGATCGAGCTTCTGGCTGTACGGCGCGTGGCGGTACCCGCTCTATCTAGGTTCATGTAACTTCTGGGTTGGTTGACTCCGCGTTATCAAGATAAAACTGTGCGTTGTTTACTTGGTCAGCTCGAAGTGGCATTCGCTTTCCCAGACAAGCGGTAAAAAGCGCTAAGAAAAGTTCAGGTTAGTGATTTGACTGCACATAACCGCCAGAGCGTGTCATTGCCGTTACGGCATGATAAAGTACTGGAGCGTTCGTAGATCGGTTCGCCGCCCTTCAGGAATGTCAGCTGGCCCACAAGCGAGTGGCATGGGCAATGTGTTTTCGCCTTCGATCTCCATTTCTCTTCAGCTGCTACGCTTTCCTTTCCTTTGAGCAAAGCTCGGAGCAATGACAGCGAAGAAGAATCGTTAAGATAGCGACGATGGGCAACAGGGAAGCAGATATGAACGTAGCTTTGGGCTGCTGCTCAAACTGTGCTTTCTTTCATTTTCGTTACAAACAATCTCAGGTTCATGCTTGAATCGGGGAATGGATGTACTTCTTAAAAAAGGTTATAATTTACAAAACAACAATGCATCTTTTTGCACAATAGCGACAAGCGAGTAGACGTCAAAAAGCCAGAAAGCCTGGACAGAAAGTAAAGCAAACTGCATTATGTAGTTTCTTGACACCAACGCGAGATTTCGAGATGCTACGCATGGTCGAATATGGCAACCACAGGTTGGCGCAGTTTAAACTTAACCTACGTATGAGCAGTGAAGGTCAGAAAACAGTAAGAAAGAAACATATAAGCAGTTAAGTGCACAGAGAGATCTTCCTCAAGATCTTCCTCTTCAAAGATGTTCCGGTTTAGTGAAGGACGACAAGCATAATGCACATAATGATTATTATTATCAGCTTTACTACGCCCGCAGCAGGGCAAGGGTATCTCCCATGTCTCTCCACTTAACCTTATCGTTTGCCATGTGCGCCCACCGTATCCCCGAAAACTTCAGCGCGCCTGTCGGCGGATCATGTTCTTCTCCGAAGTGGCGCTCCTTGCCCGCCTGATACCGAGGCTTGGGGAGTTTTGGTTGAGAGTCCGAATGCAGGCGCGGGTACGTCTCTTGAAAGCGTAGTTTATGTGCCGGAGCGTCGAGTGTCCTGGCCGCCCATCTAACGCTTGCTTCTCTTGGAATCGACTCCGTTATACTTAATTAAGGACCAGCGGTTGTCTTGCCTTCGGATTACATCCCCTGCCCAAGCCAATTTCGTCCTCAAGATTTTGATTCAGATGTCATTAACCCCTGTCTGTACCTACAACTACCCTGCTCGATTCCGATCTATTAACGGTACGCCTATCATTTTTCTTTCTATAGCTCACTGCGTTGTCCATAACTTAATTTGAACCCTTTTCGTTAGCCTCCGCGTTTTTGCTCCAATGCAGAGTAGCAGTAAGATAGAGCTTTTGAATGACTTTCCATTGAGATATACTGGTAAACTGGCATTAATGAACTGAGAGAACCTACTATATGCTCTGCACTCCATTCCTATCATTCCAGTTATTTCCCTCTCATGAATCGGATCAGAGGTAATTGCTTGCCTTGAGTAGAAGTATTCCCTGACCACTTTTAGCACCTCGCTACCAATTGTGAACTGCTGTTCCCTTGCGAGATTATTGAACATCACTCCGATTTCGTGCATGCTGATTTCTAAACCTATAGTGTACAAGTGATGCACAGTTCCTCCAATATAATCAAGGAGGGGTGAGTAGAAGTAAGGAGCAGAGCTGCTAGGCAGCGTACTGGCAAGCTCTGTTCACACCTGCCTCAGCCAATTAATCGGCGTCGGTTAAGCGACATCAGAAAGATTATACAGAGAGAATCAAGAATTGTCTAATGATTGGAGGTTACCTACAAGGTTTGGAGGCGTAATTAAACAGTGCAAAATTTTGATGTACACAGTGAAAGACAAAGGGAATCCATTTTAACTGAGATAAAACATTTGGTGTAGTTTAAGGCCACCAATTATGAACGCTTGCCAAGGCGAAAACAAGCCCTCTTGTCAAAGCGTTTGCACCCTGACGCGCACGCTTCCATGTTGAGTTCGTATCTGTGTTCGTGTGAATGTATCTGTGTTACTTACGCCTATTTTTTTTTAGACTGTAGAGATTATGACGGCGTTGGGATTTTCCCGGGTCCTCCTGGCTCTGGACGTCTTTCAAAGGAAAGATGCGAGTTGCGTTATTGTAGTAACCTGACATGGACCGTGATTCCAATTGGGTAAGTAGAAATATCTGTTTACTGTTTCGCGTACGAGATGTTGGACCGTATTAGGTGCACACAGTTCCTTAGCAGCTGCAGTCGCAACCACGGTGAACTCATATGGGCGTGGTGCCAATGTAACCTTGGTTTATAATGCGTCACACGAAACTTACTGCGAGGGGCATCGCTCAATACAAATAAAAGCTCACTGTTACCCTTCTAAATACGTGATTTCGGCGTTTTATAGCTGAAAGGAGCTACGACAGTGAAGGGATCCCTATGCAAGTGCTTGTGAAAGCCATTAAAATCCAACTAGGACATTCTATTCGTTTCCTCGCACACAGATGCGAGCTTGAGACGGTTGCTCCCATTCAGCTTCAGGTTAAGACGAGCACACGGGTGAGTGCAATGACTGTCTAAATATATTCTTTTTCTCAGACCTGTGTTGCTCGACCTTTGTGGGCCGATATCCAGTATTGCTGCCAATCAGGTGCACTGTAAACAAAAATATACCCAAAAGGGCATAACATTTACTCCATGAGTGCGAAGTAAAAAGGTGGACTATCCTCCATTTTACTCCCATGAGGAAATAAGGGAGTAAAAATGAGGATTTACCAGCATTTACTCCAGTTTAGAAAGGGAGTTAATTGTGCCAAACACTCGACCAGTGCCGAAAAGGAGTAAAAAAAACACCATTTTGTGCAATCCGCCCCGCCACCTAGCGTCTCGTCTGCTTCTGGTCAGTTGTCAGATATTGGCGGTGAGTGACGACCGCTTGGTTTCCATCGTCGCTGGATCTGTGCTGTCTTCTGCTCCTTCACGGACGTCTGCCGCTGTACAAGATATCGACTTGTCGCCGTGTTACGCTACAGTACGTTACATAATTGAATTGCTCCTGTGAAGCCTCCAGTGCTCTAACGATACCTGACTTTACTTTGTTTGTGTCGCCATCACGTTAGAGCCCCCGCTTAGGCCTAATTCTCACAGGCTTTTTTCAGTGCGGTTCTCGCAATGTGTTGTAGCAGATTATGTGTTGCATGAACATGGAACTGTGATAGAACATAGTATCAACGATGAGCTCTTGATTGAGCTCATAAGGGAACATTTTTCCTCAGCCATGTTTAAAATCCAAGCCTTAGTGAATTGAATATGAATGCCAACACTGTCATTCCAAACTACCATCTGGTGTATTTTCATCTTTTCGGCTGTGGTTTTGGGTCAAATATAGCGTGGTGGATGACCGTGAATACTACCCAGCGTCTCCTTTCCAGTTTTGAACTACTAATAATAATGTTACATTCCTTTATCTACGAATATAGACAACGAAACGAGCTCGTACAGCAGAGGGAGACGACAAGCAGACGACACCTGCCGCGTACGCCGCCGCTGGGCTAGCAAACGGCGGAAAGAATGCTTGACGCGGGGTCACTTTAGGGCAGCGCAGGTTCCCAAGTTGGGATGCTGGCGGCCCGGAGAGCTATAGCCCGTTTCCGCCGCTGCCACTGCTGTAAGAATGAGCCTGAATGAGGATAAATAAACATGACGCCATTTTTGGGCTCCATCTCTGTGGGTAGCAAAAAATTTATATCCTTGTCACTCCAAAATAACTCCCTTATATACGAGAGTAAATAAAAAAACACCATACATATGGAGTAAAAAAAACCTCCTTTTGGGTGTGCGTTAGAGGACAAGCCATTTACTCCCTATTGGGTGTTTTTTTGCTAACAGTGTGGGCGGGACTAGCCTAGCGATATTCTGCCAGCACTTGCTTCGCGATATTAATGCAGGGTATTATTTAGGACGAGAGTCAGCGGTACAGTTTTGAGGCCTAGGCAACATCTGCCACCACGCACATGACGACCCACAAAAGCTTCCGTCTACCACCTTCACCATAGAAGGCCACTTCAGTGCACTGAATTAACTTTTCAAGAACACGAGAAGCGAGCCTTCTATCTCTGCAGCTCTCTCGCCGAAAAGTAATTCCTTAAAAAGGGACGTGTCTGAACCTGCCTTCTTGGGAAAAACGATGACGGCCCTCATCTACGTGTCCTGATGACGGTGCATTCACACGGGCTGTGCTAGTACTCGACTGTGGAGATGTCAGACAGGACTGATACCGCCTCTGCAGTTTTCCTCCTCTGGTGCTTGCGGTACTTTGCGCAATTATACTACGTGGCTCCGTATAGTTTTGGATTGCAATCTCATCGGGCCAGGAGCTCGGGATGCAATGCAGCTTCAGCCTTCATGATTACGCCCCACAGGACATGAAAATTTGCAACAGCTTTCTTGCTGAAAGTGGTCTGCCTCAACTTAAATTTCTTCAGCCTTACAGAGGCACGCAGTACCTAAGACACAGGCAGCGCCATCTACCTCATGGATTTAGCACTAATATTGTGATTTGCAGCCATCTTCGCTATATCCGGTAAAATGCCTCGTTGTATCAGCTAATAAATTTATAATCGTGTACATTACAACAAGACCAATCGTTTGAAACTATCCGGTAGCCCCTGCAACAAACTGTTCGACCGTAATGGCCGTCTGAAGGTCCTCCGAATGCGTAGTTTGGAGGCAGAAACGTTGTCGTTGCAAATCCCACGCATGCTGTGGGCTTCAGCTCAATTAGTAATTGTATCCTCAGGAACATGCAAAGTCATTTCACACCACTTTGAACATTCTGCTGCAAGCGGGTGTCCCCCAAATTCCATGGAAATGCTGGTCCCGGGGTGGGGGTGGGAGGAGGGGGGAACTTCGATGATTGCATGCTGATACATGTAGAACGCATTGAGAGTGGAGGCGCAAGGCGCCCACGATCGCTGTTATATAGTGTGGTCTCATGGTTACTGCTTTGGTCAATTTGACCTTCATTGCAGACAGACACTTCCTTCACAGACGTAAGTTTTAAGAGCTGATGCCCTTAAATGTCATTCCAGCATACGAACGGCTCTGTAACAAATTTATAGTGACCATATTTTGCTTTACAGTGGCAGCAGCTGTTTTCTGAACAGATATGCACATAGTTTATTTGAGCAACACATTTATGTTCGCTAATAAAAATGCAGTGAATCAAAAATAAGTAGCGCGACTAAGACACACAGATAGGGTGCGCGCGCGCACACACAGACAGTGAGCTTGAAATGATGCAACAATCCCAAATATCTACCCTTTTGAAAAAAAAGTAATGTTCTCAAATATTCGCCATTTAACACAACACTGAACGGCTGCAAGAGCAAAGCAATGTATTGTTGAGCATTATTAGCTCAGACCAGTTACGGTAAGCGAAACTTGCAACCTGCTTTAAGCACTTATTTTACAACAACGAGCGAGACAGGAAATTAAGTAGCATCTGCGAAGTTTTTAAGGTTTTTCATACCAGGCAGTCTTATTTGCTGTCGTAAGTTTTTGTTATTTGATCCAGCGCACGGCCTTGAAATAAGATCTTTTCGCTGCCTTTTCGGTCGTGTAAGCGTTTATGGTCGAAGTCAAGCCTTAGTTAAAATACTAAAATTTTGGACTGGAACCATACGCAAACCACATTGTATATGTCAAATAATCGCCCAACATTTCTTGCAGGTGCAAAAGTCTTCGTGCCCCGTTATGCCTACTTGGTAATTACGATGGACTGTTTCCAGGCTGCTGCAAGAACATCCCCCAGTGCTCAGACTCGTACAAAAAATACCTAAAGGAAGAAGCACATCGCTTAGAACTCAAGGAACTTGCAGCTCGAGGAATAAACAAGACACAGAGGTCTTAAAAAATACTAATTGAAAATCATGTGAAATATCCCATCCCTCCTTGGATGTTGCGATATTTACCAATCTAAGCGCTGAAGCAAGACAAGTAGTGTGTAGTTTTTCGGGCTTTTGAAACGCTAATAAAACCTGAATAAAGCAGTAGCCAAAAACTTTCTCAACAAAATCAAATTTTACGAGAACAGTGCCAATGAATTGTTTTATCCCGCCTACAGGAGACAGCCCGAGTTTAAATACAGACTGCCTCAGCTATTTTTGCCAAGACATTTAAAACTCACATGAAATTCGTGTATTGAAGCCGGCACCAAAAGTAAAGTGATGGCAAATCTTCACGACAGAATCGAGCCGAGCACGCAAAAATATTTATCTCAGTGCTTAGAGCGCTCTAACGAAGGCGAAAGAACACTCGGCTGCGAATGCTTTAGGCTACTCTGCCAGCCTCCAGCTTCTGTAGCTATCTAAATAATTGGTTAGTTTTGGAGAAAAGTAAATGGCGCAGTATCTGTCTCGCACATCTCGGTGGACACCTGAACCATGCGGTAAGGGAGGAAAGGAAGATGGGACTTAGAGAAGAAAGGAAGGGAGAGCTGCCGTAGTGGAGACCTCCGGAATAATTTCGACCACCTGGGATTTTAAACGTGCACTGACATCGCGTAGCACACGGGTGCCTTTTGCGTTCCGCCTTGTTACGAATGGTGCGTCTCAGTCTGCTGCCTCTGTTCAGCAGACCTCAGCGTAGAACGGTCGATGCGACGGTAAGTGAACTGACGTTTATATACAATATTTACAATGGATGGAAAACTTGATTAAGCAAGTGAGTTTGGACCGTACAAGGTCTCAGGGCCACCGCACAGCCCTCACATTACGCGCATGTGTCCAGGCCACGTAGGGCCGTGGCACTGGCACCCCGGTTCACACAGCGAAGTTGCGCGTCCGGGTCCTGCGACGCAAGGAGGGCCTCCCATTCCTCCCATGTACCGATGGCAGGCTGTCCCTGCGGGGGAGGATCGGCAGGGCAGCCGAAGAGGATGTGGTCAAGGGTGGCGTGCGGTTCTCCTTAGAGAGTGCACTCTTGGGAAACATGGCGGAAGTAGGATAGAAGCTGAGGGGTAGGAAGAGTTCGGGTCTGGAGCCGCCTCCAGGTAATTTGTTGGCAGTGGGATAGGCGGGGGTGGGGATGGGGATAGAGTCGACGGGCAAGGCGTGCTGGTTGAGTTAGTTCTTTTCAAGGCTTTTTACAAGATATGTACAAGGGCCATGACAACAACGGGCTTGGACGAGGCCCTGCGGAGAGCGTCTCTCTGGCACGATAGCGAGTCTGCTGCCCGTCTGCTACCGCGTCTCAGTGCGGCTCTCCTCTTATAGCCGCCGGTGACCGTTG
Organism: Amblyomma mixtum; assembly: GCF_055824585.1. Taxonomy (NCBI): domain Eukaryota; kingdom Metazoa; phylum Arthropoda; class Arachnida; order Ixodida; family Ixodidae; genus Amblyomma; species Amblyomma mixtum. Next base: position 146,531,015 of record NC_143015.1, on the reverse strand, counting down.
CGTTCCTCTGCACCCGGCGTTCCTCCGCTCTGATAAGGTCACGCCACAGGCCACCGCTCGGATTGGCTCGATCCGACGCTAGTGAGGAGGAGGAGGAGGAAGAGGAAGGGTCTGCGCCGGCCAGCCAGGATGACGCTGTGCTTGGCGGCGAGTCCGTGCCTGCTTTGCGCGACGGCGGGCGCACAGCTCTGGTTCCTCGACAGGCCAGCGGAATGAGGGTTCAGGCACAACAGCACCCCCGCCGCCAGACAATGCGCCACGAAGACGAGCTGCTTCCGTTGGCGTCCACACTGGGCCTCACCCTCCACACCGACCCGGCATTTCCTACTCGCGTAGGCAACTCGGTGACCCGAGACACATGCCCGGACCTCACCTTCACTCGCAACATAAGACACGCAGACTGGATCAACACCGAGGATACCCTTGGCAGCGACCACTGCATCATCAACACCACTGTTTATACACGCCCCCTAAACCGCCCTACCACACTAGCACGCATGCCCAATTGGACCACCTTTCGCCAAAATTTCCCGTCCGAAACCAACACGAACATCACAGAGCAGGGATACGCAAACTGGTCCCGGTCAGTCATATCGCACCTTCGCTGCCACGAGAAGCAGATACAGCTCACCGAGGTGGTCACGGACGTGGACAACCACCTCCTCCACATCTGGGAAGCGCGCCGCGGCCTCACGCGCCGCTGGAAGCGCCAGAAACACAACAAGAAGCTCAAAGCGCGCATCGCGGACCTCACCCGGCAGGCAGCAGAGTACGCGGCCCAACTCGCTGACTCAAACAGGGTAGACCGCTGCAACACGGCGGCGAGGCAGATGTCGAGCCGCAACACGTGGCGGCTCTTCCGAGCCCTCATCAACCCAACACATACCCGCACAGAAACGCAGAAGCAACTACACAAAGCCATGCACTCATTCCAAGGAAATACAACGCAGTTGGCACAGGCGCTCCGGAATCGCTACCTGTGCACAACTCAGGACGCCCGCAAATCGGCCTACTCCTAGGCTGGCAGAGAAAACTCGGATTTGGATACAGAAAAACTCATGGCCCTGGGATTACATAACACCTTTGAGGAGCTACGAGAGGCGCAGCTTGAGTCGCAAAAACTCAGGCTGTTGCAAACAAGGACTGGAAGAGCGCTCCTGCAGAGGCTCGGATACGCGAGCAGGTGCGAGAAATGTCGAGGACGGCAACGATCCCCGACGAGCTTCGCAAGACCCTCAAAGTAGCTCCAATACCAAAACAATATGGATCCCAACCTCCATCGAGGCAGAAGAGAAGCAAGGGCCGAATTCATTGAGAAAACATACGCTCCTCAAGCCACGACGGTGTATACAGACGCGTCTTGGAGAGGAGGAAATATCAAAATCGCTGTAGCAGCGGTGGTCGATTCGTCTTTACGCGAAATGACCAGTGCGTCTCTCGGAGGCTGCACAGCTGCAGAGTCCGAGGAAGTAGCCGTTGCTCTAGCGGTGGCGCAGGGCTATACAACCGGGCGGTCACTAACAATACTCACGGACTCTCAAACAACCTGCCGAAATTACATGAATGGCAGGATAGGTCGTCACGCGCTCCGTATACTCCTCGCAGCGAGCGACAGAATTGAAAACCAGGAAGAACAAAACGACAAGATCCGACACAAAATTGTGTGGGTACCGGGGCACACGGGGGTGGCAGGGAACCGAGAGGCCGACAGGATAGCTCGAGGACACATTACTTTCCGAGCATCCGACGAGACCGCGGAACTCGCGCCAGCACCCAGGGAATACTCGGCCATACTACAAAACTATAGAGGCAGAAGAATGCGATATCCCCCACCGCACAAATCTCTCAGCAGCGAGGAAGCTGTCACTTGGAGACAATTACAAACAGGCTCTTTCCCAAACCTACATATACTAAACAAAATGCACCCTACGATATACACGAACAAATGTCCCTGGTGCGACGATAAAACTTCTCTATACCACATCACATGGGCCTGCCAAAACATAGACGTGGTCCCCAAAATACAAAACCCGAGTGCGGAGCAGTGGGAGGCTCTGCTGTCCAGCGACCGCTGTGAAGTCCAACAAGGTCTGGTACGGCGAGCTCAACGGGCGGCAGTGGCCAGAGGAGCCCTGGACTGAGGGCAACCGACCACTGATTACAGGCGGACGACTTCGATAGAGATGGCTCCTGGGGGTAGAACCAAGACGTCTCTGAAGATGCCCCCAAACCGCAGGAAAAACCATTAGTTTACATAAAGTTTTCCCTTCGGAGTTGGATAAGCCTTTCCAGCTTCACGATCTGCGGGCGGGTCTGGCCAAAATGAAGAGGGGCACCACGCCTGGCCGGGACAAGGTCACCGTCAAACTTCTGGCGAACCTTCCTGATTCAGCGTACCAGTGCCTTCTAGAATACATCAATGCGATATGGACGGGGGAAACCCCGCTCCCCATTGACTGGAAAACGGCCCTTGTCACCTTCATCCCGAAGGCCGGAAAACCGATCGACACGGACAACCTCCGCCCCATCTCTCTCACCTCGTGTGTGGGAAAATTGATGGAGACGATGGTGCGGGATCGGCTGTCCGAGTACCTCGAACAACACAACACCTTCGCGGACACCATGTTCGGATTTCGCCCACATAGATCCGCACAGGATGTCCTGCTCCAACTCGACCGCGAAATCTTGAACCCCATTACACACCCCCACAACGATAAAATTGTCCTTGCGCTCGACCTGAAAGGAGCGTTCGATAACGTAACTCACGAGGTCATACTCACACATTTGAGTCAAACTCACTGCGGCACCAATACCTTCAATTACGTTAAACAATTTCTCACGGACAGACTCTCCTACATCAGAATACAGGACGAAGAGCACGGACCTTTCTTGCTCGGAACGAGGGGGACTCCACAAGGCGCGGTGCTGTCCCCTCTGCTATTCAACATTGCCATGATGCGCCTACCCGCCCTGCTTGGTGCGGTCGAAGGGGTCCAGCACGCGCTATACGCCGACGACATCACCATCTGGGCTACGCAAGGACGCCTGGGGGATATGGAGACTAGCCTGCAAACGGCCGCCAGCATAGTGGATCGCTATGCTCGAGACTGTGGTCTGCAATGCTCCCCGCAGAAATCGGAATTCGTGCATTTACGTCCCTCGCGCACATGCTCGACCCAAATCAATCTCTCGTTGCAAAGCGGTCCCATTCGCGAATCCAAGGAAATCAGAGTCCTTGGACTCTTCATACACAACCAGCGACGCTGCGACACAACACTCGCCAAGCTCCGGCAGGTGGGGGACCAGGTGGGCCGCATGGTCCGCCGGGTTTCCAACAAGCGCGGTGGGTTACGATGCAAAGACGCCTTGCGGCTGGCGAACGCATTCGTGACCAGTCGAATCTTGCATTCGACTCCCTACCTCCACCTGCGGAAACAGGAGGAGGATTCCCTCGAGGTCATCCTCCGCAAAATCATGAAACGAGCGCTGGACCTCCCAGTTTCTACCTCTACCAGCCGCCTTATGGCACTGGGGATGGTGAACACTTTTAGGGAGCTTCGGGAGGCCCACCTCAACAACCAATACACTCGTCTCACAAAGACAGGGTCGGGTCGCCGCCTTTTAGCCCGACTACACATCCAGCACACTCAGTTCACAGAGGAGAGATGCCGCCTTCCCGTACACTGGAGACGCGCCCTCCACGTGCGGCCTCTCCCCACCAATATGTCCAAAGAGGATCATAATGGCAGGCGCCTGGCGCGGGCGGAAGCCTTGGACCGCCATTTTCGGAGCAAACCAGGAGTCTTCTACGTAGACGCGTCCGGCCCGGACTCTAGGGGATGGTACACGGCCGCGGTCGTCCACGAGGGTAAAACAGTAGACGCCCTTACTTTCAAGGCCCAGTCAGCAATTCACGCAGAAGAGGTTGCCATCGCTTTGGGAGCCTCTCACACCTCTTCCAAATACATAATCACTGACTCGCGAGGGGCTTGCCGTAACGTCACGCAAGGGTGGGTTACTCCCCTAGCTTATCGCATTTACCAAAATTGTAGCCGAGACTCGGATCCCGCGCACCGATCTCTCGTTTGGGCTCCAGGTCACCAAGGCGTCCATGGAAATGAGGCAGCCGACGCCGCCGCCCGCGCGCTCTCTCTCCGGGCATTTCCCACGGGACCCAACGCCGACCAGGACACTGATTTCAATCCGATTTATACTTTTAAAGAAATATGCGAGTATTACAAATCCACGCACCAAACTCTTCCCACCCCGTGCAAAAGGCTGGGGAAGGTCAACGAGTGGGTACTCCTGCGCCTGCTCACCAACACGATGTTGTGCCCGGCAACTCTGCAACATTTCAATCCTCAATTCGACGGGCGGTGCTCACACTGTGGGGAGGTGTCTGACACTTACCACATGGTGTGGGCCTGCCAGCAGAACCCATCCCTACCCCCTATCCAAAACCCCACCCGAGAGGACTGGGAGGCGACCCTGTCCGGTTGCTGCACCCTCGAGGCCCAAAGGGCCTTAACGCAGCGCGCCCGGGCTGCGGCCAACGCCAATGGGGTACCTGACTAGGCATCCTACCTAGTGGTTGTAAGGGCGTGACCCTTCAAGTCACGACCCCCAACACCTCTCCCTATTATTTAACAAATGTTTTCACCACCACCACCACCGCGTGGCTCGGATGCGAGGCGCGCTCGAACACCAGGCCGCTCCACGTTCTCGTCCGGCGTTCAGCCGCAGGTGACTCCGTGCTCCTTTCTTTGAACAGGTCCCGCTCGTCAGGACAGGATCACTGTTTCTCCGCCCTGTCGCCCAGGTGTCTGGACCAGCTTCGATCGGTCCTTCTGAAGAACTTGCCTCTCAGAATCGGTCGTTCATGGTTCTGTACATTGCCAAGAACCAACCGACAGCAGACAAACCCAACATGATCAAGTGCCCTCTGCACCTGTCAAAACGTCAGACTTCAATGCCACAAAAAAAAACTCTACTAGCTTATTTCTGTCCCCTTTTTCATCCCTCTTCAACAAGAGACCCATGTGGGATACCAGAACTCTAAAGTAATAACTCAAACAAGTGTCAAATACACGCAACACACTGAATGAAATGTATGCAAAATAAATTTGGTCCCTTGAAATCACTTCGTTCAGAAAACGCTCAGCTGAGGCCACAAATGAGGACATCAATTTTGCCCCGATCTAAGAGCGAACATGACAGCTGTTCAGAACGAGACGAAATATAAGTCACGACGAGGTCGAAGGCAGCCTTGCTCAGAACGCACGGCTTAGTGCGTCTACATCAGCGTTTAACTCGCTTCTAACGGACGTCAGACAATACTCACTACCGCGCAAGCTAATGTCCCTGCCTCTTTCGATGTAGCTGCGCTTTCCTCTCTCTCCGTACATGTCGTTCCGGTTTCTACGGGAAGACAAGAACGAGTTCCTTTCTTTCACTGACGACTTATCCCGTTCTTTGCGCTTCGCACCCCAATCGCGGCGTTCAATTCCGAGTGCGCCACGCTTCAGGTGGAACCGTTCTTTCTTTCTCTTTGTTCGTGACGGAAATTCACACCTTTCACAAATCTTCAATTTCACGCGCACCCGTCCTTTTCGCTCGATGCGAGGTCCGCACACATACGCCCTCATCTTCCTCGGATAGAATGACGTCTACAACCCCCATGTCGTCTGGATTGTTCTGAAGTCCACTGATTTCCAGCACCTTAGCGTCTTCAGGCGCAGATGAACCAGAGTTCTCTGCCGACATGAGTGCTGGCACGCAGCTCTCGCCAGGCTCCTGACGCGTTCCAGCCGATAGCAGATGACTGTCTGCCTTGCACTCAGTTGCGGCGTTTCCGCTACTGCAGCTGCTTTCCGGAATGTGACTAAGCTCACAGAGCTGCGAAAGCACGAGATGCGTTTTGCATCGATTGCCGTAAACACTAGCGTCCAACTTAGCGTCCGCAAACTCTATATGCGTCCGAACCCGTTGACCGAAAGTGACACGTTTCTGCATTTCTGATGATGATGATGATGTCCTCGGGCTGAATGGCACATACCCACGGCGGGGGATTGCCGAACGCGATGCACAACACAGTGTTGTCATCCTCTTTGTCTTCGCTAGAACTGGCACTGGCCTGCGTTTCTGCCGAACGCGATGCACAACACAGTGTGTCATCTTGTTTGACTTCGCTAGAAGTGGCACTGGCCTGCGTTTCTGCCGAACGCGATGCACAACACAGTGTTTGTTCCTGTTTGACTTCGCTAGAACTGGCACTGGCCTGCGTTACTGCCGAACGCGATGCACAACACAGTGTTTCATCCTGTTTGACTTCGCTAAAAGTGGCACTGGCCTGCGTTTCTGCCGAACGCAATGCACAACACAGTGTTTCATCCTGTTTGACTTCGCTAGAACTGCCACTGGCCTGCGTTTCTGCCGAACGCGATGCACAACACAGTGTTTCATCCTGTTTGACTTCGCTAGAACTGGCACTGGCCTGCGTTTCTGCCGAACACGATGCACAACACTGTGTTTCATCCTGTTTGACTTCGCTAGAACTGGCACTGGCCTGCGTTTCTGCCGAACGCGATGCACAACACAGTGTTTCCTCAGTTCGCGAAAGCGGGACATCTTCCGCTGTTATAACAGCAGTTACATCTGCCACGTACGGACTACCTCCTTCTGTGCCGCACTGGCAGGGCTGCTCCACATTTACGCGCTCCACCTCTGTGTCACTATCGCCCGAACCTTCCGCATTTTCCAGCCATTCTAAAATGTCGGCTTTTAGCTGGTAGGGAAAATCTTAAAACGATTTGGTACTGTTTTCCTCTCGCTGGTACCTTTGGCGAAGGTCCGCCGGTGACACGTCATATCTCATCAGTAAAAAGCCTTTAATCCCATCGCAGTCTGCCAAGCCGCCGTCCAACAGGCGCTTGATAACTTCATACGCTTCGCTGGAAAGAAGGGTTACCAACTCCTGTGCCCAACTATTCCGCTCAACGCGCTTTCTCTCGCAGACGCGCTCCAACTCCGCCAGATACTTCGCCAAATCTTCGGCGATCACGAATGGCCGTGGCCTGTCTCTCGGCTGCCGGCCGTTGGACTCATGCAGAACGGATAATGCTTCAAATCTCTCGCAACTTATCCGATGCACTTCAAGCTCTAGGTCCATAAGTTTCCTAACGCGAGCACGCCGTTTTATCTCAAGCTGCTTACGTTTTGCTGCGTCCTCCCGCTCATGGCGTTCTTGTCGCTCTCGCTCTGCGCCTTCGCGCTCACGGCGTTCCTTGATCTCATACAAGGCCTCGTTGACTTCCTCAGCCGTTACTTCCTGTGCCCCCATGATCTCAAGGATCGCAAGTTTTCGTTTCGTGGAGCACAAATCAATGCCCAACTCTTCGTAAATTGCGATGAGTTCCTTCACTTTAAGGTTCTCCATCGCACACAATAGCCTCTCGCTGTTCGCCCTTTGCTTACAATTCCCTTGCCGTTCACTACTATAGCACTACTAGTATCAAACGCGCAAGCAATGTTTTACACCAAAGCCTTGTTAATACCCTCAGCACCCGCTTTCGTTTCAAAGCGCTTCGACTTGGCTCGAAACAGCAAAGCTCTCTCAAGTGCAACACCCAGCCCAACACTAGACTACAATCACGTGTGCTAGAGCAGTCTGGCGAATTGAGGGGAAAACATCAAGCAATCACTGCGCCGAGGTAGCTGATGCCGGTCGATCCCGCAGCTGCCATCCACTGTTACACCTTGGGCGTCTCAGTCTGCTGCCTCTGTTCAGCAGACCTGAGGGAAGAACGGTCGATGCGACGGTAAGTGAACTGACGTTTATATACAATATTTACAGGGCTTTTTACAAGATATGTACAAGCGCCATGAGCACAACGGGCATGGACGAGGCCCTGCGGAGAGTGTCTCTCTGGCACGATGGCGAGTCTGCTGCCCGTCTGCTACCGCGTCTCGGTGCGGCTCTCCTCTTATAGCCGCCGGTGACCGTTGCGTTCCTCTGCACCCGGCGTTCCTCTGCTCCGATAAGGTCACGCCACAGGCCACCGCTCGGATTGCCTCGATCCGACGCTAGTGAGGAGGAGGAGGAGGAGGAGGAAGGGTCTGGGCCGGCCAGCCAGGATGACGCCGTGCCATGGCGGCGAGTCCGTGCCTGCTTTGCGCGACGGCGGGCGCACAGCTCTGGTTCACCGACAGGGCAGCGGAATAAGGGTTCAGGCACAACAGCCTCCATGGAAAGAGGGCCTCCGCGGTCGGGTTCGAATCTGAGTACTCCGGCTCGGTAGACGAGCGCCTTAACTACTATTTGTAGCACAGGCTATGGACTGAATGACCTTCGCCTCGTTTTTATAATTCTCCATGTGTTCCTTCTGGCATTCCCAACGATCTTCGACATCAGTGCTGCAGTCGTCGGTGAGTCAGCGGTACTGAAGGCACGCCTCAGTCACGTAGTTGCACACAGCGGGGAGAAGGCGGCCAAGTAGGCCCAAATCTCCGCTAAGGGCGGAAAAAATGAGGCAAGCGCCACGATGTGTTTACTTTCGAAATTAGAGTAGGACGCTGAGCTCGCTGTCAGCACAGAAAAAATAAGCGGTGTCTCGATGCTGAGCACACAGGCAAACAAAGCGCTAAATTCTGCGGTAAACCTACTTCGCGCTGCGAACCGACAAGAATCGACAAGAAGCTGGTCAAAGCTTGTCCAACGTTCATGGAATGGGCCCGCTCCTTGGTCGGAAACAGAGGAGCCGTGGTCTAGAATACATGTGGATTTTGCGGGTCCTTTGGAAGGTCACATGCTGATGATTGTGCTGGATTCTTATACCAAATAGATCGAGGTAACTGCAATGAAGGCTGCCAGTTCGGGACAAACAACGGAAGCATTGCAGACGACGTTCTTGCCGAGGACCCTTGTGACGGACAACGGGCCGCAGTTCACTAGCGAGCAGTTCAGGACATATATGAAACTTAATGGCATCTTTAATATGCGGACAGCTCGTTACAAGCCACAGTCTAACGGTCTGGCAGAAATGGCGGTACGGGCTGTGCAGCACGGGCTAAAAAAATACGCGCGGTAGTTGGCAAACTCGTCTGGACCACATTCTTTCTCATTATTGCCGTACTCCCCTACCAAACGCAAAAAATCACCGGCTTCCACGACTCTCGGATATCAACCACGCTGTTTATTGCACAATGTCGGGTCACGACCCTCTCCGTCTGCAGGTGCGTGGCGCGCAACAGCGGAAAACCGCTGCACAAGGAACTTTGGTTCATGAACTACAGAATGGGCAACAAATGGAAACCAGGAAACCAGGCGCGGTACAGTCCACCGACGGCTCAAGCATGACAACAGTAAATACGGAAGGTGGGGAGCAACGTTGCCCCCACATCGACCAGCTGAAGACCAGGAGGACCAATTTGGAAGTAGCGGAGGCTACGCTCGTGGCAGCGACAGAAACATCTACGGCTGAAGACAGCGCAAGCGCATGGGTAGAATCGCAGCCTCAAGTTCACGGCAGCGGGGACAGTCAGTCTCAAGCAGGCACGAACATTAAAACGCCGCCAGAAGGCCAAGCCGATGCCTGTACAAATGAGGCACAAGTGACCGACGACGCTGAAGTAGCACTGCTACGTACCGCTGCTACGCATCGCTGATTATAGCATGCCATAAAAATGAAAAAACTGGCACATATTAATGAGCCCGCCGCGGTATAAATTGGCCTGGACTGGAACATCATGCCAATCGACTCTGCACCATTCTGATCAGCTCTAGCTGACGACTGCCGTTGTGCTTTCGCGCGTTAGCACTGAGACCCCACTGACCGATTTCGCCGCTGTGTGTCAGTCGACGCTGGCTGCCTCTGTCTGTCTCTGGTTTCTCGGTAAGAGCTGCCTCGCTTTATGAAGGCACACTGATAGCTGACACTGCCATCGCTGGGCTGCGGCGCATCGCTTAATCGCTGCGCCATTTTGGTATCAGGATTGAAATGAGACCTCCCAGTGATCTATGAATGTAATCGAGAGAGTGACGAATTCCGCATATTGCGGAACTTAAAAGACCTCTCAAGTTTAAATCCGCTAGTACAAAGGCTCCCACTCATTGATTTTGCCGATCCATGTTTTCAGCCTGCCTGACTGAAAACCGAGCGTCGAATTGAAACCAAAGTGAAACTGAAAATCTAGCACACACAATTGGCCTGTGGCCTAACTACGGTAAAGCGTTATTCATTTTTTTCTTTACTTTAACATTCATCTGATTCGTCACGTAAAACCCATACCTAGGACAACTGCGTTACAGAAAAAAAAAGAGTACAAAAAAGCGTTTCTTTGCGTGATGTCGAATATACCAGAACGAAGCAAAATGCTCCGATTGCCGCCGGAGAGCGTGTATCTTTGCATGTGTGTCCCCTTACACTATCCCTATCCCTCTAAAGCAGCGAAGTTGTCTGGGGCAGAAATGACTAGCATTTTTTCGAATCTTCCCTTCTCCATAACCAAAGGCGACGCGCGCCCCATGTGGAGGGTGAGTGAGCGTTTACAGAGTAGACATTTGTGTGTGCGGGGCCCACTTTAGCAAGAGGTAACTATCAGAAGTAGCTCGTCTATGAGAGAAGGGTGCTCAGCTCCGCAATTCAGCCTGTGTTGTTAGTAATATCAATTAGGTTCAATTGAAGAATGCGCTACCGCACAACGGCTAAGGTCACCATGACTGTCGATGACTCAGCGCACCACCGACAGAGCTCGCCAGTCTTATGGAACTCCGCGTTTCTGATCCTATTGTTGCCGGACTGTCGCAATGCCCGGGGGACAATTTTTATTGCTTTCTTGTATAGCGAATATTAAAAGCTCTATTTCAGTCTAACGTGACCTTTTTAAGTATGTTCACATTTCTCCTGATACCGTGAATTGTAATTTCTCTGTATCGTCTGTCTGCTATGTAAACCTTGGTGTTCCGTGTTCACTTTTGCAGCTTTGTAAGCACAGCGAGTGGACAACCACCATGAAAATGTTTGCAAAGTGGTCGTAAACAAGTGTGCAACAGTAAAATGCAGTCAATATTTTGACAATTGTCTTGAGCAATGGGAGAGAACAGAAGATACTGAGCTCTTCGTGGGATACTCTTAACGGAATAACTCGTGAGGGCCTCTCACCCGAACTTGTTAATCTTCTTCTTGAAAGAAAGAAAGAAAGAAAGTAAGAAAGAGAGAAAGAAACGAAGAAAGAAGGAAACGAAGAAAGGATGAAAGAAAGAGAAAAACTAAGAAAGAAAGAAAGAGAGAAAGAAAGAAAGAGAGAGAGAAAGAAAGAAAGAAAGAAAGAAAGAAAGAGAGAAAGAAGGAAAGAAAGAAAGAAAGGAAAGAAAGAAAGAAAGGAAGAAAGGAAGAAAGAAAGAGAGAAGGAAAGAAAGAAAGAAAAAAAGAAAGGAAGAAAGGAAGAAGGAAAGAAAGAAAGAAAGAAAGAAAGAAAGGAAGAAAGAAAGAAAGAAAGGAAGAAAGAAAGAAAGAAAGAAAGAAAGGAAGAAAGAAAGAAAGAAAGAAAGAAAGAAAGAAAGAAAGAAAGAAAGAAAGAAAGAAAGAAAGAAAGAAAGAAAGAAAGAAAGAAAGAAAGAAAGAGGGAAGACTATCGATAGATTCCAGTGCACTGACCTCCGGCGGATTATAGCGGCTGCTTTTGTCGGCACCGTTTGGAGAGGTAAGAGGTTTGAATCCTCCAGACACCACTCCCGCTCCAGAAAATAGGGCTACATGCGCCTCCATGGCAAAGATGTCATTGTAGAGCAAAGTCGTGACCCGGGGAAGAAAAAGGAAAGTGCGGTCTTCTGACTAAAACATCCAACTTTGAACAAAAGTCTGTGAAACAAAACGAACAAAAAAGTATTGCAGCGTTCTACCTGACCATTCATTTTTTTTCTTCAACTTTCAAATCAGTTGTTATCTTCCAGGTATAAAATAATTACGGTGTTGATTTCCCGTTGACCTCCATTGAAAATTATAAAAAAATAGAACCATTCCCCCTTAATTCTTGCTTTCCATGATTGCTGGCTTCCTTCGTATTTATTGCTAAGGTCTCCCATGTTTACTGGTCAGTCACTGGCCGGAATAAAACACTGCATGGTGGAGAGCCCTGGCACGAACGACCATTGAAAACCCGTGCATAATATTTTCGTCGTTATAGTTGGCATTAGTACGCTTCTTCTAGTGAAGACAGCGTTCTGGGAAATGTTTATGGCATGCTAATTCAAACTGCTTTGGGTTTATTCGTGGTATGGAGCATGTAGGAAATCTGGACAAACGTTTCTAGTCTGCCTCAGCACCACCGCTTGCTGCATGTAACTGAAGAAAAACTGTTATGTCGACTAGCAAACAGCTAGCGTTGAACAAATTTGAACAAGGGACAGAACCTGGAATAGGACGACTGCTTACTTAAGTATCTTAATTTTCCAACCAGTGAAGGCTTCGAAGAGGAAGAGAGAGAGAGAGGTACATACAATGACATTTGCTTCCAACAAACGCGTGGATGAGCTGCTAGGAAAGTTTTCTTTTTAGCCTTGGCTGCTTCATTTCACTAGCAGAGTCCTTTTTTCATTAGTGCAATTAATACAGCCCAAACGTACACTTTCACCTGCCTGTGACTGCAAAACGGTAAGGACCACAACATAGAAACAATACGGTGGACGTTTACATGCGCTTATTGATCACTCCCAAGAAGTGTCTGACGTTAGTATGCTGCACGTAAGCGCACACCTGCGCCATGTATGGCGGCGACACCTTGGAGAGAGTTATTGCCTCCTTGTGAAAATACTGGGTTCGCGGTCAAATAAACTGGTATGCCTCCAAACACAAATCAAAAGGGCATGGCTGAGCGCCATGTGCCACTGCGCATTCCGATATGTCGTTCGACCGCTTGATGATCTCCTAGCTTCAATATTACATTTAAGCCTACAGCGCTTGCTATGGAATAATCAGAACTTCTTTTTTCAGCATCCTCTCAACAGCCTAAGCACTTTCTTTTACGCTTTTTTCTACATTTCGATAATAGAAGCTTGACGTTAGCAATGAGAAAATCTCATGACTAGCTGCAAAGCATACTCCTCATATATTCTACACTGATTTCACACCTTGAATTCGCCAGGAGAGTAAGGGCTTCTTTCCAATCACCATGTTCGGGTTTCGCCCACACATGTCTGCTAAGGATGTCGTTCTCCAGCTGCACAGGGATGTAATACGACCCACAGCTATGCAACACAATGACAAAGCCATCCTCGCCCTTGATCTGAAATGGGCTTTCGACAATGTGAAACACGGAAGCGTCCCGGCCAACTTGAGTTCTACCGATTGTGGGGCTGGGACCTACGCGTATGTAAGAGATTTCTTGTCTAATCGCCAGGCCTTTCTTCGGATTCAGGGCGAGGAATACGGCCTTTACATGATGAGAACACGGGGTACCCCTCAGAGAGCAGTGTTATCACCGCTCCTGTTCAACATTGCTATGATGCGCCTCCCAAGCCAATTGGCCCGGGTGGAAGGCATTCAACACGCGTTATATGCAGATGATATTACAAATTGACCACTCAGGGGAGCTTTGGGGACATGGAGGATCGCCTTCAGCAGGCTGCTTCCATAGTCGATGCCTATGCTAATGACTGTGGGCTCCAATGTGCTCCAGCGAAATCAGAGCTTCTGCATGTCAGAGCGAACCCAAAGGATAGGACAGCAATATACATCTCTCTGTCAGGAGGTCCTATTAGAGAGGTGGGGGAGCTCCGTATTCTGGGCCTTTTCATTCACCAGAGACTAAGACCGGACTCGACTATTGCGAAACAAAAGAGAGTAGGCGAACAGGTAGGGCCCATGATCCGCCGCGTTTCCAACAAGCGGGGCGGTCTGCGGGGTAGAGACGCGCTTCGGCTCGTCTATGCCTTCGTGACTAGCCGGATCCTCGACGCCATGCCATATCTCCGCACTACTAAGCAAGACAAGGCGCGAATAGACGCCATCATCCGCAAGGCAACTAAGCGAGCCCTGGATCTCCTGGTGGCTACCTCTAATGCCAAACTCAAGGCATTGAGGGTGCTAAACTCCTATCAGGAGCTGCGGGAGGGCCACATTGTGAACCAATACACGCGGCTCATGCAGACGGCTCCTGGGCGCCGCCTGCTAAACCGCTTACACATCCAACACGACTGCACTCCATAGGAGGCGGAGCGTATCCCAGTACATGGCGCCATATGCTCTGGGTCTACCCGCTCCCCCGTAACATGGACACTGGCATGCATGAAAACAGACGACAAGCGCGGGCTCGGGCTCTTGAGAGACAACACGGCTCCCGACCCGGTGTATATTATGTAGACGTAGCAGGGTCATCGCCCACGGGATATTACTGGGCCGCTGTCGTTCACCAGGAAATGCACGTTGATGGACTCTCCTTTCGAGCCCCGAATTCAATGCGGGCCGAGGAAGTAGCGATAGCGCTTGCTGCCGCCCACGCCAATTCGAGAATAATCATCACGGACTCCCGAAAAGCATGTGAACATTACTTGGCAGAGGAGATCTCCCCCTTAGATGCTTGTATTCTACGACGGACTGCCACTGATCCAACACCCGAACGAATCACTTGGGCTCCTGGCCACCAGGGCTTACGAGGAAATGAGGCCGCTGACGCGGCTGCCCGAGCGCTTCCTCACTGGGCTCCTCATCCCAGCTCTTTTGGCTCGGAGACTAACCAGCCGCTGCTGCGATTCATGGAAATATTAACACATTATAGCGACAACCACCGCCTTTTCCCGGCCCCTGCAAAAGGGCTGAGTAAGACGGAGGAGCGAACTTTAAGGCGCCTGCAGACAGGTACTCTACTCTGTTCTGCAATAATAAACCATTACGATCCTAACACGGATGGGCGATGCCCACACTGTGGAGAGACCTGTGATAAATTCCACATGGTGTGGGCATGCACTCAAAATCCCCACCTCCCGTCTTCCCCTACCCCTTCCAGAGTGGCATGGGAGACTGCCCTCCTCAACTGCTCCTCGCTTGAGTCCCAAAGGGCTCTGGTGAAACGGGCGAGAGACGGGGCCTCGTCATGCGGTGTACCGGACAAGGGACGCCGACCATGTAGCGGGGCCACTCTGTGGCTCCCAAACTCTTTTTCACAAAATAAAATTTTCACCACCACCACCACCAAGCCAGGTTTTCCGGCAAACGTAGTCATTGATAAGGTCCTGAAAATGCGAGCTTAGCAAAATCCTCTCAAATATAGAATGACAACTGTTTTCCCAGGCGCACTGTGCAGCATGACGACGGTGTCATTTTCACTAACGACATAACGGTAAAATTTGCTCTCAGATTCATGTAATAAAAACAAAATGGACACACTCGATGCCAAATTTGAGCACTTTAGTGGTTTCTGTAATTTCAATTCATAACACTATATGGCTTTCAACGGAAGCTCTCGACTGACCTGAAATTCCGTAGTGTTTCAGAACGGCATTAGCTGCATACTAGTATATGGCCCGCATTGCCCTTCCTGGTTGACGCCATCGTGTTCACGACATTTGCAATAATGGCGACTGCGAAACACGTGCGCAGAAGCATGCCGAACAATTCTGAACGAAACCAGTTTTCACCTGAAAACCGTTTATGGACGCAATTTTTTCTTATAATGTAATATTTCACTATAACAATCAATATATCCGCAGAACGCCGGACAGAGGCTTTGCATATTTTTTTCATTTATGTTATTTTCCATCATCAAAAGCGTTCCCCATTGGTTTTCTGTGGCAGGGGGCCCGGATACCCACCGGGCCCCCTGGAACGGGCACAAGCGTCCCGCATTTGGTGCACAGCGGGATTGAACGCTTGGGAGAAGCTCGCTAACTCACCACCACACCTGACGCTTTACATCAAGTGTGTCCAGGGGGCATGCATTTACACCACAGCACCAGCCGGTCGATTAAAAAAAATGTTGCTGCGGCCGCTGACTGGCGAGCTTACGGTCTAATCACCACCGAGCTTCTTTTGTTAGAATTTATGCCATAACTTTTTTCTAGCCAGGTTGTTGCAGGATGAAGCAGTTATCATACTCCTTACTGCGTATTTTATTCTTTTTTTTTTCAGGAACAGGACGGCGGGGGTGCTTAAGTGCTTGAACGGCAATGTTTGGTGAGCTGCTCCGAGGGTGTAATAAAGAGGTAGTAAGTGAGAAGCTGCCGCTTTTAAGGTAACGTACCACAGCTGTAGCAGGGCGATGTTACTTACTTTTGGCACTTTCTGAGTGATAGTAATGGTCGAAGCCGTAGGTGCGCAGTATGAGAGCATGGCAAATCTAGCTGCGAAGCGTACTGCTTCAATATTCAAGCCACAGAGAGCTAACGTCAGGAAGTCTTCGGAATGCTAAATAATCTAGAAATACTTGTTGATTGACCAAGATCTCGAAAATAAGAGCATTCAACAATCGTGTCCAAGTTAAAGTGGCAACTTTAGTCAGGGGCACTCTGAAGCGACTGAACTGTACTTTTTGCTTTCATATTCGTATATTTGTTTTCAATATAAATTGCTGATGGGTTTCAAGGAAAGTGCGCTGTTATGTTGAAAATCAGTAGTGATGAAGCTACGTCTCTCATTCTATGCTTTTACACGACCCGCATTACTACTCATGGGCTTTTGTTATTGAAGTGGATAATATATCACGTAACACATACCCCGGCCCAGGACGAATTTTTTTTTCTTTAACTACGAAGTGTCTGAGAAAGCTGTATAGCTCTCCTTTGTAGCAGTATGGCTGCACTTGGGTGGATGCCAATGAGTAATTACTCCCTTATAACGCACACAAAGTTAGCGACTTCCACCCGAATTCTATCAATCTTTCTAGTTTATTTTGGTACATTTAATGGAGTGTGCGAGTGCACATTTCTTCACGCTAAATCCAGTTCCTAAATGTGCCCTGCAGTTTCTGAACATTCAAGGACATTTACATTGGCGATTAGGAGCAACTCTCGAATTTCGCGTATCCTTCTGGTCGTACCACAACTTTAGTTCTTATTTCGACTCACCTTTTGAAATATGCTTTCGGTTCCGCAGAACACAAAACCTACCTCCAAATGGCTGACTTGAATCCGCCCGTAGTTGAAAAGCTCCTAAAATGTGTCCTCCTAGCATGCTAAGCGTTACTGGGAAAACTGTGCTATTGCCCTTTTCTCCACGCGGATATGTGGGGTCTGCTGAAGTGAAGCCTCCGATCCGAGCATATTTCAAAAGTTACATAAAGGAAAAGAAAAGGCGCACACTTAACGGTATCTGAAAAATTATTACAACTTAGTAACATGTTCTTGGTTCATTCGAGATATCCCAAGCCCCAATACACACAGTCACAAGCTGAAAACACGTCGTACATGTTTACAACAAAATCACAAAACTAAACTAAAAATACTCTGAACCCATTGGCAGCACCCACAACACCCATAAGATGCGGCGGGTAACAGAAGTGGAGATAGGTCGGAAACAAGTTCGTGCCAACAGATTAAGATGGCAACAAGCAAAATGTCAAATTAAAACACACTACCACACTCCCTACTCGTATGCGCCATAGTTACCAAGACAGCATGACTAAAACCTGAAACATATCTAGTAATCATATTTCACTGGAATTTAAAAAGTGAACCCAATTACACTGCTATATAAAATAGTAGGCAGCAAAAGCACAAAAAGTATTACTATACCACTGATGTGGAAACAAGGCGAAACTCTAAACAAAAACTGAAGAGTCGGTCCAAGAAACGCCTCGATCACTATTTTATCGCAAAGCAAATACACCCAGTGAGAAGAACATGTCACATATCAGCCTTCGAAGCCTATATAAAAAACCTAATACACCACTCATACCTGTTTAAGAAGAAGGCAGAAGTAATGACACGCCACTTATTTAACACAATGCTGACTAAGTAGTTCATAACCTGAGAGCATATATAACCCTACTCTGCGTCGAAGGCTCAATCCTATTCATTAAAACCTGATAGAGTGAACACAAACAATTCTTCACATTAAAATTTTGATGCACCTAATTCCCAACCCCGCGGAATGAATCAAATCTAATTCCTAGTCACAAAAAAGGGATTTATTCCCTTGCAACATTACCAGACCATTTTCAACCCATTGCACTAAATTTCGCTCTGGACAGATTCTTGGGACACTTCTCAAAGATGGGCTCTATAATTGCCTATACACTAATTAGATATTTGCGAAAAATTGGTATGGATTCCCTGTGGTCTTATAACACATAAACCAACGCACACTACACGCCAAAACGAGTAATGCGACAAAATTCTACTTTTCCTAGTTAATAAAATAATTTCAATGTCGCTCAGCCGAATTGGATAAGAGGATTTTTACGCAGTCACGGCTGCCCGCAAAATCTCACCACACTCACAGCCAGCATACTGCTAGACAGTGTTATAATTTATAGTTCACAAAAAACGAACCTACCACACAGAACATAAAGGCTTCCCCCCAGTGTTAGCAATTTAGACCTTTACATTGAAATAAAACAACAGGCCTTGTAAACGCTTAAATGCCAAAGAAAACCTACACCTAGGCTTACGCATATTACACGATAGCGCCGAGCAAAACCTGGGCCAGAATACAGCACAAGACTCCCTAGACTTAGCACAGCAATGCAGAAGTGGCTCATCTGACTGGGCTGAGTCCTCCGGGGAACGTGAAATAATAATGTAACGGAGCAAACATGACGTACGGAGCAAACGGTCGTTATGTTGAAATGAACTATTCTGCCCTGGTAACGTCATGTCCCGCTCGCTTTGTTAATTCCCTTGAATAATTTTTCAACTTTTTGCACTTTGTGCAATAACAAGCTTCTTATTGGCCAGGCTCGGGTGCTCACCTTTGTATCGCAAAGAAAGACTCGTCGTGATCATGGCAAAATTAAAAAGTCCTACCAAGCTGATAAAAATGTTAAATACTTTCATTTTTAACTGTTTAAGAATGAAACGTGGTAGTTCTGAGAGCTGTGATAAGTGTTCTGCTCAATATACGGCATATCTAAAGAATTTGCGTATGTTTTTGGTTTTTGTTTTTAGTAGCGCATTTCTTGGCGGTCCTTTCGGCACTGCTACTGGCTCAATTAATCAGACAATCAGTCTTTAATTTGTCTGAACAGAAAGCACAGAACACAGACTAAAAAGCACTGATGAGCTGACAGGCTTCTGGGCAAAATATAAAAAGGTACAATGGCAGTGGCTCAGATAACACAAAGAGCAAAACGAACGAACATAAAGGCAGAGAATATAAAAAACGGAGATCAAAACGACCAATAAATGGTAATTAAGAAGCGCTGAACCGACAGCGCTGTAACCACTAGGCCAACGTCGTGTGGGCGAGGTGACTAGGGTCATTCGCTTCATGTACTGCAAATTCGGAGATGCGGGGCCGATGGATAGAAGGTGCTTTGGCCATGTCTGGAAGACGCGTTTTTAGAGACGGATGTCCGGCACGTAAGCTGTTCTCAGCTCGTTACTAAGGGATGTTACGTCGGCGGCGTCGCCCGCATACTGTTAGAGCTCCGAGGGAGCATCCACCGGAGCTCTGTCCGGAGGCAGCACCATCCGATGAGTGCACCATCGACAGATTCCTCTCCTGCCTACGTGGGCAGCTGCCTACGTGGGCAGCACCTGCTGCATATAATTCGGATGGCTAACCCCTAGCCCTCCGCTACGGTTTGCTAGTGGTTAAAGCCTTTGTTGCCCTGAGCTCTTCCTCTCTTTTTTCTCCTTGGCGTTAGCGTCCGCGAACCAACCACCGGATACCCACGACTGCAAATGCAACCTCACGTACCCAGTGAAAAAATTACACCTTTGGTTGCGAGCCTGCCATCATCAACTGAAAACTTGCGTACCCGAGCTTGCCTGTAGAAGGTCGGGTAATCTCGGGTAAGTTCGGAGGTGCGCCAAGCAAGCTACAGCCAATGGGAGCAAGGTCGGGTAAGTTAGGATGAGCGTCGCGCCCGCTGAGCGACAAGTTGCTTAGGAAGAGCAGGACGGGTCGCACAATCGACACAAGTCAGAAAACGAGTCTTTCACATGCACAAAAAAGTACTGAAGATGGATTGTGGCATTCGAATTCGCAGAAAGTGTTAGGATTCAAGGAACGTTATACGGCTGAATGAAATAGCCAAGACTGTTGTTATCCTAGAGGGTAATGGTTCCACTATATTATTGTAAGGCTAAAGGCTAATTCTTATACTTTCCACTACGGGTAAATATAGTTTACTTTTAAGGCATTATCGATGGCTCTGAGGTTTTAAGTGGTGGTAAAATATGTGACCGATGAAAAGATGTGTCGCTGTGACAAAGCGTATAAAAAAAAGTTAACCTAGCGAATGGCACTGATAAGGGTAATGTGCAGTAGAGCAGAAAAAGTGGCCTCCTGGGATAACCAGTTACGGCGAAATTGTTGTACGAATAGCACTTTTCTTCAACGGAATCATAAGCGTGGAATATGTTTTATAAGTACTGCCCCATGTCTCTGTATCATTCAATCACTTCTACTTTCTAGCAAATTAAAACAAATCCCCTCGACGGGCCAGGTATCCAGAACGCACTCTAAGATTCTTAGTGCTAAGGCCTCCGTACTTATCCCACACAGCACACGCACCGATACTGTATTCTCGAGTTAACCAAAACTGGGCTTAAGCGAGGGAAAGAATTGAAAAGCAGAGTAAAAATTCCTTTCTTTACCCTAAAGTTGTGCCTCATGTGGTGCTGGCGTTGCATTATTATTTCGAAATGAGCTCTGTTATTGTTGCTGTGAAACTGTACTATCAGCAAGAAATGAAACGCGAACATGACAACTGAGCCAAGGACCGCAAAATAAAAAGCTCTGAGCCACGGGAAGCTCAATACAAGCTCTGTTTATTTGAATTTCGAAAGCGCTAACAGTCTTCTTGAGAAATGTTAACCAATCTCGCTTGTAGTTTCTCTCTAGGAGCAAATACGTTGGTGTTTTTGTGCTGACACCTCAGTTTTCTTGTTCGCGTTTCATTCTTTGCTGATAGTACGTCTTGTCGAAAGAATAGTTGAATGTGTTTACACAACCGAAGTATGGCACAATCATTAATTTTGCGTGCCGCCCACCTATGGCTTGTCGAAGTGAATTCTGTTTTGTAATGACAGGCATATCACGTGCAATTAATAAATCCTCTTTACTTGTTTGTGCTGACCTCAATATTAATTTGTTGAAAGATAACTGCTGTAATGGTTACTGTTGTAATTTAATCCTAAAACAGTTTTAGCTTCCCTAAGTCCAATGTCTAAACAACCACTTATCTGACTGTCCACGTGCATTGCAACATAGGCATTGTTTCGTTTGAGGAGGCTCGAATATTATCTCTCAGCTTTCTCCCTGGGACCCAATGTGCGGTCACTAAAAATGGCCTCCAGAACGACCAACTCGAGTCGATCAAGACAATGTGCGACTTTGTTTGAGCCTATAGAGAGTGAAGGCGTGTAAGATGGTGACATATGTGTTCAGTTTCGGACTTCTGCGGTTAAAACCCGCTGTTCCATTGATAAATGTACTCGTACATATGATGAGCGTAATTACGACTAATGTACATGCCCTTGGGTGACATACTATGATTGAAGTCCTGAAATACTGAAAAAAGACTTACACTGCAACACAGAAAAATAATAGCCTATTATTACCGCGATCGTTCTGAGTGCAACAGAAATAAATAGGACATTAAGATGCGTCCCTCAAAAGAGCACTGCTACAGCGTTTTATTTAAACGGCAGCAGTGATGTTTCAAAAAGGCATGAAGAATTGATTGGGCTGTTAATTAATTTCGAGAAAAAAGAATTTATTGTTCTGCAGACAATTTTTGAAAAGGTTACTAAAAAATTCAACAGTAATTTCACGGGTTCTTCGTTAATTATTTCCCGGCAGTATTGCATGGGTTAAGATGTTCACTGTGACCAACAAAGCTTTTGCTCACCGGCAGAGAGCACAGGAGGAAATTAGGTGAAAATAAAGGTCTGGGAAAAGCACAGCTCGCAGTAACGACGGAATACTATACGAGATATTGAAACATATTATTGTCACTCTCTGCGCAGCCATACAGCATACCAAAGCGCAGCCATACGGCAAGAAAGGAAGGCTAAACAGCTTTCTCGGAAACATCGTAGTCAAGTCCGGGGTTTGAACCCGGTACATCGCTTCACCGGAGCAGTAGCTCTACCAACTAAGCTTACTTGAACGGCTAACCGGGAGCTAACGGTTCTGGTTAGCTTATTTGGTAGAGCGGCTGCTCCAGTGAAGGGGTGGTCACGGGTTTTAACACCGGACCAGGACTAATTTTTCTTTAACTAAGAAGTTTCTGGGAATGGTGTTTAGTTTTCCATTGTAGCCGTTTGGCTGCGTTTGGGAGGATGCGAATGACTAATTACTCCCTTGTCACAAGGAAAAGTAGTGTGTCCACTTTAAGAGAACCCTAATTAAATCCCAAAGGGGTGAAGACCTTGCGACATTTTAGAAATGACGTGGTAGGGGGTGATCCTGGAGAGCAATTATTTCTTTGCCTAATTACTTTCTGCTGAAAGCATATGCATATGGAGGTATTTCTCCACCTGCTGCCTTATCAGCCAACAAGCAAAATGTGCTTAGGCAGATCAGAATTTACGAATGTGTAAGCATACAGACGAATAAAATTTTGATTTGATTTGATTTGAACAATGCTGCTTGATACGAATGAAGATCCAAGACCAATGAAGACTCATGTGACCAGTTATTGTCGGTCGTTCTTCTTAATTACCATTTATTGGCCGTTTTGATCTCCGTGATTTAAATTCCCTGCCTTTATGTTCGTTCGTTTTGCTCTTTGTATTATCTGAGCCACTGCCGTTGTACATTTCTACATTTGGCCCAGAAGCCTGTCAACCTCATCAGTGCTTTTTCGTCTGTGTTCTCTGCTTTTTGTTGAGACGAATTAAAGACTGCTTCACTGATTTATTGACCCAGTAGCAGTGCGGAAAGGACCGCTAAGAAATGCGCTACTAAAAACAAAAACTCAAAACATACGCAAATTCTTTAGATATGCCGTATATTCCGCAGAATACTTATCACAGCTCTCAGAAGTACAGTGTTTCATTCAGAAACAGTGGAAAATTAAAGTATTTAATTGCATTGGTATCAGCTGGGTAGGATTGTTTAATATTGCAATGATCACAACTAGTCTTTTTTTAGCAATACAAAGGTGAGAACCCGAGACTTGTCAAAAAGAAGCCGGTTATTGCACAAAAAGTGGAGAAAGTTGAAAAATTATTCAAGGAAATTAACAAACTGAGCAGGACATAGCGTTAGCACGGCAGAATAGTTCATTTCAACACAACGACCGTTTGCTCTGTACGTCAAATTCGCCACGTTTGTTTTTATTTCAAGTTCACAGGAGGACTAAGCGCAGTCAGATGAGCCACTTCTGCATTGCTGTGCTTAGTCTAGGGAGTCTTGTGCTGTATTCTAGCCCAGGTTTTGCTCGCCGCTATCCTGTAATATGAGTAAGCCTAGGTGTAGGTTTTCGTTGGCATTTATGCGTTTACAAGGCCTGTTGTTTTATTTCAAAGTAAAGGTCTAAATTGCTAACACTGGGGGGAAGCCTTTGCTGTTCTGTGTGGTAGGTTCGTTTTTTGTGAACTATAAATTATAACACTGTCTAGCAGTATGCTGGCTGTGAGTGTGGTGAGATTTTGCGGGCTGCCGTGACTGCGTAAAAATCCTCTTATCCAATTCGGCTGAGCGACATTGAAATGATTTTATTAACTAGGAAAAGTAGAATTTTGTAGCATTACTCGTTTTCGCGTGTAGTATGTGTTGGTTTATGTGTTATAAGACCACAGGGAATCCATACCAATTTTTTGCAAATACGTAATTAGTGTATAGGCAATTATAGAGCCCACCTTTGAGAAGTATCCCAAGAATCTGTCCAGAGGGAAATTTAGTGCAATGGGTTGAAAATGGTCTGGTAATGTTGCAAGGGAATAAAACCCTTTTTGTGACTAGGAATTAGATTTCATTCATTCCGCGGGGTAGGGAATTAGGTGCATCAAAATTTTAATATGAAAAATTGTTTGTGTTCACTCTATCAGGTTTTAATGAATAGGTTTGAGCCTTCGACGCAGAGTACGGTTATATATGCTCTCAGGTTATGAACTACTTAGTCAGCATTGTGTTAAGTAAATGGCGTGTCATTACTTCTGCCTTGTTCTTAGACAGGTATGAGTGGTGTATTAGGTTTTTTATGTAGGCTTCGAAGGCTGATATGTGATATGTTCTTCTCACTGTGTGTATTTCCTTTGCGATAAAATAGTGATCGAGGTGTTTCTTGTACCGACTCTTCATTTGTTGTTTAGAGTTTCGCCTTGTTTCCAGATCAGTGGTATAGTAATACTTTTTGTGCTTTTGCTGCCTACTATTTTATATAGCAGTGTAATTCGGTTCACTTTTTAAATTCCAGTGAAACATGATTACTGGATATGTTTCAGGTTTTAGTCATGCTGTCTTGGTAACTATGGCGCATACGAGTATGGAATGTGGTAGTGTGTTTAAATTTGGCATTTTGCTTGTTGCCAGCTTAATCTGTTGTCACGAACTTGTTTCCGACCTATCTCCACTTCTGTTACCCTCCGCATCTTATGGGTGTTGTGGGTGCTGCCAATGGATTCAGAGTATTTTTACTTTAGTTTTGTGATTTTGTTGTAGAAATGTACGACGTGCTTTGAGCTTGCGACTGTGTTCATTGGTGCTTGGGATGTCTCGAATGAACCAAGAACATGTTACTAAGTTGTAATAATTTTTCAGATACCGTTAGGTGTGCGCCTTTTTGTTTCCTTTATGTAACTTTTGAAATATGCTCGGATCGGAGGCTTCACTTCAGCAGACACCACATATCCGCGTGGAGAAAAGGGCAATAGCACAGTTTTCCCAGTAACGCTTAGCATGCTAGGAGCACACAGTTTAGGAGCTTTTTAACTACGGGCGTATTCAAGTCAGCCATTTGGAGGAAGGTTTTGTGTTCTGCGAAACCGAAAGCATATTTCAAAAGGTGAATCGAAATAAGAACTGAAGTTGTGGTACGACCAGCAGGATATCTTGATCCGCCGCGAAATTCGAGTGTTGCTCCTAATCCCCAATGCAAATGTCTTTGAAAGTTCAGAAACTGCAGGACACATTTAGGAACTGGATTTAGCGTGAAGAAATGTGCACTCGCACAGTCCATTAAATGTACCA
The DNA here is from genome assembly GCF_055824585.1 of Amblyomma mixtum. NCBI lineage: Eukaryota > Metazoa > Arthropoda > Arachnida > Ixodida > Ixodidae > Amblyomma > Amblyomma mixtum. The sequence goes on along the minus strand of NC_143015.1, from coordinate 146,505,720 downwards.
AAATAAACGAGATAGATTGATAGAATTCGGGTGGAAGTCGCTAACTTTGCATGCGTTACGTGATATATTATCCACTTCAATAACAAAAGCCCATGAGGAGTAATGCGGGTCGTGTAATGGCATAGAATGAGAGAAGTAGCTTCATCACTACTGATTTTCAACATAACAGAGCACTTTCCTTGCAACCCATCAGCAATTTATATTGAAAACAAATGTACGAATATGAAAGCAAAAAGTACAGTTCAGTCGCTTCAGAGTGCCCCTGACTAAAGTTGCCACTTTAACTTGGACACGATTGCTGAGTGCTCTTATTTTCGAGATCTTGGTCAATCAACAAGTATTTCTAGATTATTTAGCATTCCGAAGACTTCCTGACGTTAGCTCTCTGTAGCTTGAATATTGAAGCAGTACGCTTCGCAGCTAGATTTGCCATGCTCTCATACTGCGCACCTACGGCTTGGACCATTACTATCACTCAGAAAGTGCCAAAAGTGAGTAACATCGCCCTGCTACAGCTGTGGTACGTTACCTTAAAAGCGGCAGCTTCTCACTTACTACCTCTTTATTACACCCTCGGAGCAGCTCACCAAACATTGCCGTTCAAGCACTTAAGCACCCCCGCCGTCCTGTTCCTGAAAAAAAAAGAATAAAATACGCAGTAAGGAGCATGATAACTGCTTCATCCTGCAACAACCTGGCTAGAAGAAACTTATGGCATAAATTCTAACAAAAGAAGCTCGGTGGTGATTAGACCGTAACCTCGCCAGTCAGCGGCCGCACCAACATTTTTTTTTTAATCGACCGGTCGGTGCTGTGGTGTAAATGCATGCCCCCTGGATACACCTGATGTAAAGCGTCAGGTGTGGAGGCGAGTTAGCGAGCTTCTCCCAAGCGTTGAATCCCGCCGTGCACCAAATGCGGGACGCTTGTACCCGTTCCAGGGGGCCCGGTGGGTATCCGGCGGCAGGAGTCGAACCCACTACCTCCCGAAGCCGGGCCGGCGATCAAGCCACTACGCCACGACTGCGGTGAGTATAACACTTTGTAAAATCGGTCTTTCAACGCGAAATACTGGTTACACGGCTAAGGCTTTTTCTGTCGTTTTGCAAGTTATCTGGCAAGCGTCAATCATTTCGTGCTTGTCATCGATCTATCAGAAGGAGTTTAAGAGCACGTTGCTGTATGCAGTTTTTTTAACCAGCTCAGTGAAGGTAAGGATGCATCACTGACGTCACATTTCCACCAACGCGCTGAAGATAGCAAGCAAGAATTTATTTCCTGCTGTCATGAATGACATTGCGTACTGTGCGAAGATTTGGCGAAAATTTGAAAGGGCTTCGAATATAAGATTTGGCCTCGTTTGCCAAAATGGACAGGCAGCTGCCTACGGGCGCTTTCTGGATAAGTAGAGCTTATCACGAAATGTGCGCGTTTTGCGCATACACTCTTATGATGCGGGTAAGGAACTTCATATTCTTTCATATATGAATGTAGCCTTTCGTGAAACAATGAGCTAGAGGATGAAGAATTCAATCTGGAAATGTATATATAAGGAGATTCCACAGGAAAATGTATCCCTTATAAAAATTTCTATAGAAAGTCCATAGACTGTCTATAGACTGTCTATAGACAAACCCTTTAGACTGGTCTATAGACAGTCTATAGATTTATGGCCATACACTTTTAGTAGACTTTTGTCTATAGACAGTCTATAGACAAATGTCTACTGAAAGTCTATAGGTCCATAGGAAGTCTATAGACACATGTCTATAGACAGTCTATAGACGATCTATAGACTTATGGTCATACATTTCCTATAGAGTTGTCTATAGACCGTCTATAGACACTTGTCTATAGACGGACTATAGACGACCTATAGACTTATGGCCATGGACTTCCTGTAGATTACTGTCTATAGACAGTCTACAGACAAAAGTCTACTGGTCCAGTAGACATATGTCTATAGACTGTCTATAGACATTCCATAGGTGTGTGGCCTGGCAGTGCTATAGACCTTTGTCTATAGACAGTCTATAGACCTCTGTCTACTAAACAATTAGTAGACCATTATCTATAAACTGCCTATAGACAGTCTACAACCACTGCAAAAAGTCACCAGAGTTCACAAATGACACAATCAATATACTTACAAATTTAGTTTTATTTCCAAGCTATCCAGGCCGGGAATATGCAATACATGGACCATAAGAATGCACAATAACATAAATGTTGAAAGTAACAGTCCCGCTAGTTTCCTCAGAAGCATTCTTGCGGCCTGTTGTCTGCAGTCAATCATCCGGGCATGTTCACCTGTACAGCACAAAGGAAAAAAATAACAGAGGAACTGAAAAAAAAATTCCCATACCATCTCTACACATGTGCTTTACAATGAAAGGCATATCCTGGCTATGCCATTCTAGAAAGGCAATCTTGATCTTTTGGTTTGGTTTTATGGGGTTCAAAGACCCAAGGCGACACAGGCTACAAGACGCTGAAGTGAAAGGCTGCGGAATAATTTCGGCCAACTCTGCAGAGTACACAAGCCTTTAGCATTTTGCCTCTATTAAAATGCGACCGCATAGGCCGGAATCGAACCTGCATCTTTCAGGTCGCCAGACGAACATGATAGCCACTGAGCTATCACGCCGGCGCAATCATTTCAGTAAATACACGACAGATTATAAGTGTCTTCATAAAACATTGTAACAAAGACCCGTAATCCCTGGAGCACTCTACTCTGAATCCAGTACTTATACTGATTTCTGTATGGCAATCCTTTTACATTATTTGTAACAGAAGACATTGAACAATTGTGCCACATATCTGCATTGACTCGCAAGGAGGTGTTAAGAATGCCACCTCCATAAAATACAGATTCAGCGCACCTTACACAGGGATCCAAAAAGAAGAATATTGCAGCATTTATTCTTATAACCGCTATAGAAGAAGCGCTTCAAAATACCCTGCGTGAAGCCTGGTATACCCGGCCAAATTTTTAACTGCCTCTGGTGTTGCATCGCTAAATGCACCTTGTAAAAAAGGTGCCTTTTAGCTACACTGCTGGTATATTCATGCTGTAATTTGACGAGTGAAATGTCATTTCGTGGTTCCTTTTTGTTCATATATTGTTTGAGTGCAGCACTTGCGTGTTTAGATCAACGTTATCAGAAATATACGTCTGCCACTACAACAGCTGAAACAAGCGGCAGACGCAGCAATGAATCTGGTCCATATGGCCTCATCCTCTGGGTAAACTACCACTCCTTTCATGGCGGACAAGTCGTTTACCTAGAGTAAGCGCAAATGCGCCACCAGAACCATTGGTGCGTATTCCGCTTGTTTCGGCTGTTCGTAGCAGCAGACGATGAATATTTCTGATAACTTTGATCGAAACACGCAAGTACTCCACTCAAACGTTATATTAACAAAAAGAAACTATGAAATGCCATCTCACGTGCCAAATTACAACATGAATATGCCAGCAGTGTAGCCAAAAGGCACCTTTTTTACAAGGTTCATTTATCGATGCAACACCAGAGCCAGTTAAAGATTTGGCCGAGTGTACGTAAGCCGATACACAAACGGGCACAAGCTATACAAAACCGGCAGGCAGAAGCGACCAGTTCACCACAGATTTGCGCCTATAACTTGAAGCACAAAGATGGAACAGCATACTCATACATCTGCGCGTGCTCTTAGAAACAAGCGGGTTGCAGCGCTTCCATGCCGCGCTCATTATTCAGAAAACCCATACTGCACACAGAGGCTGCAGCTGCGCCGTTTCAAAAGCAGTCGCGAGTTTAAGACAACAAATTACTGTCACGATAAAATACCGCCTGAAATTCAATTAGTCTTTCCTTCAAGTGCAGCCCCAACAGCGCCGTAAAGAGGTGTGTTTCTTGCATGGAGGTAGCCTAACCCAACGCTGCTTGAAAAATCAACGAAAGCATTGAACGCGCTCAAAGTACGAAGTATTTAAATGAAGCAATTAACGCTTTCAAGAGGTGCAGCTATAGTAACACGAGAGCTTAATTTAATTTTAGGCGCAAATAAGCGGCGAATTACATCGGCGCTTTCGTAAGTTAGCAGTCTGAAATCAGAAACACATACTTTGCCTCTCGCGCAAATGGTATTAGAGAAATCTGTGCACGCGTGAGCGGGATTCATGAACGAACCACTCGGAAAGAAATGTAAGCCACCTCTTGTCGAGCCGACCTTTACCCAGCTTTCAAAATGAAGTGCCCGCAGGCGAGCGGGGGCGGCCAACGGCTCTGATGACAGACATGGAGGAATCCGTACGTGTGCAACGACGGGGAGACGGGATGGAGCTCGTGGGTTCTTCGCGGTGTTTGAGCACGCCGGCCAATCGCGCGGGCAATGAATTTTATACCATCACACTAAAAGAATTCCTTCAGCGCTGCTTAACTACAACTTTGACAAACGTCTCGCGCTCCAGTCTGTAGCGTTACAAGACACCTTTGCTGAAACGTCGGCGCCCACGACGCGCACCGAGCGAGCGTCCATATACGTAGGAAGGAAATGCACACCTCAAAAAGAACAGCACTCCAAGGTCCAGACAAGCGATAACACAAAGATTAGAAAATAAATGTAATCCACCACAGAACGAGAGTGTATGTAAGTACGTTTTCGGAGGTGCAAAGTAAATTGAGCTCACACGGCGCTAACTACCGCACAGTTCCATTTCAGCCGTCATTCACAGGCTAAACGACATTTCTGGCCGCGCGTCTACCTTGAAACACGAAAACTCTAGTAGACAGCTCGCGAGGAGCGGCTTATCATCAAGGGCATCGCACAGACTGCCTTTCCGCGCGTTAGTAAAGACAGCGGCACAGAGATAAGCGGCATTAGTCGAGAACCCGATGGCTTCCGCCTTAGAAACGAAGATAGGACGTTTGTCACTGCGCACATAATCTGTTCTGCACACACAGCTCTGCTTAGAGTGGTTTAGGAGACCAAATGAATAAAATATAAACGTATAGACTTACCGTAAGCGGACGATGCAGCTGGATTTTGAAGAAAACGTAATCCGCGAAAAAAACGCCGACTCCACCGATGCAGCCACGCACAGGGTTGTTTGCAGCCCGAATGATTTTCCGCCGTCTCGTGGTAAAACGGTAAAACGTGAAACAGAAACCCATTTCACGGTCGTATCTTTATCGCTCACACTCTTTCCGTGTGGAGCTTGATCTGATATCCAAGACCATAGAAGGTAACTGGTTTATAAGCGTGAATTCTTCGCATACCCTCTAAAAACCTTATTGTTTTCGTGAAAAGAGAACCGAAATCTAACTGCTTGACTGTATACGCGCCGCATCTCCCACCGAATAGTATGCGGTACAGTTCTCAAATAATAATTATAATGTTGCATAGCATAACGTCTTTTTTGCGTGTGTTCGTGTTTAGAAAACTGATATGCTCGACATCAGCGTGTCATCGGCTCCGAAGCAACAGGTGCAAGGGTAGGAACGAAAAAATACTGGCTTTCTGATTGTTGCGTCGGTGAACTTATTCACGTGAATACAAACTGCAAAGGTATAAATGGGAGATGTTAATCGCACAGAGGACCAGGCTCTTTGAGACTATTCTGAGGTGTTTCTAAGCGATGGGCGCTTCCTTGAATTCTCACACCCGTCTTTCCCCCTTTATTTTCAGGACGTTTTAAAGAGAAATGTAGAAGCGTTGATGAAATGTGTCTTCAGCGCGTTGGACAGTAACGATCGAAAGATGGAATGGAACTGTGTCGAGCGATTCCTTTAAGGGACAGCGTATTCATTCGATGTAGTACAGTTTGCGGCGCCTTTACTTCAAGAACGGCTGCCTTTCCGCGGCTTACTTGTTGGCATTAAATATTTAACTGTATTGACAATATACGTCACGATATAACGAAAAGGAGCTTGTCAAGGCTCCTGAAAATATACAGGTGGGTGTTGTAATGTCCTCACGCAATACTTCTTTTAATTTCCGTAATAGCGAAGGAGGTGGAGGGCTCCCGACATAGTTGCAGTCACCAGATGCAGGTCCCCGCAGCATGCAGTGCAAAAATAAATTGGCATTGTTCTATACTTAGTCGAAAGTCAGTGTATCGAACATTGTTAGATAAAATTAGGATTGTTATAGACTGGTCTATAGACAGCAGACTATCTATAGTGTACAGTGCATAGACGAAAGGAAATTGAGGTATTTGTAGACTGTAGTCTATAGAGAGTCTATAGACCGACTATAGACGAAAGGAAATTGAAGCAGCTATAGACCGTAGCCTATAGAGAGTCTATAGACCGTCTACAGACGAAAGCAAATTGAGGCTATAGACCTTAGTCAATAGACAGTCTATAGACCATCTATAGACGAAAGAAAATTGAGCCAGCTATAGACTTTAGTCTATAGAACGTCTATAGACAAAAAAAAATTACCGACGATTACGTTACTTCCTAATGCGAAATTTGAGCGCAGCAAATAAGCTGTTTCACCTTTTCGATAGATTGAGGCAAAGAAATCGAGCAACACATGTATGCGCTATCACAGAATTTTTGTTTATTTTTCACACGTATTCCTTTAACAAAGACTCCACTAACAGTTCTTGACAGTCATGAAGGAAGCTTTGTGGTCGGAGAAATAGACTGATATATGTTCGACTTGGTACACCAATGCTTGATTCTCAAAGACGAGATCTATACAAGTGCCTCGCGAGGTTGTCACAGCCGTGGGACGCGTTACGAGCGAGAGGAACGGGATGTTCTCCCGCATAAGTGTTAGGAAATTGCTCTTTGTCTTTATGTCAACATTAAAGTCCCCCACTACTAACATCGGTGTGGATCGATGGACGGTTAATGCGAGTTGCAGGAAGTGCACGACGTCTTTCGTGAGTGCGGTAGGGGCGAAGTAGGCAACTACTACCAGCAAGCCGTTGGGCAACTTTGCGGCGCACAGTTCGCCAACTTCATGTGACGTGCCAAACATTTCGACTGGTATTGCAGAGAGACCTGTGCGCAAGTAGATAGCGACTCGCGCCGCTCTGTTGTGGTCTCTGCGAGCACCACAGCAGTATATGAAATCTATGATTTCGAGAGGCTCTTCGGGATCCATCTAGGTTTCAGCAAAGCAAAGTACAGAGGAATGGCGCAGAATGTGATCGTGGTGTACGTACTTGGCATGTGCGGCAAGGGAGCGTACGTTAAGAATGTGGTTGTGAATGATGAATCAAGTGCTGCCAGCGAATGACGCGTCCATTGGCTGTCTGCGTGTGTTACTGATGTGTGGTTAACATGTTAAGCTTCGCCTGTAAGAGTGGAACGCGACAGCGTCTTGCAACGCTGCCAGGGAGTCCACAGAACGCCATCGCCAATTCGGCTGCACGCCTTGCAGGACGGTAAATTTATTTTTTGAGGAAAGGAAATGTATCTCTCTCGCATATCTGGGTGGACACCTGCACCTCGCCGTAAGGGAAAGGGGGAAGATGGGAGTGAACGAAGACGCCGTATTAGCTAGACGCGCCTTTGTTCATTCCAAACCATTCAGCTGGCATTACGGAGTGGCTAGCGTGCTCGTATCGCACTCCGGAGACCCTGGTTCGATTCCCCAACTCGACCAATTTCGTTCTCGGTTTTATTGATTTATGCGGTCTAACTAGAAAGGTTAATTAGGCTATTTCATATTTATATTATTGTATTTCTATCCATCGTGTTCTGTCATTAACCTGTCAATTGTTGGAACTGTCTAGGATGTTCGCCACAACGTATATGAAACGAGCAACGTCTTACTCAGTGGGGAAGTGCGTGGTGGTGGAGGGAACGCGGCTTCGTACTTATCTGTTTTTTTCAGCAGCGTCTCCTTCCGCGGACGCTGTTGTCGCTGCGGCGCGCGTCTTTCTTTTCTTTTCTTCTGACCTCTTCATTCTCCTCTATATTAATTAGGCTAATTGATTAATTAAGCAATTAACTAAACTCAGTCCAACTTAGTTGCAGCATCACTATACGATCCCTTTGATTGGTTGCATGGTTACTAGCCAAAGTACAATTGGCCCCATTTGAAATTCGCGCACTGTGACGTCACGAGCATTTCGACCAATTGAAAAGCGTGACATTGGAGGCGGAGCTGGTTACGAGGCCGACGCCGACGCCGACGCCGACGCCGACGCGAAACCCAGGAACGGACGCCAAAGAGCTGCGCTCTAAAAGAAATTGAGGCAACTACAGACCTTGGTCTATAGAGAGTCTATAGACCGTCTATAGACAAAAGGAGATTGTGACAGCTATAGACCTTAGTCTATATCGAGTCTATAGACCGTCTATAGACAAAAGGAAATTGAAGCAATTATAGACTTTAGCCTATAGAGAGTCTATAGACAAAAGGAAATTGAGGCAGCTATAGACCTTAGGCTACAGCGAGTCTATAGACTGTCTATAGACGAAAGGAAATTGAGGTAGTTATAGACTTAAGTCTATAGGGAGTCTATAGACCGTCTATAGACGAAAGGAAATTGAGACAGCTATAGACCTTAGTCTATAGGGAGTCTATAGACCGTCTATAGACGAAAGGAAATTGAGACAGCTATAGACCTTAGTCTATAGATAGTCTATAGACCGTCTATAGACAAAAGGAAATTGAGGTAGTTATAGACTTAAGTCTATAGAGAATCTATAGACCGTCTATAGACTAAAGGAAATTGAGGCTGCTATAGACTTTAGTCTATAGAGAGTCTATAGATAGTCTATGGACAAAAGGAAATTGAGACAGCTATAGACTTTAGTCTATAGATTTTCTATAGACTGTCTATAGACAAAAGTAAAAGTCTATAGGACGTCTATAGAGTCTATAAAAAGTCTATAGAAAGTCTATAGACCATTTTATAAGGGATATCACTGGAGTGAGCTATGTTGCTATATTCTTTACCAGCTTCGTTTAAAAAAAAAACAACAATCAGCGGGTGGTGGGGGATACATTGTGCTCAGTTCAACTTTCTGGTTATTTGAACCAAACTGCGCCGCTCTAAGCACAACGGCTCTAACGCTCTAAGCACAACATACCAAAGACGATGACATTATTGGATCCTCTTTTGTTGCCTTCTTTTCACGAGTCTGGCTTTGCCCCCTGTAGAAAATGATAAATTTAAGTAAGCGGCTTCCGTGTTCGTACACTCTCTGCTTTGGAGAAATTTGTCCATCTTAGCGCGGCGTCATGCAACAGAATATATGATGCTGAGCTCCATGCACCCCATTTCGGGGGTCGGGGAAAACTATAAACATTTGTCCATATTTGTGTCAGGGATGTTGCGCGAGTTGCATAGCCATAAACCAAGAAAAAATTCCCTGTGACTTAGCTTGGTTAAGCCCGGTAATTGCGAAAGCAATATCCGTACCTACGCCATGGTTCATCTGGTAGTGTAGCTGGTGGTGGTGCTTGTGGTTAGACTTGTGGCGATGCATCTGTTATACAATCCAATACAATCAAATCAAATGCAATCCAATCCAATCCAATGTAATGTAATGTAATGTAATCTATTCTAATCCAATCCAATCCAGTCCAGTACAATCCAGTCCAGTCAGGCCGCCGTTCATGTGCACCGCCGTCGCACACGGACGGCGCGAGTTCGCGAAGCAATGCTAAGTCGAAGTTTTAATATAACCTCCTTGGGTTGGCACAGCTACTGCTTTCTAGCGACGTGAGTCGAACCTAATCTCTTCAGCGTAACGCCACAATGGCGCTCCTAGCAGAGAGCGCAGGAGTTAGGCGCAGGTGGTGGCACCGCCGCGGCTTGAGACGGCGCGAGTCGGTCACCGTTCTCTTCGGCGTGACGTCACAAGACAAGTACAATCAAAACTTTTTTTAAAAGGGAGCTCAGAAGCACTTGTCGCTAAGGGTAACCGGACCATTTTAGTCGTGTCTTTCGCGGCTACTGCTGCGCAATGCGCTCGCGCGTCGTCTGCTGCGCTGATATGACAGCGCGCGCCTGCTTAAATCCACCGCGTGGAAAATTGTTCTGTCACCTTTAAGTTCGCTTGTCTGAGAGTCTCTATTTGAAAGCAGTTCTTGGCAGCAGCTAATACTGAAAGCTTGGGCTCTGAAAGAGCTCCGTCGCGTGCTATTGTTTACTCATGTAAGTAGCACGTAAAGCCGTTAGACTGCTTCCAAAGGGGTACCTGATCCCGCGTTTCCTTTGTAAAGTTTTTGAGAGTTACCATTGTCGCCACCGAAGCCAGAGTTGGCGCCAGAAAATGTGGAGCTTTGCCAACTGGTTTCATCATTTGATCTGCCCCGCACTTCGTGCAAGACTGCATGGTGTCTCGAGTCGCATCGTTGACGCTCAACTTTATCGTGTATGGTACGCGCGAAAAATGCGCCCTGCTGTCAGTGCCACCAGCTATGTAACGTGAGACGCTGCATCATCTGCCTGCACATAACGCTGCGGAGATATAGAGGTTCATATATTCAATATCAGTGCGTTGTGAGTCAACACTTACTCAAACTCGAAAAAAAGAGTATTTATTGTGGAGGCTAAGTTCTACACGGCAGTATAGAGGAGGCGCAGGTCGGTCGCTCTTATCTTCGGCGTGATGTCACACATGACATCACACAGAGGTCAACTAAAGGTCAATGGTGGCACCGCAGCGCCACGGCAAAGGCTGAAAGTGCAAGTAGTAAAGTTTTCGCTTTAAAAAAATTTGAGAGCGAAGGTGCTAGGCGCCCGCTCGTGGGGTGAGTGACGTCGACGTTGAAGGCGTAACCAGGCGAGAGGGGAGAGACGGGAGGATAGCGGGGGAAGCGTGCTACTCTCCAGACCAGCCGTGCCGAGGGAACGTAAGGACGGCCGCTCGCTCACAGATGGCGCCAGAGCGGCGCGTGCCGTAGAGCGCCGAGCGCGACGCCTTTCATCCTCATGCATTTTGCTTCCTTAACCACTTGTTGCTTTTATACAACGGTCCCCAGTTCCTGCGCATTTCGTTACATGACATTCGTGGCAGCAATCTGGATAGGTCAAAGAGATCTGTCTTTTTTTAATCGCCTCATAGCAAGCAGAGCAGAGGTCAGCATTTTCTAGCGGCATTTCAATATAGAATGAGTCGCTTGTGCGAGGCTAGCATCGGCAGCGTCAGTCGAGCGGAGCCAATTTCGCGGCGATATTAGAATTGATAATAAAGAACCTGAGGTTCCAGAAAAGCTTTTTCAGCACGTTTAGATTGCACATGCCGCCGTCATCACTGTTCGATGAAAGAAGGAATTAAACGCTCTACCAGGCTTTAAAACGGTAAGGAAGGGACCTATGTTCATGTGATGAGCGAAAAGTGATCAGCGCTAGTTGTTTCGATAAATGATCTACGAAGTAATGACGCCACTCATGACTGCCATTGGCACCGAGCTCCAACAGGACAAATTTAAAAAGGCTAAGTAGCCTATTAATGAAGGGTGCGTCGAGTGGCCAGAGAGTGGAGACCAGGGTTTAGCTGCCTGACTCCCGAGCCGGGAGCTTGTACACATGCATGTAGTTGTCTCTGTTTATTTTTAATGCGAAAACATTACTAGACTATGTCGGCTTGGTCGTGTCCACAAAATATGTCGGCAACAGTTCTGGGCAACTCAGAAGAGGTAGCGTCAAACGAGTGGTTGTAATCGAAACACGGTGATGGGAGGATGCTGCGCAAAAAAAATTGAAATCGGATGAATAGTTAATTAATTAGAGCCAAAAATGTTCAAAAAGTGGATAGGGCCGGAGAAAAAGTGGCGACAAATTTGAAAATGCCGGAAGTGTGGGATCACGTGATCGAAAGGGTGCGCGGAGCCAATGCGTGGCGCCAAATTGTAAAGTGAGGAAAAAATTCTGAGATGAAACGAGAGAAAATGTGCAGTAATTGAAATTCCATCAATAATTATTGAATGTAGAAATTTCTAGAGTGAATAAAGGTGATTTAAATATGAATTAAGGTGAATTATGTGATTTAAATAAGAAATATTAGTACATTATGGTGGATTAAGGGTGATTAGAGTAAATTATTGTTATTTAAGGTGGACTGAAATGAATTAATTGTGAATGAATTTAGTATATAAGGAACCAGTTAAAATTGTAGTTAATAATTAGCGTGGTGAATTACGCAGGTAATTAAAGAATTCATTGAAGAGAGCCGCCGCGGTGGTCCAGTGGTTGTGGTGCTCGGCTGCTGACCCGAAAGTCGCGGGTTCGATCCCTGCCGCGGTGGTCGAATTTCGATGTAGGCGAAATTCTAGAGGCCCGTGTGCTGTGCGACTCTTTCCATACAGCTTACATGTTTTAGTCATGTTGGAGGCTACCTTGCAACAGGGGTTCGGACCGATGCCTATATGCCCCTTTGCGCCTTTAGTGCAAACAGAATGAACTCGGCTAATACCGTCAGGGCTGTGAAAAGAACGGGGGAACTACTGTGTATATACATGCTTGTGGGATTGCGTGTTTGGGGTGACCGAGCAGTTAGGACTATTGGCTTTTACAAAACAGATATGTGAAAGGTAGATAAGGACAGTGATAAAACTCTGTCTTTTCACTTTTAGTAAGCGTGTTCAGGTGCAGCACCTGTTCTTTAGAGATCTAGAAGTGCAATTAGTGTAACGCCATCTGAAGTAACGCCGTCATTTGCGGGCGCGCTGGAATCAACACGGACAAAGAACGAGACAGACAACGATGAGCGATCGTTTTTAACGGCTAAAGGGCGGGAAACGAAGCCCTTTTGACTGCAATCACATTCTGGCAGCACATGTTCTGACAGTTGCCGGGAGACTGCATTGTACGGGGCTGAACCTACTTCAATGGATTCAGCTCCGACGACTGCGCTTAGCGATATTCTGGAGAAATTTTTATTCGCAGCGTCTCAGAGAGGTATACAGGGCCTTTAATTTTCTTCTTGCACAAGGTCACCGTTACATTTCGCTCCGTGTCTCGGCAATTCATTGTGGCAATACTTCAACGCACCACGATGACCACGAGAAAACCGCCCAAAATGGTATTCATTACGTAACTTTGAGCGTGGAGGTGACGGGACGGCATGCAGGCTAAATTTCAGGCAAAAGTAAGTTCGCGTAAGACTAAAAACCTGCTTTTCATTTAGGCATGCACAAAACACAGAAAGTGGCCAGTAAAAAAAAATACGCAGCTAGGACTCGATAAAAGAAGGGAACAGCCTCGCCGACCTCCTATAGCGCAGTATAGCAACAAAAAAAAAAAACAGCCTTACGGCGTACAGTCGTTTGTATGTGATCATAAACATTGCAGAACACTCACAATAGGTCTAAGGAACAATGATGCTCAGAAAACGGTTCGCGCAGAAACAAATTTCAAGTTCATATGCCGACTGTAATGGAACACACAATTTAAGGACAAAATATGACAAAGAACGCTGTGGCGACCCTCTCAAATTTAGACGCATTAAAGATAAAGGCTGAGCATGTATTTTATTCGTTCAGTGGTTTCATTCCACTGCATTTCTTGGCTCCGTAGCTCGCAGGTTGGTTCGGGTCCATGCACATATTAGCCGGCATATGCATACACAACATTGATAATGAGCGTCCCTCAGCGTATGTATTCCGGCTTGAACCAGGCGTGCGCACGTCCTTCAGGAGTGGGTAACTTTGTCGAGTCTTGAGTGGAGCAGGAAAAGTAAGAAAACTTAATTGCTGAGTCACTGCACCTCTTTGCCACATCAGAAAACTTGTAAGCATTACCTCAATATGGCTTAAAATTGAGTACGCATCAGCCATCTGGAACCCGGACCAAGCATACTTTGTTCATGAGTTAGAGGCATTGCCAGACAGTGCTGTCAGATTCCTCTTTTCGGACTATTCTCGTCATACTCGCGTCACCGGATTAAAAGCGCGCGCCGAGCTTAACATACCACATCGTGGCTAATTAGCAAACCTGGCACACTCCATAAACTTTATCGTCATGTTTTGCTCCACGACGACTTCTTCCAGTCACCAGAAACATTTTTTCCACGCCGCGATCGCCTGTGCAAAGTTAAAAGCAATTCATGCCACACTTCTATTGCGAACCCCTTCATACCTCATACTGTAGTCGACTGGTATAATCTTCCAGCGCACTTCTATCTTGCTCATTGCTTCTATCACTTGTTTCATTCAGATGTATTGTTGCACGATTTCAGTGCTCAGCTTCGCAGGAACTATTTCTCCTCACTGCACGCAGAAGGCGGAAATTTCGCACAAAAGGGGAGTATGGTATTGCGATGCGTATTCTGACATAACAAACAGCTTGGTACTTTATTACGACTCTATCATAATTCTCCAATTTAACCTGCCGCGAATAGCAGAGGAAAGGCTTAATTGGAGACATGCGAGAGGCATATGTCAGGCTGGTGGTGACGATCATGCTGAAGTTCTGCGCCTAATATAAAATGCTGAAACACGCAATACAGAGACCATTATAGTTGACACATTTCTAGTGTGTGGACCAACCCGAACGCTTTTCATTGGTGTGTATTGACCTGATCGATTAAGGCGGCTTTTCAACCAGCGCATACAAAACTGTGTTTCCTTAAAAGCGCAGAATCTTATGTGCAGGCAGTTCTGCATTAGAAAAGATTTTGATAGCATTCATTGCTAGCTGGAAAGGAATGTTTGCGTGAGCTTCCTTGGCTTAATCTGCACATCCGGGTTGGATAAATATTATATGACCTCTGCCACTAAGTCACTTTACTTAAAGGCTGGCAGAGTTACGGAATTCCGGGCTTGAAACTGTAGTGTGCATGTTTCTTTTTCCACTGAAACTTCTTTATTTGGTCTTTACCAGGAAATGAATGGGTTCTCCAGAGAAGGAAGGTACACTCAGCATTCACTTGAAACGATTATTGCAGTGTTTGTTGGTCTCTCTCCGGTGAGTGCTTTATACTACGTTTAGCGTCACTGTAAACTATTCTGCAAGTACAAAAACCTGAAAGTGTTTTTATCGCCTCCTTGAATTCGTGCTTGAATCACTGTCAGGAAGTCTACAAATGCTGTTTTTTCCTAAACATTCATGATCAGTGATCCCAACTTTTGTATTAATGCGTCCGTTTTTGTTTGTAGCACAATGACTACCGCGTATACGACCAAACTCATCTGTGCTATTTCGGAGTTTCTACTACCGTTGCCGACAGTCAAACATGCACTACGTCATGCTTTTCAGGGGGCAAGGCACTTTAAAGGTTCTTTAAGGCATGCGTTCAAGAAAGCTGCGTGCGATTTGTTAAAGGTTGCGGTTTG
This sequence comes from Amblyomma mixtum, assembly GCF_055824585.1. Lineage (NCBI taxonomy): Eukaryota > Metazoa > Arthropoda > Arachnida > Ixodida > Ixodidae > Amblyomma > Amblyomma mixtum. The sequence goes on along the minus strand of NC_143015.1, from coordinate 146,490,483 downwards.
GAGATATATATTGAAAGTCTGCGTTGTTGACTTCGTCTTTAATGTCAGCAACGGTCACAAGTAAATATAGAAGCAATACATGCAAACTAAAAAGCCCTGGGAAAGCAGAGAATGATTTGGTGCTTAGCTAAGACATGCATTTTTTTAAAGGCAACTTCTTTTTCCAAGAAGTGTGTATCACCACAGCTATTAAAGCGACGTGAACAAAGTCGGTGTTATAAAGTTTTTTTTTGCTTTTGCTGGTTGCTGGAATTCAGTCGGGGTGATGACACTTTTAACACAGAGCTCCGACACCGAAAGCCATAGGTTTTCTCGAAGAGTTCTGCGTTTCAGCCACAGCGGCAGAGGAAATGGGCGTAAAAGAAATTCAGGATGCAATTTGGCTCTCTAAAGTGCTCCAAGGCGAAAGCTTTTCCTGGCGCACTCTTTGGCATTGACTGCGAGACTGTTTGTGCTGCACTAGTTTTATTTGACTACACACTTTGACTGCCGACTTTGACAGCTTCTTTAGCACGACTCTCTCTCTGCATCGATGAGTTCGGTTGTATCCATGGCTCCGTTCGCAGTAATGAGGCATGTATTGTAGTCACCCACGGACGCCTTACGCCCCCTGTCGGAGCGGACGACAATTATTTTGTTAGTTGTTGTCTGCTCCAAAAGGGGGCGTCAGGCATCCGTGGGAGAACTCATTACTGCGAATACGCGCACTCTGACGTCATAGCCATTTCGACCAACCTAGAAACGTGACACCTCTGCTCACAACCCTCTGTCGACAACGATGAGGCATTAAAGGCTTTCGCCTTAAAAACTAGATTAGGCAATTGTATAGTGAATGCGGTGTCTACGCCAGCAATACGCCGAGGGTTCTACCATTAGCTATTATTTTCAGTTTCAGGAGCGTTACTGCATTGGCGTGAGGCGCATTCGTTGGTGAGGGGGTAGATGTGATCGCAGGGGTGTATACTTATGTAGCGGATTTCCCAAAATTCACTGTCCTGTCATGACTATCTGTTGAGACATGACACTAACTGAAACTTCAGGCCCAAATGTCCTTCCTATTGAAGACGTTTCTTTTTGCACCTGCAGCTGGGGGACATATTTTCATCTAGGGCATTATCAACATTTATTCGTTTTCAAAGTGATTTACCCTTCTTTCTTATTTCTTTAGGTCTTCGTTCCTTTTTTCTCGTGGCTAGCTTAGACCTTGTAGAAGCGTAGCTTGTTGGGCCAGTTGGTGCATGTTATCGTTAGAGGAGCCAGCCGTACAGGACGCGTACACAAGAAAAGGAATTGACACGGACTACGCTCCAGCGGCGTTCGTGTGAATTCCTTGTCTTGTGTACGCGTCCGGTTTCACAGGTTTCTCTTCCCGGTTGCTTAAGCCTTCTTTCCCACAATACTTTCACTGCGCATTAGATCATATCTGTTATGTGTGATGTGTGAGGGCACAATTGCTATATAGTTCCCTCCTCAGGGTAGTAGGCCTTGCTTTATAACTTTAAAGGGCTTTCCATAGGTGGAAATAGTTTTTCTTTCTTCTATATTTTATTTCATCTCTGCAGCAAGAGACACTCGCTGTAACTTTCCCATGTCGCCTTCTATCCAGTCAAAATTTTAGTGACCTTACGAGTGAATAAACCTTTGGCAACCAAATACAATTTGTTCGCAGGTGATAGCTGGTGATGAGGGATAAGCAGTGAGGTTACAACCGCAGAAACTGTTTGGTAGCTCGTGTTAACCGCATTCATGAATAGAAATTGTGCACGTTGCAATCTCTCTGATCCGTGTGTAAGCAAAGAGGAAACTTGTTTCAGCAGCGATTTACCTCAACATTTTTGTTTTCGTTCAAGAAACTAAGATAAGTCATCAAAATTTATTACTCTAGTTTATCATGGTTAAGAGAACTGCCTGTATGAAGGCCTTCTAGTCAAGAATATTACGAGCATGTACCTCAACCACAGCTGCGGATATGCTCTTTCGCTGTCCCGACGAGGAAGGTGTGGCTTCGTATGTGAGTATATTTACATATATTCCAAGTTATCTGGTCAAAGAAAAGCTTGCTCGCGTCAGTTGCACATTTTGAAGAATAAGACACAACAGTCGATGCAATTTTAGGTTTGGCATTCAACATTTTGAACATTTGAAGTAAACATTGTGAAATATTTAAACTAAGATTAAGTGAACTGAACTGAAGTTGCCCCACAAATCATTACAGTACTCAGGGGCTTGTTCCTAAGCTAAGCGATGCTAATTTCGTAGGTTAGGTTTAGGTTTATTAGGGTCTAACGTCCCAAAGCGACTCAGGCTATGAGGGACGCCGTAGTGAAGGGCTCGGGAAATTTCGTACACCTGGGGTTCTTCAACGTAGGAGAGTTGAAATCTATGTGAGTTGGTACATACTTAAGAAAAAAACCAGCCAAAAAGACGGGGACAAAGGAGAGACGAGGCGCACACAACGACTGGACTATGAACTGTGCTTTATTGAAAAACAGCCAGTCCCCCAAGAAACCTACCAGAGCATGCGCAGCTCAACGGCACCGCAAAACCAGCGCAAAAGACCGCGATGCTCGTAAGATAGTCAAGCTGCAGTGTCAACGAGACAGGTAACCTATTTCTTTCTGCATCAACATGATAGACGCCGTGCTAATACAGTTATCTCCTTGATTACTAATGTGAAATGCTTCGATGATTTCCCGCTCAACCTTACCCTTGCCTCTACCGAGAAAAGTGACATTCGAAAACAACGGGTAGCACCCGCAATCGCGGTAATGGCGAGGCACGTTTGCTCCGTCAGCCGGAGTCAGAGAGTTATGGTGCTCTCGTAGGCTTTCATTTATACACCGGCCGGTTTGGCCGGTGTAAAATTTTTCGCATGTCAGCGGAATCTTATAAACCACCCGTGTCGCACAAGCAACATAGCAGTTTTGATGCCGCGTCGAACAAACAGGGCGGCTAGTTCTGCCACGCGCGACACGTGAACAAAGGCTTGAAAGTTTGCAAGGAGCAGAAAAAACAACATTGACACCTTGCCTTGCAGCAGCTTTTTTGGTGTTAAAGGAATCCCCATGCACATAAGACATCACCTCAAATTTTCTTCTTTCAATCCCAGTAGGGTCAGCCACCTTTTCGTCACGATTCTTAATTCTTTGCAGCAACGACTCTGCCACAGCAAAGGTAGATGAAAGATATCTCTTTATTAATATATTAGATATTATATTATTAACATATTATCTTTCGTTTATTTACCCTTGCAGATTTTAAGGGCGGTCTGTTCATACAGAATAAAGGAATCTGTATTGGTGCTAGCGTAGCTCCTATCTTGTGCCAGATTTTTTTAGCGAAGTTTGACAACACACTTCTAGGTTCTCTTCTTGACAAACGAGTGTGCAAAGTTTTTAGATATGTTGACGATTTCTTGATAATGTTAAACTTTTCACCGACTGACTCCTTGCATGAAGTTGTAGAAAATGTCTTAGAAGATTTTAAAGCTTGTTCGAGCTCCCTTTATTTTACCTTTGAACTACCCGCTAACCAGTCGATTCGTTTTTTAGAACTTCAACTAACTTTTCATGACGATGGCCATGTATGCTGGTGTTTTTTGCCTAGGAGTAAGAAGGCATTGTTACCGTATTCGTCTGCACACTCAAAAGTCGTCAAGAGAGGGATTGCCATGAGCTGTTTTCGCAATCCTCTGCAGAAGAGTTGCCACCACAGCATGAAGTCAAGTTTCGATAACCAGGTTAAACATTTGCAAGAGGCCGGTTTCCCAAAAACGCTTTTGAATGCTGTGGCAGAGTCGTTGCTGCAAAGAATTAAAAGTCGTGACAAAAAGGTGGCTGACCCTACTGGGGTTGAAAGAAGAACATTTGAGGTGATGCCTTATGTGCATGGGGCTTCCCATAACATCAAAAAAGTGTCTGCAAGGCAAGGTGTCAATGTTGTCTTTTCTGCTAATTGCAAACTTTCAAGCCTTTGTTCACGTGTCGCACGTGGCAGAACTAGCCCCTCTGTTCGACGCGCCATCAAAACTGCTATGTTCCTTGTGCGACACGGGTGGTTTATAAGATTCCGCTGACATGCGAAAAAGTTTACATCGGCCAAGCTGGCCGGTGTATGAATGAAAGGCTACGGGAGCACCATAACTCTCTCACTCCGGCTGACGGAGCAAACGTGCCTCGCCATTGCTGCGATTGCGGGTGCTACCCGTTGTTTTCGAATGTCACTTTTTTCGGTAGAGGCAAGGGCAAGGTTGAGCGGGAAATCATCGAAGCATTTCACATTAGTAATCAAGGAGATAACTGTATTAACACGGCGTCTATCATGTTGATGCAGAAAGAAATAGGTTACCTGTCCCGTTGACACTGCAGCTTGACTATCTTACGAGCATCGCAGTCTTTTGTGCTGGTTTTGCGGTGCCGTTGAGGTGCGCATGCTCTGTTAGGTTAACTGGGACACTGGCTGTTTTTCAATAAAGCACAGTTGATAGTCCAGTCGTTGTGTGTGCCTCGTCTCTCCTTTGTCCCCGCCTTTTTGGCTGGTTTTTTCTTAAATATTCTTTAACGTGCACTGACATCGCACATTTCGGTTATTATTACGGGCTGAGAGATATATATAGTGGTGCATTGTTTGACTCTGAATACACCAAAAGATAAAATGCACTCAGTGGGCCTTGATGGCATTCATAACACCTAAAACTTCAGAAAGGAAATTTGATTTTCACGGCGCCTGTCAACAGCAACAGTGCACGTGGTTACACCGTGTATACAAGTGATAAAGCGACCCCACGCGTAGCCGCAGTCTGTGCACATGCTATGCTTAAAGCTTTGGTACCAGCGCTGACGCCCACTATTGTGAGGTTTGCTGTCCTTCCGCCACTTCGCGCTTTCGCCGTTATGGTCTAAGAATGAAGATGGTGCTCCAGTGAAGGCGGATAAGTTTAATATCCCGTCGCAGTGCCCTATCCAGCTCGCTAAAGAAAGCGGAAGAATTTTATAGAGGATGGGTTGAAAATATTTATTAACGCGTTAGCATTACGGTTATCGTCACCGAAACCTTCCGGGTATCAGACAATTCTCTGATAGCTTCGAAACAGGGATGACGTCTTAGGTGGTCTTACACATAATGACTCCTGACCTGCTTCTACGTAGGCGTATGTAGCTAGCCTGGTTTTGCGCTTTCGCAGACTGGTCCTTATTTTGGGTCGCACCGAAATGAAACAAAAGATAAAGGAGTTTATTCCCCTACGTGTCGTCCACGTAGTTCACATGTGCACAGCTACTTAATTAGAAAGTTTGAGCGATGAAAACATTAACAGGAGAAATCAATATCCTGTTCGTGAGAACTATGACGAGCATTTGTTGTTTTAAACCCAGATGGTCGGACTCTGATACATTTCTTGCCGGCTTTTCTCGGTTTTTGCCGCAATTACACGTTATAAGAAGAAAAACGGAGTGAAAACTTAGTGCGAGTTCTGTGTTCCGCTCGTCCCGTAAAAAATGCACATTCGGGGACAAAAGTGCCCATGACGCCTGAGCGGTAAGGCTGACAGCTCCGTCATCAGCTCGTGGCTCGAGACGATACTTGCCGAGGTGAGAGTGAGACTCATGAACACTATCATTTATTTGTCAAATGGGTTGATCGCTGGTAAACGTGCAGTACCTGCATGCCTAGGGCGGTTTCCGCGCGTCTGAAAGACTTTTACACTCAACAATACGTACTATCCGGATGGAAAGAAACACGAACAGAGCGGAGACTAGGCGCTCCGCTATTCGCATTTTTTTAAACACCCTTTTACTTCCGTGGTAGCAAAAAGATGCTAGAGTTGTGCGTGATGCATTCCAGGAGGACTCTAACGTCTTTATCTTACCACCCAGGTAAAACCGTGAACAAAAAATTTGAACATGACAGTGCGCAAGTGAAAGTTGAGGGAGAAACTCTGAAAGCAACGAAATTTATTCCTGCCGGGTGGAATAAAGTCATGGGCACCTACGAGAAGAAGAAAACATCAGGAGCGCAAGCTGAAACTCGGGTCCCGCGTCGCTGCCGACGTACAAACCCAACGGAACGCAGCTGCGCGCCACAAGGATTGTTGAGCGCCGCAGCAGACAGATGGCGCCACTGCCTCCGCTAGCCTACAAGGTAATTTTCCGCTCGCAAGGAGGGACGTATCTACCAACCCTGCAGCCATAGCAGCTGCTCCGAAGCGTCTGCTCAGCAGCCAACACACAGCCGGGAGATCACTTCCAGCTACGCACCCATCTAAACAATACCTGCACGGCTGCTACAACAAGCAGAGACACGGCACTTCAGCTGACGCAGGTGAAAACAATAATCCATGCTGCAGTAAATATGCAGTCACCGCATGCATAGCGCGAGCATAGGACGCTGTTAGAGGCTTGGTTATAAACCCTTATTGGGAAGGAAAGGAACAAGAAATAAGAAATCTTTGAAGGCCTAGAAAGGCAAAACCCAGACGCGGGCATTGTATCCGCTCGCCGTATGGGACGCACCAAAACTATCCTAGTGACCTTCGCACAAGGACCACTTCCCCGGAAACTAATGTAATTTGGAGGCGTACACCTCTGTACTCCACAGCGTTTGAGACCAGAGGATTGCACTAACTGCCGGAAACCGGGCCATCGCTACGATGTCTACCTTTATCTAAAACAGTCCGAATGCCCAAGATGTGGTGGACCATGGAGCGGACTCCAAATGAATATGTATCCTCAAGTGTATACTGTACGGTGGCGAACACTTAACAGGAACAGGATGGTGCTAGGCGAAGCAACAAGCGCCACGGCCCCGACGCGGGGATTACGATGGACAGCTACGCCGCAGCGGCAGTGGCTCCAAAGAACCCTCCGGAAGACGGACGCGTCCAGAAAGCATCACTCAAGACAAGCGCACAAGACTCACGTGGGCAGACAGGGTCGCCCGCACCCCATACCCTCAGGCGGAAGAGGTGGCCCAGCCCAAGGAAGAGGTAAGGCACCTACAGCAATACCTCTCCCACCCACCCTCGCCCCTATCTCCACCACAGCACACCGACATCAACCTGTCATTTCCACCCAGACCCGCTCCAACCACTCAAAGTCCATCCACGCCCACTACCCCGCCCTTCCCCCGGCAAAAAAGAAACGCGTGGTATCAAATAGCGTCAATGACCCTCTAGCTGAATTGAAAGGCCGCCTAGAGGCAAAATTCCAGGCAAAATTCGAAATTTTCCAGCAACAGATGGAAGAACGATTCAAAACCGTAACGGCCCAGCTAGAGGCTCGGCTTAACAAATTATGTGACCAAGTCAGTGTTAAGGTAGAAACGATAAAAGAAGCGGCAGTGACCCGCATCATGCATGTGGTTGCCGACAAACTGGCTGGACACCCGCTTCATTCATCCCCCATTCCTCTCAATCACAACCCCCTTCCAGCCCTACCACCAATACCTACCTCCGTAGTACTGCAAGTGCAGCGAGATGGCAACTAATCCTCCCAGTTAAAAAGTAAGCAACCACTAACTAATAATCTGGCACTAGAACTGCCAGAGCATTAGGCTAAAGCGAGTTCCTCTAGCACAGCTCATAACTAACAACTCGTCGACCCCCGACCTTATACTCCTACAAGAAACGCGCGCAGTGCTTAACACACCAGGATATACAGCATACAGCACAGATACAGCCCAGATACCTTTCTAGCTACGCTAAAGGATATGCACACCACCCCCGGGACAACCCCCCTCCCCCTATGCAGCAGAACCAAATGATAAATTTGATACTGCAATAACGACATCAGAAGTACGGGTTGCACTTCAAAGCCTCAGGAACACTACGCCAGGTGATGACCAGGTTACAAAGGCGGCCCTCAGAAATCTAGACGGTAAATCAAATAAGGAACTAACAGAGCTCTATAACAGGCACTGGAAAGAGGGCACACTCCCACCAGAATGGACGCTCGGGAAAGTAATACTAATCCCAAAGCCCAACAAGCCAATCAGCCCAGCAAATATGTGACCAATATCGCTCACCTCCAACTTCGGGAAAATTCTTGAACAGGTCGTACTAGCTCGTCTAACAGCATACATGGACTTATCAATTTTCCTGCATACTTATCAATTTTCCTGAACAACTATCTTGCAGATATTCCTACCCACCTCCCTTCCTTTGTCGAGGATACACCGCACTTTCTCCGCATAATAGAGTCTCTGAATGACGCTTCCATTATCCCAGCAGATAGCATACTTGTCACACTTGACGTCGCCGCTTTGTACACAAATATTCCCATAAATGAAGATATCGACGCACTCTCCAAAATTCTAACTCAAAGTCCTCACCCGCACGAAACTGAAGTGTACCTCACGCTACTTGAATTGGTACTTACACTCAACTACTTTGAATTCGATTCTTCTTACTACCTTCAAGTATTTGGAACAAGCATGGGCACTCCCTTCGCACCCACTTACGCGAACATTTTTATGGGGCTACTAGAATCTCAACTTCTAAATTCATTTAAAAAAAAAACACTTATATACCTGCGTTACATAGACGACATTTTCATGATATGGGAGCATGGGGCTGAGATCCTGAAGACATTCGTCACACATTTCAATTCATGCCACTCCAGCATTAAATTCACCTTCAACTCCTCGAAAACGCAAGTCAATTTCCTTGATACCACTGTCCGTTTAGAAAATAGCAAGCTCAAAACCACACTTTACAGGAAGCCCACTGACCGACAACAATATTTAGATTTCGCTAGCCATCATCCAAGACACTGCAAACAAGGTATATTGGTAGGACAGGCAACGAGACTAAGAAGAATATGTAGCGACGACGACGACTACCTGAAACACCTACACTCGCTAAAAAACACACTAATCACCAGAAACCATCCAAAGACAACCCTCAATAATGCGTTCCAACGAGCAACCACTTTGAAAAGAGATGTAGTTCTTAAAAAACGAACAAAAGCTAACAGTCAACGACCTCCTGCACTTATAACGAAATACTCAAACGCGCTTCCAAGCATAAACAATATCCTGCGGAAATACCACCCCATTTTAACTGGTAACGACCGTCTCAAGAAAATATTTCCCGACGCACCAAGGGTAACATACAGACGCAACACAAACCTGAAGGACATCCTGGTGCATGCTAGGCTCGGTAAGAAACCACCACCGACAGTACCTTCATCCTCTCGACCTAGATGCAAGACATGCAAACATTTACAAAGGGACACTACGGTTAAAAGTACGGCAAACGATCTCAGTTTCGATATAAAGACTAGTTTTGACTGCACATCGTCCAATATTATCTACATGCTCCAGTGCTCCTTCTGCCAGAAACAATATATCGGGGAAACCGGGCAAACAATGAGTGCCAGATTAAACGGGCACCGGGCTGACACAACACGGAATGAACAGAAGGCAGTGTCGACCCATTTTAATCAACGCCATCACAAATTCGACGAACTCAAATTGTTCATTCTTCAGTCAGGCTTCAAATCGACTAGGGACAGAAAATACAGAGAAGCATTCCTAATCCACAGATTTAAAACACTGCAACCAACAGGGATTAACATGTCTAGAGGAAACCTGGAATCTCTCAGGTACATTCCAGGGTTAGCATAATTTTAACTTAACAAATGTCTTGCACGTGCTCAGACCATTTCCTAGAACCCCGCATAAGTATATTATCTTTTCAGGAGGACACAGGGGCGGGATTGGGGGCACGGGCGTGGAAGTAGAAAGGGACAAGGGCTTGTCCCTGTCTGCTTCTATGTCCGTGTCTTTTGTTGCGCCCCTGTGTCCTCCGGAAAAGTTATGAACCAACACGCCCAAATACAAGTACTTCTGAGTATACTATCGCTCTTTGCACCCTTCCCAGGTCATATCTTCCACCACATTTCCGGCCTTTTCACCCTCTCCCTTTGTTCACCCCTCCTTTTTTTCTTTTTTTTTCCTTTCTCCTAATCCTCTACTACCAGTTCTCGGAATTCATGACATTCCTGTTACTCGGACCATTCCCCCCGCCCCCCCCCTGCCTTTTCCTTCCTTGGAAATGCCCCCCCCCCCCCCCACTTTTTTTCTTTCTCCTTCCTGGGTCAGCCTATTTTGTTTTCCTTGTTCTCATTTCCCTGTACCACGCTGACTAATCCTCTCATCTGAGTTTTTCAGGTCCATCCACGCCAACCCCCCGTCGCAGCCCCTTCAAAGCCTTTGTTCATTACACACCCCCTGGATATAAGTTTTTCCACTATTGCAGCTTAAAGAATCAAGATTCACCTCCACCCTCTTCCTGACACATATCCCCTCTCACACCACTTTCCTTCCCCACCCCCGGGGCCTTCCTCCTCGGAGCGAAGGCCCTGTTTAATCCCTGCCAATGATGAACGCTTTGCCCAGACGAAGACAAGTCCCCTGGTCGAAACGTTGGCTCACGCAACCTGAGGTTTTCCCCTCCCTTGTTCATTTCTGTGATAGCATACATGGACGACACGGGACAATACCCGCCCACTATGGCCGGTTTCAGACCCCGCTTAACTAAGCAGGACGCTATGCGACAGCTAACATCATAAGTGCTTGGCCCACTTATACGATATCATACTAAGGCGCTATTTGCTATAGCCTTGAAAAAAGCCTTCGATAATGTACAACACACAGCAATACTGCCGGCACTCACGAGCATACAAACAGGTCCTAGGGTATAAACTACATAAAAGCCTTCCTCCGACACAGGACAGGCACTCTTCACATCGATTATCTTCATACCTTAACCTACACACTTGCCAATGTGGGCACGCCGCAAGGCACAGTGCATTCCCCCTTTCTGTTCAACATCACACTCCTCCCCTTAGCTACAGAAGTACAGAAAATCCCCCATTTTGGTCACACGTTATACGCCGATGACATCAAACTCTGGACAACATACGAATCAGACGGTCAAGTCGAGGACACAGATGGCAGCAGATACTAAACTCACCTCAAGAACCGGACAAGCGTACTCGCCAGAAAAATCAGAATTACTCGTCATACCTTGTAAGGGACGGACATACCAAACCCCCCTAGAGATCCGAAGTCAGGGCAGACGGGTACCTCAGGTCCATACCATACGCATTCTAGGACTGGACCTTCAACAGGATGGAAAAAAGGAGACACAATTAAACGACTCAAAAAGGCCATCGCAGCCACCACGCAACTGATAAAAAGGGTGACTGGACGCGAACATGGACTGCGAGAGGAGGACACCCTTCGCGTAGTGCATGCCAATGCCCTCCGCCGAATTCTTTATGCTACACCATACATCAAACTAGCAACCAGTGAGGTCCAGCAAATCGACTGCTTAATTCAGCAAGCAACAAAAGCAGCACTTAAACACTACAAACGAGAAACTGTTCGGACACGGAATGCATAACACCGTACATGAACTCCGCGAGCCCCACTTACAAGCACAGTATATCAGGCTAGACACTACAGATACCGGACGACACATACTCACTCAGCTAGGCATCACTATCCCTGCAAATAATACATCACTAACAACACTCCGCCCCCATATTCACACTTCAGTAAACCAAACCACTACCTAGGAGCGCGCACTAGGAGAAGGTGCGCACGCACAAATGGTACGGGGAAGAGCCCGATGCTGTTTGGGTGGATACCGCCTGCGATGAGCACGGAGCCCCTGCAGTTGCCCAAAAACCACACATAACACCCCTAACTTTCGAGCCACCTTTGGGCACAACCTCTGAGAAAGCCGAGGAGACCTCTGTAGCCAATGCTCTGGCATACACAGACGCCCGTTACATTATTAGTGACTCGAAAACCACCGTTCTAAATTTTACCAGGGGCAGGGCTCATCCCGCTGATCAATTCCTTTTGAAGAAAATTAAAGTAACAATGACTCAAAATAGTTGTTTATACTAAATGAAACTCCCTTCGCACAATGTCGCATGAGATGCATGATATCTATTAGCTTTTTTTTTTACTTTTCCACCAAGTTTTGCCAATGCAATCCCAGTCCGCTCTGGACATCGGAGGCTATGGGAAGCAATATCGGAGTCATTGAGAATAGCGGTGGCTTGCTCGGAGCAATCTCCACCTACATGTACGGCGCTGGGAGTGTCCCGATGACTTCCGCAGCGGTAGAACTGTGAGCAGAGGTACACTATAATTGTAGAACGAACGAATTGGCCAACATAGCGCAGCCCCCTTTAGTCTGTAGTTTGGCTAGATTGACTGCTGAATTTATTTTTCGTATCATTGGTGTCGAAAATAATCTAAAATTACTTAACGGAATGGCCATGAGAGGAGGGCGTGCGTTCAAGTTGTCAATGCGTGGATCTGTATCGACTGCATGTTCTCCATCAGGCAGGAAATGATACCACTGAAAGGGTGACGAATTTTTATCTCGTAGATTCCCTACCAGCAATACTATTCCATCGTGTATTCTTTGTTATTCCCTCTGCCTAATTTGGTTCGCTATGCTACGGTGGCCAGAGGAGCGTAGGCTAGAGAGAATATGCGGAATCGGAAAGGTTATGATAGGCATTCGGTCGTATGATTCGACAAGCATGTCGGAGCAGGTGATATTAGTTTGTATTTTTTGCCTTCACGAACACAGCGCCTGTAAACGTAGCCATGCTTCAAACTAATTGAAATATCAATGTACTCATTGCGAAAAAAATATCGTGTTTTGCCGCGACAAGTAAGGTCGCAAGGCTAAATTGAGGAATTAAGTGCAATTTTTGGCCAATGACCCTGTCTGAAGGAAAGGGCGCTAGATTTAGCTGATCCTAATAAACTGAACTCGTTATTTTTAAATGTTAGACAAGTCCGACGAAACAAGACAAATTGGTCGTTCTGGCTGTTAACTGTGCCGCCCATTAAGTGGCGTCAGCAGTAGCTTCTCTTCACCCCATTTTTTTTACGCCCATACAAGAACCTCGAGATCCAATAAAACTCCTTTAAGCAGGCTCTACTCAGTTCAGCGCTCCTAAAATCGCCGTAGTCATGACAAACGGTCGCTTATTGCTAACGAGGGCGGCTCTACAGTCAAGGTGTATATTAGGGAATTGGAACAGCGTCTCAGACACCACAAACAATCACGGCGGCGTAACTTGATTAGAACGAACAAGGAGGTACCGGAAACTCGGCCGCACAGTCGAAAAATTCACGCTTCTGTTAAGCGCGAAGTTCGATGAGCGTATTGGAGTTTGTGTAGCACCTTCCCATGGAAATATGGTTGGCGCGGAAAATCTCTATGAAATTGCGAGACAGCGTAGACAAAATGGCAGTTTTACCAAACGCTGCTGTCAAAAACGCATGAATTGAAAGACGAAGATTGAAGGGCACTGCAAACTTTTTTGTTAAAATCCTTCAGAGCACCGGGATAGACGGCTGCTACTGCATACTAGACATGGGCCACTCTCGCAAGCTTGGGTGCTCTGAGTAAAGTTTTCGTATGCTATAGGCCGACACAAAGGCCTCGATAACATGTAATTTTTTTTGTCAAACATGCAACAGGGTACAAGTTAACACGGGGAGATGGGTTTCAAGTGCGATTTGCTCACCGAGTAGCTTGGTGAACTCGACTATGACATAACAAAACAAATACAAGCTCCTACTCGCATTTACAGCGCTGATGGTTGGGCGGCCACCGGAACTTCTTTCAAGCATAGGAGCCGTATATATAACGTGTTTAATCAACTGAAACCGCTGCTGATTAAATACTACAAAAAAGATTGAGACAAATGTGGTGCATGTCCAGTTAAACTGAGATCTTTAGGTTCCCCGTTGAACATCTTATTCCTACCGGTTAATACACAGCTTCGCTGAAGGTTAGGAACTTTAGATGTTCAGCGCCCTAAAAGCCTGCTGATCGTGTTCCTGCTATTAGATCCTGTGACAGAACATTTAAGAATGAAATGCTTTCAGAATCATTTTTCTGTAAAGGAGAGTAACTGATGTACCCTCGAAGTTGTGCGGCATTTGCATGACACCTCGCATAATGTTAAGAAACATTGATTGGTTGGTTTATTGGGGTTTAACGTCCAAAAGCAACTGAGACTACGAGGGACGCCGTATTGAAGGGCTCCGTAAATTTCGACCACCTGGGGTTCTTTACCGTGCACTGACATCGCACAATAAACGGGCCTCTAGAATTTCGCCTCCATCGAAATTCGGCCGTCGCGGCCTGGATCAAACCCGCGTCTTTCAGGTCAGCAGCCCAGCGCCAAAAAGACTGGGCCACCGCGGCGGGTTGTTAGGAAGGAGGTACCATCAATAACCTGGCGTGACTCAGATGTTCTCTGCACACAGTAAAATGATCTGGTTTGTGTTTTATAATTCCGAAGGGCAGAGAAAGAAAGGAAGTCTCTAATGAAAGCACGGTTAGGAATGCCAAAACGTTTGTTGGACATGCCACACGGGTTTGTGTGCAGCATGCCCCTCTCCTTTGGCAGGGCGCATACGGGTCAGACTTGAAGATGTGTGAATGACCGAGCACGCAAAAATGATTTCATGAAAAATTGCGTTGGATAGAATAAGCTTTTGCCTCACTGTAGACAGTGAAGAAATTGCGTCCCTGCTTTCGACAAGATTTCAGTTCAAGGAAAAGAAAGAAAACATAGAAGAAAGACGTACCGGAAGCCTTTCAGGCTGGGGTGTTAGGAAGTGATATGTGCCTCAGTGCACCATCTTCATTTTCTAGCGACAGCTAGACTAGGCTGGGCAGCGGCGCATTTTGGGCGTTCGTCTCACGCCAGTACTGTGCATGCGCCGAGACCATGGCAACCGATTGCCATGGCTGTCAGGCAAACATGCCAACCATGTCAACCAGTTGCCATGGTTGTTAGGCGCCGAGCATAATATGCACGGCGCCAAACATACCTTTACCTATGTATATCCTTTACTAGCTGAGCTGAGCCACAGCACATTTTGGCACGCATTGCTGTATTTTAGGGTATATGTCGGTGAGCGTCGGCGTCACGTTAATAGTGAACTCAGACAGATCGGCGTGACCGTGCCTTCCTCGGAGTTTTCGGCCAAAGCTACGAGCGCATTCCAGCTCTTTGCCATCCGCAGTACGTTGGAAAGCCCCGGTTTCCCGCTGACTTGCAATGTCCACAGAAAAAAACTTGCCCTCGATTGCATCCATGGCCGACTCGCGGTGGCAGCCGCAGTCTCTGTTCGCATCGGCTGCGTGATGAGTCATGTCTTCGCTAATTCGTTTTCTCTGGTTCTGGGTCGTGTACGGCGGCGAAGCGTAGAAGAGGCGCCTTGGCCTCTCCCACGCACGTCTTCCTCCTTTCTGGGGTTCACATAGGCTTGTGGCTACGTGAAACCGAAGAAATGCGCCTGGGTGGCTGATTTATTAAGGCGCTCGCCTGCTTAGTCAGAGATTACGGGCTAAATACTTAGCCGCCGAAAGCCAGATTTCAGTGCAGGTCAAATACAAGACGTCCTTGTTCTGTGGGATGTGAGTGAACGTTAAATGCCTTCAAATGGCCTATATTGATAAATGGATTTATACAAAGGTGCCTCTTTCCCTTTTGATCCTTTTACTCCCGCCTTCATTCCTTCCGGTGCGATTGATGTGTGCACCATGAAGTGAAATCCTTTCCTTTCATGAAATTGTTTCCTAAACGAGGACTTATATCGCAGTAGAACAGGAGCAGCTGAACGCGGCGGCACGTAATCAGTTCGAGAGGCTAAAACCAAGCTCGTTCAGGCAATGAAAGCTGTTGATGGGAGAGACCATTAATCGCGAAAAGAGCCCGATAGATAGTTCGCGCTACCTATGTCGAAGAACATAAAAGGGCGGGGGCCGTGACACGTTGATTAGCCGAAGACACTTGTTAGTGCCGATGTGCAGCTTTCACTGTGTGTCAGTCCTTCAAGAATGTCACACGTTTCATAACACGCATTTCATGCTTACGCCAACTGTAGAAGACGAGATAGGCTGCAAATCTTTTCTAGATACGAGCAATCGAGGAGTCCAAATTTAGGCTAAACTCATTTCAGTTTAAGAACACGTGGCCATATATGTGGCCGAACAGACTCATTACTCTTTCTCCACTTTCACTTACCACGCCGAGTGTCGAACTAGACCTACGTCACACTTACACGCGTTTTTAGACCGGTCACTCAAAGGTTGAATTCCTTCTCTCCAAGATGAGGAAGTTAGAGCGCAAAAAAAAACAAAGACAAAGTGGAGACGGGGACGGGACAAGCGCTAACTTTCAACGACTGCTTTATTGAAGTGCGGGAAGGGAACCTAGCGGGGCCGCCGCGCATGCGCTAAACCTCTTGTCTCCTAAACTTGCTGTTGTTAAACCCTGAGGTGAGTGTGCAGAAGGGGGCGAAGGCATACATGGTTCAAAATATTTAAGATTATACACATTATGATAACAAAAATCGATGTTCTTTTGGAGTCATGTGCACTGAGGGCGTGCTGATGCATAGATCGTTCTGAGCGATATTAGCGGCTTCAAACAGCTCACGTTCGAGCCTACCTTGATGCCTCCCGATTACCGAGGTGCTTTTCAGCAGCGGTAGACATTTGCGGTCCTTACAATGGGGTGGTAGGTTCGAGCCGTAGCCTTTATCTAGTGAATTGGCGTGCTCCCTCAATCTGTCGTTTAAACAGCGACCTGTCTGACCGATATAGACTTGACCACAGCTCAGAGGGATATGATAAATAACGCCTTCTTTACAGGGAACAAATCTTTCTTCGTGCTTCTTATTGCACCCAGGATTCTTTTGACGCTCACCAGTCACCATGGGACATAACTTGGATAGCTTGCAAGGCGCCTTGAAGATAACATTAACCTGGAATTTAGCCGCAATTCTCTTCAGATTATGCGACACGCGGTGCACGTAAGGCATGACAGCGAAGCTTTTGCTCATTTGTTCCTTCGTGCGCCTTTGCAAGGGTGTTTTCATCTTCTGTATCAGCGTGTCCGCCACAGCTACGCTCATATCGGCGGGGTAGCCAGAACTACCTAAACGCTCCACTTGGGTGTGGAAACTTTCTTTTGTTTTATGGTGGCAAGACTTCAAGAGCGCTGCACGAAGACGTGATGTAGCTATCCCTCTTTTGACTAACTTGGAGTGAGCTGCCTTTTTAGAACGTGGCGTGTACGCCCAGCACACATGTCCAGGGTCATTAAAAACAAGCGAATGTCTAAAAACTCTAACGACTCAGACTGAGGTAGTTCAAGGGTAAATTTTAGGCTTGTCGAGCACCTGTTAAAAACATCTAAAATCGAGGTAGCCAAGAGGTGTAAAGTGTCCCCCGGCTTCACGTTCACGTTGAAAGTTAGCGCTTGTCCCTTCCACGTCTCCACTTTGTCTTTGTTTTTTTTTGCGCTCTAACTTACTCATCATAAACTACCAACAGGCCCAAATTACTACTCTGCTGAATTATATTTCTCTCCAAGGATCTCAAACGAGTGTGTTAAGGAACACTATAGATGGCAGGCATTCCAATTTAGCGTTCAATTGCTGCTCACTATAACGATGCGTTGACTAAGTCCGAAAGGTCCACGGCTCTCCCACCTGAAGCATAATGGGAAATTTTAAAGCACAGTGGCACATATTTACATAAGTGAAATGTGAAACATTTGACCTTTTTTTTTTAAAGGTTATTTGCACTAGAAGTTCCCCAATTTATAAATATCAGCAACGTTAAAGTGACTGCAGTTATTTTTTTAGTATGTCTGCATTTTTTTTCCACTTCGGCCGGAGCAATCATCAGCACTTGTTAGGAGGAGAGGCACAGTGCCAGGTTCTTGGTTTCTTAAGTTCACAAAGGGCGATAGCCTAGACCAATATAAATCCGGGAGAAATTTGTATCTCTAGCCGCAGAATAGCCAACAGGATCGCAACTGTGGAAGAAATATGCACACCTTGGGTGGCTTATTCTCTGTTGCATTATTCACAATATTATACACGGATGTTAGAAGCGACGCTGTGACTCTAAGAGTGCCAGTGAGGGATGGTATGTATACTGTTTAATTATGGGTACTCTTAATACGGAAATAATCTTTGACTGTGCCATCACATGTGCCATATCGTTACGAATGCGCTTTTTTCGTACTAGAATCACTGCTCATTCAGTCCGGTACTGCGTACTGCTTCTGATATGACTGCGCTAAGAATTTCGCTCGCCCATTTATTTGAACGCATCTGCCTAGACTTGAGCATGCTGTCAAGTAACTCATAGGCTTCCAAAGCAGTAATAACACTCTTTCGTGGTATAGAGCGAAGGTAATGTTTGAAATGTTTAAATACAATAAAAGTGTATTCCAACTTCGAATTTTTCAAACTTCACAGCACACTTCAAACCAGGTTATTTTTATTTATTTTTCTGCAATGGCAAGTTGTCATTATATAACTTAAATAGGAGGATTTATGCTGACCCTGTTCGGGACTCTTTTCTTAAGAATTTTGTTTGAGGCATATTTGATAAAGACAAGCTCAGCAAATTTGTTTTAAATCAAGCTTGAAGATGGAAGGCGCCTCGCGAGAAAAAGATAATTGAGATGAATGACCCCGCTCTTTTATTTTTCTTTACTATGTCCCAACATTTCACTAATACATCTGTTGCGTGTTATCAGAGGGTGGACACAATATTATGTTTGGTTTTTTTAGCCATAACATATAATCTTGCTGGTTAGTATCAGAGATTTGGTTTGGTTTGGTTTATGGGGTTTAACGTCCCAAAGCGACTAAGGCTATGAGAGACGCCGTAGTGGAGGGCTCCGGAAATTTCGACCACCTGGGGTTCTTTAACGTGCAGGTTAGTATCAGAGAAAATTACCTCTTGGAAGGAGAGCGGACTGGACAGCTCTTAAGTTCCAAGCCTTCATTACTGCGATGATAATAATTCCTTTGCTCCCAACCGGAACTGTGGGTAGATGAGAAACAGCGTTTTGAGAGAAACGGTGCTATTGCATATGATAAGCGAAATTACCGCATTATTCGGTTTCAGTGCGATCATGTTGGTCAGCTTTGTGAGCCTATAATTTACAAGCAGTCAAAGGGACAGTCGGTTTTCGCACACATTTTATTTCTTTTTCTTCGACGTGCACGTGCATGTCAATACAACTTACTTGTTCTTTTCGCGTCCAGAAAGGATCTGCATTCAACTTTCGATCTGTCACCCGTTCAGAACCCACAACCGAAATTCAAGGTGAAGTTGATCTACTAAGTAAAGCAGAATGTTGGGCCAGTTGGTGTAGCGACACATTCAAGAAAACTTTGCGCAGAATAATACAAGACGGAAGGGAGAAACACGTACACACACACGAGCGCAACGTGTGTGTGTACGTGTTTCTCCCTTCCGTCTTGTGTTATTCTGCGCAAAGTTTTCTTGAATTGGTCTACTAAGAACCAACCTACTGGGGGAGAAACATGGAGATTTCGGAGAAATATTGGTGCTTTAGCACGTGAGAGCAGCGGCTTCACCTTATGCAAGAATAGTTAGGCGCCCCGTGTTCAATGTTTCGGTGAGTGCGTAGATGGGCATGGCAGGCAAACTTTTTCGTGTTACATTCCCTGTCTGGTTTCAACTGTGAGAAATCCTCACATGTCACACAGAAACATTTTTGTCTTGAGCGGTGTACAGTGCTATGGCACATAAATTTTTTGAAGGATGCAATGAAGATGTTGCTCATAACTTTAAAAACCATGCCAAGCGCAGTCGCGCTCACTTTTAGTTTATTAGTGCGTCTTTCGTAATAACAGAAGTCATATTCAAAAACGGCAGCTGCTACAGCCCTCAAGTTTCTTTCCGAAAATAACCGAAAGTGTCAACCATTTTTGCGTTAGATAGCTCCTCACGAAACCACAATTCAGTTAGAAGAACGATAACACATTCGCTCTCTCGTAATCGCAGCGTTACACAACGGCATTATTCAGGGGGGGGGGGTCTCAATTCCATTTTCAGATTTCTGAAATGTTTACTGTTTTTGCTCGATTAACTTCTTTTCTTAGAGTCTTGAATATAATAGGATTCAGGTCTTTATAAAAAGCGATTTTCAGGCAGGTGCCTATTCGGAAGTGAAATGATTCGGCCTGATGAACCGGTGAACCTGGAAAACAGCTGTGGAGCTGCTTTATGCCGTAGCTCTGAAAACACCCTGTATCTCTGGAGGTGAGTGTCATATTCCAATGTTAATGCATTGCGTTGAAATGAAAATCTTCCTTTATAAAGCTTGATATGACAGGCTAATATAGGAACAGCCTTGATTGTTTCCAGTACAGCCTTCTAGGAAGGTTATGAAAGTTTATAACGTGTGCCGTTAACGTGAAGTTTATCAGCTGGAACCCTCCCTTGTCTACGAACACAGCGAGGAGAAATGATACATGACAGAAATATCAACAGGAGAGAGCGACATCTTACATGGCAAGTGCCAGATCCAACTGTCTTTTACAAGTACAGGAACAGATTAGAGACCCCCACCCCCCCTCCTAAATAAGAAACTTTACGATTCAGTTCTATGCTGTCGATCATGGCGGCCACAGCGCCCCCTTTCGCATTTTACACCTACTAAATCCTGATGTCCTATTGTGGAGTAACGCCTGTTGTGAGGTCATCTTTCTGAATTCTAATTTAACATGTTCTGAACACACAATATATTATATCTAGAGTGCAAAAGAATCTTGTCTTTCTGAAGCGACGCTTATATGTGGCCGACAAAAAAACCGGGCTTGATGGTTACCATTGCCTTGTGCGTTCTTCTCTGGTGTATACGCAAGAATTATTTAGAACCCATACCAAATCACCCTGACCGATATCCTTTAATCCATAAAGAATAAAGCAGCTCGATTGAACTTGTCATCCTACTCGCTATTTCAAAGTGTTTCATCTTTGACGGAAACGCTCAACATGTCTTCGGTCGCAGTGTGCATCAAATTCGTTAGATCACCTTTTTTACCACCACTACTTTACCACCACTTCATACCTCACAGCGCATCGGTGATGCCTACAAAGTTAACCCTATACTTGCCGTGACGGAAAGGTACAGGAATTTGCTTTTAGCCTTATCAATAGAAGAATGTAACCATTCATTACCCTCCGGGATCGGCATGATAACAGAGCTTTGGTTATTTCATTCAGATTTAAGAAGTATCTAGAACCCTAGCACTTTCATCGACGTAGTTAATTGGTTACATGACTCATCCACAACCACTCTTGTTTGTCTTTTCCTTTTGCTTATTTTGGATTTTGTATAAATATTTCTTTGTGATGTTTCTTGACTTGTACTTGGAGCGCCGTCTTAACCATCTGCAGTACTTTTTTTTGTGTGTGAAAGATTCGTGTTCTGCTTTGTGTCCTCCCAGTGTTGCACCCCCCGTGGTCCTTTAGGGTATTTGAATAAAATAAATAAATTAGAGCGCAGCCTGAACATAGATTGACGGCGTGGGAAGGTGGCTTCTCGGTGGCTCTTCTGGAGGACAGGTGGCTATAATACTGCATCTTCAAATTTGATTTGCCATCACATTTTCTTCCGCTGCTCCATGAGCTGGGTAGAGGTCCCGTGGACGTTAGAGGTAGGTTGGGGGAGCCGCTTCTGCAGGTTAGAGTTGAAGGATGGGAGGCGCTTCTGGAGGGTGTAGGTGGCCTGATAAGAACTGGCTGGTAGATCGAGGGTGTCGATGGAATACAAGCAGCCACCTAGCTGGGGAATACTGTGAGAAGTTTGCTCGTAGGTTGCTGCTGGAGGGAAGAGGGTGCACTCTCCCCGGCTACATACAGACGCCATCATTTTAGTGCGAGAGCGTTAAGGAGCTCGTGTCGATGAAAATATGAAAATCCGGGTTTGTCATTGTTGACCCTAAGCCCAAAACGGCGAAATATCCCCAGAGAAGTAACCTAGGAGGTAGGAAGGCCTCCAAGATCACGTGATCTTGTGTTGTCATCACAACTTGCCATTCAGATTTTGAGCAAACTGCGCAGTGGCGGGTGGCTGTTAAGTTAGGGATTGCTTGGGAAGAACAAATTGGGTCGCACAAGCCGGTCCGGTAGGGCCTAGCATCGCATGCAGGCCAGTTACGCATTGCTAAACCTCTCCACCGCTGCCCCAGCAGCGGTATTAGGACTCCCGGTGGCCTATAAATTTCAAGTAGAGAATGAACAATACTGTATATATGGGAAATGACCAATCAACGCTGTCGCATGACACCCTTAGGGCGGAGCTTGCGTGTCTTGAAATCGTGAATGAAATTGTGAAATCGGTGCTGCTTTCGTACTAAAAACATCAGAGCATGATTAGAGCTTAGATGTGAATGATCCAGCCTTGCTGGCTGGAGATCGTCATGGGATGAAGAGAAAAAACTACCGGAGCCAATTAAATCTCCTGACAAGCTATGAGTGCGGAAGTATGGCGCACTACTGCTGTTTCTGTTGGTGAGTTTGTAGCTGATTTTGTGTCAGGTATTCTGTGCGTTTGTCTAGCAGTGCGCTCTGGCCACCAAACTGCACACAATTCAGAGCTCCCTCGATTGATGCCCATATATGCATAATTGGTCACTGTCTACTTAACATTCATAGATGGCGGTGAGTCCTCATGCCACTAACAGAGCTATGGCGCAGCGGTTAAGCGATGCGCCACTGCACTCGCAGGTGGTTGTTCCTTAAGAGCCGCACGTAGGGATTGTGCCACCTGTTTTACTCTTTCCGAGGAACTCCTCACGCAGCTGGCGCGAGAGAGAGAGAAAAATTTTATTTCAACACGAATTCGGGGCACGCTCGAAGGTCCCAGCACGACCCCACTGCACTCAAGTGTTTATGTTGCTAAGGTCCATAACACTGGCAGCACAGCCGGTGGCGCGAAGCTCTCCCGGAATTGTCCGAGCTTCCTCTCATTAACTGCAGATTGCCTGGCGCTTCTCCGAACTTATTCCAGCCTACCCTCCCTGCTACCCTACCTTACCCGAGCTCCCTCCCATTGGCTACAGCTTGCTCGGCACTCCTGCGAACTTGCCCGATTTTACGTGAGTTACTACCAGTGTTGTAGGCGTTACCGAAAAAAAGTAACTAAATACGTTACTCGTTACGCTAAGAAAAAAAGAACGCGTTACCGCCCTACGTTACCTACAAAAAAAGGTAACGCGTTACTGTTATCGAAAAAAAGTATCGCACGTTATTTTGCCGTTACTCGATGGCCATAAATTTTAATCAGTGCGTCTTCGCTGTAACTGTAACCTATAACTCGTCTTTTCTGCAAAGCTTGTTTTCCAACCAAAAGATCTCAAACCCTGACGGCACACTGATATTCTTCAAGCGAATGGAAACTCCGGATGGTCGCACTCTGCTTGCAACACAGTCTAGGCAGGAAAACGAGGGAGGCCGTCCTTAGGCACAGTGCTGTGGGGAGTGCGTTGTTTCTTGTTCTGGCTAGGGGAGAAAAGGGGGGGGGGTGGTATGACTATGACGGGAGAAAGTTGGAGCGACGGTGTTGTTCAGCAGAAAATTTTTTAGAAAGTTTAGTGTGAGGTACGCCGGCACAGGAATTAACAAAGGCCCATTTCCTTTTTTCCTCTACTTCGGTGCTACAGCCAGTTGCCCGCAATCCCCTTTTCTGTGCTGTACGATTGTACTCCTTCGACGGCTCTCTTGGGGTGATCTTGAAGTAAAGTGGCGACATTCCTGAGTTTACTCAGAAGAGGAAGTGCTTCCACAAAGAATGCGAGAGTGTCGCCTAGGAACGAGACCTTTTGGCTGGAAAACAAGCTTACGGAGAAACTGACTTACAGTTTTGTGCAAATGGTCCATTGGTGGCTCGGCAAGCGTCCACTCTTTAGGCAGTTGTTGTGTGAGTGATTTAGGGGTGAAGACAAGTGTGTGAATGCGTGTTCCTGCTTTTTTTATTAAGGCGAAAGCCTTTAATGTGGTGGTGGTGGTGGTGGTGGAACTTTATTTCCAGCGGATATAGAGGAGCGACCCGAAGTCACCCCCCGCTTAAACGGCGGCCGCTATCCCTTGGGCAGCGGCGGCGTCTTCAGCCAGCTGGAGGAGCTTGATCTGTGTCCCCGGGTCGGGGCTGAGCAATAGAGCCTCCCAATGATCAGAGTCGGTAATGAAGCGACTCGCGGGTAGGGACTGCGGGCAGTTCCAGATCATATGATTTAGATCGGCTTTGGCATCACAATTTGAGATGTAGGTAGACTTTAATGTCTCATCGTTGTAAGCAGCAGTTGTCGACAGAAATGTCACGCTTTTCAGTTGGTCGAAACGGTCGTGACGTCACAGTGCACCAATTTCAAACGGGACCAGTTGTACTTTGGCTAGTAACAATGCAATCAATTGAAGGGATCATGTAGTGATGCTCCAAGTAAGTGGAACTGAGCTTAGTTAAATGCTTAATTGCCCAATTAGACTAATTAACTTTGCTAGTCAGGCCATATAAATAAATAAAACAGAGTAAGAAATTGGTCGAGCTCGGGAATCGAACCCCGGTCTTCGGAGTGCGAGACGAGCATGCTATCCACTCCGCCATGCCAGCTCGATGGTTTGGAATGAACAAAGACGCGTCTAGTGAATACGGTGTCTTCGCTCACTGCCATCCTCCTCCCTTCCCTTCCGGCGAGGTGTAGGCGTCCACCGAGATATGAGAGACAGATACATTTCCTTTCATCAAAAACCAATTTACCGAGGAGCGAAATGGGCGATGGGGTTCTATGGACTCCATGGCAGCGTTGCAAGACGCTGTCGCGTTCCACTCTTAGAGGCGAAGCTTAACATCTTAACCACACATCAGTGACCGCACTTTAGGTCAAAGAAGTGCACCCCCCCCCCCCCCTCCCTGAATTTTGACGGGTGCCCACCGAGATATGTGAGACAGTTACTGCCTCATTTCCTTTCCTCAAATACAATTTTCATTTTCTTCATTACCGGCCATCTTTGTCTTTCTTTCACTCCCACTTCCTCCCTTCCTCTACGGTGGGTTCAGGTGTCCACCGAGATGACAGAGAATTACTGCGCCATTTCCTTTCCTCAAAAACCGTTGCATTCATCGCGCGGAACGGGTGGTGGTGTTCCGTGGACTCACTGGCAGCGCTACAACACGCTGTAGCGTTCCACTCCTAAAGGTGAAGCTTAAGCGTCATTAATTAGCAGTTAATTAGTATTCAGGAATTAATCAGTAATTAACCATTAATTAGTGATTTGTCATCACTTGGTAATTAGCACTCAATTACATGTGACGCCACCAGTGCCACAGAAGCAGTCAAAGTGGTCCGAAAAACCCTTTCGCCTCTACGCACTTTAGACAGTCAAAGTGCCCCCTGAATTTTTTTTAGTTGAGTGTGTTGTCAAGGGCAGGTGTTTTCTGGCGTGCATGCGAGCCGCTGAAGGGTCGTCGAGAGCACCCGTAGGTTTTGTTTATTTTATGGGGGTTATTCTTGGAGTAACGCTCAAAGGGATAGAAGCAGTTGTCGCTCTCTAGCACCAGCGTGCCAGCCCTAGCAGTCAGAGCTGTGACCCCCAACCCGCGGTGCGGTGAGTCGCAACCACGGCGGGTTCGGGCCAGAGGGGACAAACACGAGTATGCTACTCGGAGGAGCGTTTATTGCTCCCGAGCAATACAATGCAGCAGCAACAATACAACCGCCGTAACGAGGGCGAGTGTTCCGCTCACGTACGGGGGTGGAAAACACAAAGGGCAGAACGCACGCAAAAATGTGGGGGGAGAAGGTTCCGCTCACCTCGCGTGGTTCCTCGCTCACGGCCCGCGGCGGTCAAGTCACACACGGTGGCCGGGCGATAAGGGCAGCGGTCTCCGTGGCAGATCTCTGATCCGTGCGTGTGCACGGCTCCCGCCAGAAGACCAGCGAGCCTCGGGAGAAACGCGTCTCATCCCGGGCTGTGGAGAGGAGGTCTCTCCGTTGTAAGAGGGGAAAGAGGGAAAGTCTCCGCGGCGGGGAGCGAAAGGAAGCGGGGGTGGCGAGAGTGCCCTCCCTCGCAAAACCTCCCGAACGGCGCGCGCATAGCATCGCGTGATAATTACGCGCGCCCGTTACAATGGGGCAGGGGATTCATGTGTATCCCCACAATTTGCAACATTATTTTCGGCGTTTGTTTTTCTGAAAAAGAGGCGGAGGGGGTCAATTGAAATAAAAAGTAACTAGTAACGTGATACCTCACGCTACTGGAAAATGTTAACGCAAGTACGTTACCCGTTACAGTTCCGAAGTGGTAACGAGTACGTTCTAAGTTACCTAAAAAAGTAACGCGTTACTGGTAACGCCGTTACTTGTAACGCGTTACCGACAACACTGGTTACTACCGAGTGCCCGAGTAACTTGGGTAGGCGCGGTTAAGTGTCCACCGGAAGGCACGTTCTGCCCACGCCACGCATGAGGCAAGTAATGCTTACGCTCTAACAGAGCATATGGTTTGTATTCTGAAGGTGCACGGAGATGCCGAGGGTTTTCGGTTCATGCTCATTGTCTCATAATCAGAAGTGCAATTTTCTGCATGGGGGCGTGAAGGCGCAGTCGCAGACGTTGTCCATGACGTTGTCCTAGTTGTTAGAGCGCTGTCTTTTAGCTATTTCCTCAGTTTCGCGGCGTTGGCGTCCGCGGTCGGACGGCTATCGCCGGACACCCAAAAGTTAAAGTGGAAATTCAGGCATCCACCAGAAAATTTTACTAACGACGACCTCTGCACCCTCGACCTGGCATCTCACGCGAATAAACATTCATGTAAAGCTCTCTAAAGGCTGCCTCTGAAAGGTCTCTGAAGTGGACAATATCCTACTGGTGCCATTGTACATAGCGCGATGGCATGGCGACCTATTTGCTTAAAAGCGGAGGAGACTGGCAGTGTTATACCACATTCAGGACACCGCGAACTCCACATCAGGAATGTTTCGTTCCATCAAACTGCACAACGCCCAACAAAGGACATTCATGTACTCGCCCCTCGCGCTCAGCATAGCAGAGACGTTTGCGAAGCTATTCTTCTGAGTAAGATTTAGTGACGAGTGATGATGACGAGTGGCAACTCTACTTGATATTTCGACGTTGCGAGATGGAGTCCAATATGGCATTTTGGCATTAAAATAATAACGCGTTTTTCTTTTTCTCTTTCAATTTTCTGTACAGCGTATAAATTAGTATCACCTCTCACAGAATGCGATGACCTTGAGCTAATTGTAGCTGTAGATCTTGCCAGACTTCTTTTTAAGTAGGCTACTAGACCGAAGAAGACATATTTGAAGAATGTCCTTTAGTCCAGACTAGAGGCATTTTAAAACTACCACTACATATGCCTGCTTTCTATTTTATTCCCAGGTGCGATGACGTGGGGAATGCAGGTGATGGGTGCACTGTTCATCAAGATCCTAAGCTACCGTACCCGCACTGCTGTCCCAGGATTTTTTGCCAAAAGAAGTGACCTTGACACACGCTACGAATAGTAAATATCTTGGTAATAAATGTCTGAAACGAAGCAATGTTCAGTCGATTTTTTTAACTCATGACAATTAAAAGCACATATGGAGTGTCAGCTTCATTTCACATAAAGCTTGAACGAGTCTCAGCCAAGGACAGCTTGTCCACTGTTGAACATGGAACAGTGAAGTCATCGGTCATGAGCTGTACTGTGTTGCAGTCTTCTTGAAGGAATGCATATTATAAAAAGAGTAGCGTTTCAGACGGCGACTATTAAAGACAATAATAGAGAACGCACAACATATATTATCTTAACTTTTACTTAGACCAAAACCCCATTTGAATATTTCGGGGGCACAAGCGGTCGTGGAATCGGGTTAAAAAGGTGACGAAATATAATTGATGGTTTAACTCGGGTAATCAAGGAACATCGTGCAGTTTACATGCTTATGCTTTCTGTATCTCAAATATTAAACACAGCCAGACAGTTTCCAAATTGCGTTGATGCCAATGTCTGTCACACACGGAACACGAAAACTCAAGCGCGTTTTCCTCAAACTCGAGGGTGAAGATTTTGCTCGCAGCAAAATTTTCAGCCGGACGTTCTTTCAATTTTCGCTTTCGGTAAGCCGCCATCGCATCCAATCATGTCCCGGTGATTCCCGCTGCCGCTTCATCTTGCCTGTTGTTGCCCCGTCGTCCCGCACGATACTCTTCGACAGACAACCCGGACGGCCCCGGATTAGCCTGAATGCTCACCCAAGAAGCAGAGCCACGGCAGAACGTGTTCAAACTCGCCTAGCTGCGACTACGAAGCGAATGAAGTTTCTTTTTCTTCTTTGCTTTAGGATATTGTAGAGGTTCACTTCTACCTCCCGCGCTGCACCTGCGGTGGAGCCGCCTGTTACGTCTCGTGTGGCGCGGGCCACTTGCGCGCAAAGGTCGGCTTGAGACATCGGATGCTCACAAGATTGCAGGTAGTAGTGCTACTCCGTAAAAACTGACGAAAAAGACATTGATAGGGTTTAACGTAGTTAAACCGAGTAGGCGGGCGAAAGCAAGTATTCGTTCTTGAATTGAAGGGACACTTAAGGTCCGCTTTAACAGTATGACGCGATATTTCTGGTGCGTTAATGCCCATTTATGCACAATTGGTCATACTCTACTAAAGGTCACAGATGGAGGCAAGTATTCATACCACTAACAGCGCAGTGGCACAGTGGTTCAGCGATGCGCCAATGCACAGGCAGGTGGCTGTTCCTGTCACAGCCACCGCTAGGGATTTTGAGACCCACGTTTCTCTTCCCGAGCAACCTCTCGCGCAGCTACCGCGACGCTCCACCGAACTTACCCGCACATTCGGCTTGCTAGGCAACGGCACAAGATTGGACGTACGGCAAGCACTATCGCGATGGCAAGGAATGAGACCAGAGCGGCGCCTACGCGCTCCGCTGTTTGCATTTCTTTTAATCACGATTTTACATAGGTGATAGAAGAAGGACGCAAGAGTCGTCTACAATGCATTGTAGGACGACTCTAACGTTTTTTTCTTACCACTCAGGTAAGAGCGCGATCAAAAGAAATTCGCACAGTGGAGCGCGTGGAGGCCGTGGTGTTCGCGTTTCTTTCCATCGCGATAGTACGTACGTATAGGGAACCAACGCTGAAGTTTGCCGTGTCGATTGCAGCGCCGTAACACACAGCATAGCGAGAGGAGCAAGCAGTTCAGGGGCGCTCTTGGTGCTATTCCACGCCACCTTCTTGAGCTTATTGGCATGAGCGTCTGCGCTCTGTCGAAGCCACACGTGGTGCGTGTCAGCTATCTGGGTTATGTCTACACAAGCGAGGCAAACAGTGCTATCAATCAAACGCCGGCTTCTAATCGTTCAGAATGTGCACTCGCGTTTGTAGCGGCCCAGGCGACTGACAGCAGCAGTTTTTAGTCACCTAGTGGAATAACTGCAGTAACTCCTGGGCAGCGCAGGTTCTCTATGATGCACGGTGAAGGTGCGGTGACGAGATTCTTCGTCAGTGTTGGGGCAAAAAAATCAATATTAGACTAAATCTTCTGGTTTGCCATCAATGGCATATTGCTGCTAAGGTATTAAAGCCATAGCGTTAAGGCTGCACTTCTGCAGAAACGCCGACGTAGTTGTCGTCGATGTTTTGAGCGGAAAATCCCCGCAGAAGCAGCCTATAGGTGGACAAACTATGCCACTTTACCTTGTGGCATCATCACAACCTGCCCACCGAATTGCGAACAAACTGACTACTGTGTGCAGTGGCAGTTAAATTAATCAATGGTAGCGAGGTGTTGCCCAAGAAGAGCAACCTGGATCGCACAGGCCCCACCGCTAGCATCACCTGCCATCGGAGACCACTTCGCTTAGCGGCTGCAACTATGCGTCAGGTGGTGGTGGTGTGACACTTTTATTAGAACATCATTTCTATTAGGCGTTCAGTAGGTCCTGGGCCAAGGCTACGAGGGCACGTTGCAGCCTCAGATCCAGGGAGGCGAGCCAGATGGGCCACGGTGGGGGTGGGGGGAAAGGCTAGGCGGGGGACTGGAAGGCTGCGTGTTACTGTGTAAGGCAGTGTTCTATGTCTGCATATGTGTGCGGAGAGCTTGGGCACTGCGGTGTGGAAGTGTACCGGCATAGATAAAGTTTGGCTGGTGTATGTAGGAGATTAAACTGTATTCGGCGAAGAATGCGAGCTTCACGGATCGATAAGGATGGGTGTGGCTTTGGTAAATCAGCTAAGTCCAATTTTTGCTGCATGTAGTGTTCGTCGACAGTGCGTTTGTAAGCCCTGACCGCCTGCTTCGTCGGTGGGCTCGTCCATGGGATCCCCGGCGTCGGGTGTATAGTTTTGCAGGCAAGCTGGTGAGCCAGCTCATTGCCGGGGATGCCCATGTGACCAGGGATCCACCGAAGGGTCACCGGTCGTGGGCTTAATGCTATGAGGGCGGCATCTAAGGCCGATCGGGTAGGGAAGGGGAGGGCTCATTCGTGGAAGGCACGCAGAACTGCCTGCGAGTCTGTATAGACAACGTATGCAGGGGCGGGGGGTAGGGTGGCAAACTGTGTGATGGCATCGGCAATCCCATGTATTTCTAGGGCGAGGGTGGAGGGTGGGGAGGTGTATGGAGCGGTTGTGTGAGTGCTGGTTGTAGAGAGGGAAGGGTGGAGGAAGAAGGCTGCTGTGGAGCCCGCAGTTTCCGTGAGACAGGCGTCTGTGTAGGCCACAGCCGCAGCGTCCAAAGGTGGCTTGTGGTTGTATGCGTATACCTGGCGACGGCCTGCGTGTGTGTGCGGACATGTTGCGTGGAATGGGTGCGAGGCGGAGGTTAGGGGGGTAGATCGGAGACAGCTGTGGGTCTGGGAATGAGATGGGTGCGTAGGGAGTCTGGGATAGTATCCACCGCCCAGCTGGTGTACTGGACAGGCGGATGATTTGTCTCTCCCGGTGCAGGTTAAGGAGGGTTTTGAGAGGGTGGAAAAGGCCTGTTCTGTACAGGGTGTTTGTAGAAGCCTGAGGGGGGAGTCCTAGTGTTGCTTTATATAGTGTAATGAGGGCCCGGGTTAGTTTGTCTTGTGTTCTTGTAAGTAGGCTGTAAGGTATGTAGTACAGGAATTTGTTCAGGGCCAGCGCTTGGTGACAGGGTGACAAACGAATCAAGCTCCGCACAGTGCCCTTAGAGACAGTTGTTATGGCAGCGTCCTGAGTGCCGGACTTGGCACTTTGCACAACGTGGAATATGGTAGATGATATGTTGACCACGTTATTCTGATTTTTCCAAAATACATCACACATTCTTTTTCCTTGTTTCAGTGATCCGAAATTAGTGAAATTTTTTGTCCTTGAGAAATTCGCATACTGATCAAGACAGAGCGAAAGTTTTTGAGGGCCCGGCTGCAGGTGGCGGCGGAGCAATCCCTTTACGTCATACCCTCTCTCTCCCGGTGCTGCGCACCCCATCGCTGCGGAGTCGCATTCCCAGCCAATGTGGTCGCACTGGACCCCATGTACAGGTAGTCCCTCAAGGGTGGTACCCTGGGTGTTAATGAAACTCTACACTTAGGCTCTGGCCTCCTTCCGGACGGCGGCCGTCCAACGGGCGTAGCAGCGCTCAATTAAAGCTGTCTCATAGGCAGAGAATAAGTTTGGTTTGGTTTGCGGTGTTTAACGTCCCAAAGCGACTCAGGCTATCAGAGACGCCGTAGTGAAGGGCTCCGGAAATTTCGACCACATGGGGCTCTTTAACGTGCACCGACATCGCACGGTACACGGGTCTCTAGAATTTCGCCTCCATCGAAATTCAGCCGCCGCGGCCGGGATCGAACCCGCGTCTTTCGGGTCAGCAGCCGAGCGCCGGATCCACTAAGCCACCGCGGCGGGGAGAGAATAAGTGAGCCGCCACGCATATGCGTTCACTGTCCTGACCACTGCCGCGACACCGGGCGTGAACCAGTCGAACGGAGGCTCTTCCTGCAGCTCCGAACTCTGAACGAGCGCTGTTCAACTAGGGAAGTAAAACTTGACATCCACATTTTTTTTTTTAGCGAGCTGGACTAAAAGCTCCAGTCACTGATTTCGCCACTGTCTGTATAGCGCCATCAAAATGTTTCCACCGGATTGTGAGAAAACTGTCACCCGCGCCATGTGGCAGTTCATTCAATGAATGGTTGCAGGATATTCCTTGGGAAGACCAACCTGGACTACACATGGCCCACCGACGGCAGAACCTACCATTGTAAGGCAGTGGCGCATCGCTTAACAAGTGCGCCACTGCGAAATGAGTTAGTATGGGGACTCCCAGCTATATATGAATGTAAAGTACAGAATGACAAATGGGCACTAACCCATTAGCGATGTCACCTCATACCCTTAAATACATCTAATGCGTCGCATCCAGGTTTAGTGAACTGGCACTAGGCGCCCACTCACTGATTTCGCCTATCATTGTTCAAGCATGGTCGACCTTGAAAACCGAGCCCAGAACCGAAACAGAAGTGAAAACCGAGGGTCTAGTGCATTTATTTTGCATTTAACTTAACAATGCCACATCGTCCGTCATATTTTGCTAGCTGTGCATTAAACATTGCACCAATCATATGATGAAGCTGCGATCCTTAACGCTGCAATCATTAAATTTGTAATGTGGGCTCTGAAGCCGCATGCTGCATTTATTTTTTGAATGTGCTGTAAATTGGTCGCCACTTGCATTTATAGCATTGCCATGCCACTTGCATTTAATAAATAGTAAAAGGAAATATAAGTCAACCAAGAAAAATTTGAGTAGGGTCACAAGATACCAAATATCTCCGCATTTTTTGGAGAAACGAGCTTTGATACAAGCGTGTATTTTTATGTTCAGCTTTCGACTGCGGAATTGAAAGTTGTTTACAGCAGCAGACATCCTCCTTAGTTTAGAGTTGGTTCCAGCTTCTTCGAGCTTTGAGCGTCTTTCGCCGAGACTCTGTATTTCGTCGGTGAGTTGTGCGAAAGTGGCAAGTTCCTTGGCCGCTGATCCGGCATATGTTTCATCAAAGGCTCCACTTCCTTGAGAGTGTTTTCCTGAGGAAGGAGTTCATTGAGTTTTCTGTTTGTGTCATGTAGGAGCGTTGTGGCGGATCTCTCGGAGAGCAAGGAGAGTGGAGAGCAATAAAGGGAACGTAGGGGTTATGGATTTATTTTATTAGCAATTACAGACTTCATCCTAAAAATGGTTCTCATTTCTGTGAATTTATAAAAAATGGCGAGGCTTCTGACTAATCAATTTGCAATAATACAGAAGGGTGCTAAATCGGACAAGTTGCTGTTTAAAGGTTATTACAGGAGCGTTAAATTTGGCTCGCAGAGAGACATGACCGGCAGCAACGACAGTTGCTTCCTACTAATTTGTGTGTTAAAAGCCCCACGCTGTTTATGCTCGTCAGTCACAATGGCAGCCTTGCAGCAATCCGCATGAACAAGGGCAAAAAGAACGCGAAAATTCCCCAACGAGAGCAAAACGAAGGTATGCGGGAAAAGCACGCTCATTTTCTTATAGAAATGTGGAGGATGAACTGGAGCAAAGATCGTAGAGTGCCTTATTCATTCAACCGAAATCATTTCTGGCGTTGGCTGAGAGCCATTTTTAGCCAGTAGTGCAAGAGTAAGCTGAAACCGGAGCGTGTTTGGAACAGGTCGTGCAGTGTAGTGACTAAAATCCTTGTCTTGAATTTCTCATCGTGGTGTGGTGCCGATCCAGCCGGTCGTCAATGGCGCGAAGAGGGCTACCCCTGGTGCTGCATGCGCATAGGCAGCTAAACAAGCACACCATAAAATTCGTCCATTTATCGTAAGTTGCACCGCATTTTTACTCATATCCGCTTCCATGAAGCATGGAGAGCTGGCAGTCTGCATAACAACGGTCGCTGTATTACTGACGAGGTGCGCGAGCCAACCGTCATGTTAGAAATTCAAGGCGCCCATTTATGATGAACCATTGCCGAAAGTGCCACAACTGCGATTCTTACATACAAAGTGGTCGTCGTCAAATAGCACGTGATAACATTAAGGCCCGAAAAAACAGGAGCACTGACGAAGAACAGACTCAGTTGACACTCTATCCCACTGTCCGGAAAGCTGTTTTTTTTTGCTTATGTTTTTGGCTGCTTTTGGTTTCCTGCAATTCTGCTTAAATGTCGCGGTGGTTTATGCCTTGATCATGTTATTACGCTATCATGCTAGCATTATAAGGGACATACATAAATAGCATATCTGTTTCGAAGATTAGATTAGTTGGAAGCTGCGCTTTTCGGTGTAATAACGGGACTGTCCCTCGCTAAAATTTAAGAAGGGCAATTGTGGGGCGCAGGCTGCTACTTTCTCAAATGCATCCTCCAACTACAGCTCTGCTTTCAGGTGCTCCATTATAGTCGATGACTTCAACTATGTACTCTTGTGCGCAAATCCCTTCTTGATACTGCGATAACCCTCAAAATTGGTTGGATACTTCCTCTGCTGACCTATCGTACTTCCATAGTGTTACAAAACAGTTGACTCCCATAACAAAAAAAAACAGAATATGAATATTCAAATATTTGTCTCCATTAAACTTACTGTGCTTGTTGATGTCTACAGGTGATAAAAAATGCTGCCAGACCGCGGAAAACAAGTAATGTCTTAATTTCCACTCAAGAGGTGCTGCCACAGAAGCTGAGGAACATATTCTAAGTTTTCCCTAACGTTGCCTCGTGCAGTGCATAACAAAATGTCAGGTGGCGCCACTAGAAAGCCAGAGAACTCTTTTTCTGGCGACTTTCATCTCCCAAACATTTGCGCAGTCATGATCATCTTTGGTTACAGGCGCGAAAAAAGACACAACACTTTTTCCACGCCCGTAACCAAAGATGAACAGTTACCAACTTGCTAAGCAAGACGTTCTTTTAAGCGTAGTCATGAGTATGGTTCTGTACAGCTCTGGAAGAATAGCTCTTGTATCCTGTGTCACAAACACTGCGCTGCGTAATCTTCATCGTCTAGCTGCGCCCCACTTTAACAGCAGTTTGGCAGTTGCAGTGACGAATTATGAACGGCCGTTTTTAATAGGTCCCTGTGCACTTTTCCCAGGTTTGTGATATTTTTTCATCCCTTTTCATCGCTGTGTATGCTCAAAGCACTGCTGTTTCCAAGCTCGGTAGTTTGTTCCTTTTTGTTTGTTGGGTCTTTTTTTTGCGAAGTATACGCTATCAATCATCGTGGGTGATTGAGAAGCAGAACTTTGTTCAGGCTTCAATCCTGAGATCGAAACTGTTGACAGCATTCTTAAATGCAAGAAATGCGCGTACCCATATCACGCAGAAAATAGTTCTGGTTTAACAGATGTGTCAGCGAAGGCCATGAGTGGAACCTACCGCAAAAATTGTTTGGCTGATATGCGAAACTCCTGCTTCGCGTAGTGGCACGGCAAGTGCGGGGTGCGTCCCAGGACTTAAATGGAGCCGCCGCTTTCGCAAAACTGTGTCGGAGCTCGACTCTCTCTTCCAACTGAGGGAACTGGCAAACACTCAGTCCAAACCATGCCTAACTTTTTTGGTGATAATTTAAACCGTCTTGACAACCAGGAGAAAGAGATCGCGCAGATCAAGAAAACGCTTGAACATGTAGAGGACGCCAATCTCTTCGAATAAATACGCCAGCTGCATGCTAATATAAATGACCTTTGGCTTCGAAGCAGAAAAACGAATTTAGAGATACATAGCGTTCAGGTAACCGATTGGTAAAACCTTCTATAGAAAGTTAATATTGAGGCTTGTGATAGGCTCCAATCTGAACCAAGTAAAGTAGCTGCTATATTATTGCGGTTTGGAACACAAACACTCAAAGCTGAATGGATGAAAAAGCGAGCATGCATTATACGGGATAGGAAGACAAGCTTTACTGGTCATGAAATCCTATTGACCATCTGTAAAACAATATGTTCAGTTTAGTAACTTTAAATCATCACAACGCTCAGTAAACACCGGCGTCCTTCAAGAAGTATCCTTGGTCCTCTGCTGTTCAACCTCTATATTAAAGATATTGTTACTGTTGATACTTCCGCCCGCTTTCTCATTTATGAGGATGAGACTGCTGTCCTCATACCTGGTGCCACTTGCAATGATCTAAACATTCATGCTAATTGCATATTTAACAATCTAGAACTATGGTCGAACATAAATCCCCTTTCAGTAAATGAGACAAAATTTAAAGCTGTCCTTATCCGTACGAAGAATAAAACTTGTAGCGCACAAATAGCTTCGTTTTACAAGTCACAAGTAAATAAAATTGTGAAAACATTAACATAACTTGGTGTGTACATTCATGAAATGATGCAGTGGGATAACTATGTCAGTTATATCATGTTAAAGGCATCCAAGATTATATGCTGGCTGTCTGGTCCCAGATATATTTTACGGGAAAAAATAAATTTGCTTTATATAATTCCTTATTCTGCTCACACCTAAATTACAGTACACTAGTGTGGCCAACAAGAACACATACTAACTTACAAAAGATGTTAATCCTTCAAAAAATTCTTCGTGTAGTTTGTCTTAACCAGCCGACACACAGCTCAAGCTTTGATAAATTAACCTCGACATCATTACCTTACTCAATCTTTGTCCTTATAGACCGAGGCTCTTGTATGAATTTGAGGAAAACCACCATATTGATATAATTTTCCCTCTGGCTCCTTTGAATCAGTCTAATTCACCATATTTGCATCTCAATAAACGTCAATGGATCGAACTACAGTCGTCAAAAGGTTAGTTACCAATTACCGTTTTCACTAAACCAGTTATTTGAAGCTAGCGTTAGCTTCGCTGAAGTTACTGTGTGCTCTCTGCGAAGTGTTGGTCATTGTTATTACTAATACATCACCTGCTGCTGTATAGAGTGCTTTCCATACTTTTTTGTTGTTTGATGCTTAGCCGTCCATTGTGTTGCTCATTGCGTTTAGTCCTTTTTATTCTGTTTGATTGCGCTCATTGTTATGTTTCTTTTGATGTTTTTATTAATGTACATTGAACGTGACCAATGTTAGGGTAAAAGGTTTTCAATAGAGTCATTGAATGCGTTTCTCGTCTCCTGTCAATGCCGGCTGAACAGGAGGTGATAACGCCGTCAAGTGGATTGCCGGTTTTGTTCTCCCCTCCACCACCAAATTTTATTTGATCTTATAGAGAATAAAGTACCACTATTAAAATAAAACAAACTTCGCTAAACATCACCGAATAGCATAACAAGGTAGCATGCTTTTCATAATGAATAGTTCACCAGCTGCAAGCTATTTTTTATTCTCACAGCAAAGTACAAGGTCTGTTAGAAAAGTATCCGACCTTTGGCCGTAGAAAAACAACTTGCATAACTGGAGCGTTCCAAACCTAGTCATCTTCAAATTAGTCTACTTGGGACTCCACACAGTTCTCCCAGCGGTGCTGCCATTTTGGGAAGTATTCCGAAAAGGCCCCTTTCGGAATGGAGTTTAGCTGAGCTGTCGTTGCAGCCTTAATGTTCTTCCTTGTCTGAAATCGCGCTCCTTTCAATGGCCTTTTGATTTTGGGAACCAGCCAGAAATCGCAGGGGCCATATCAGGAGAGTAAGGAGTCTGTTGAACTACAGGAGTCTGGTTTTTCGCCAAACATGTCTGAATCAAGTGCGAGGCATGTACAGGAGCATTGTCGCGATGGATGCGCCACTTTCCTGTTGACCTCAACTCCGGGTTCTCTCGCCGCACAGCATCACGTAGGCAACAAAGGACATCCCTGTAGCACTCTTTGGTCATTGTTTGACCCTGTGGAGTGCGTACTCGTGGTCTGCCACACAGAGGGTGTCAAAGAAAGCAGTCAGCATTACTTTCACATTGCTGCGCACTTAGCGGGCCTTCTGAAGTCTTGGTGACGTGGAATGCTTCCACTGTGACGACTGGGATTTGGTTTCCGGGTCGTACCTGTACACCCAAGACTCGTCACCAGTTATTATGATGTTGATGAAGTCGGGGTCACTGTTTGCGGAATCCAGCATGTCCTGTGAGACTTCAACACGAAGCTGCTTTTGCTCCACCGTGAGCAGCTTCGGCACGAATTTCGCCTCAACTCTCTCCATGGCCAAATCTTCGGTGATAATGGAATGTGCGAAAAAATTTCTCATGTCCACCTCTTCCTCAATTTCTCGGATAGTCACGCGACGGTCCCGCATCACCACAGCGTTCACTTCGGCAATGACCTGGTCATTTCGGCATGTTGATGGCCGATTGGAGCGTGGCTCGCTCTCCATCGATGTGCGGCCATCTTAAAATCAATTGTACCACTGCTTAATCTCCGTGCTGCTCATAGCATCGTCACCGAAAGCCGTCTGAATATTCCGAATGGTTTCCACTTGGTTGTCGCCCAGTTTATGGCAAAATTTGATGCAGTAGCGCTGCTCCTGTCGCTCCGCCATTTTCCTTGCACTAAAAAACCGACGAGAGCGCTGCGCACCGCCTCACTCAAATGCTGCGTCCCAACGACTTACGCTATCGACAGGCGGGAAAAAATTCGTGCATGCGCACGAAGGTTCAAGGTCACGTGATGCAAGCGCGCTTGTTTCATATCCATTAGGTGTTCGCAAAAAAGAATAAAGTCGGATACTTTTCTAACAGACCTCGTATACTCGCAAATCCCCGACAGAAGAGTCAGGAATCGTAGGAGCACTAGGTGGATAAAACGCGTAATTTATAAATGACGTGCAGCACAGCGTTAAGTTTGGATAACAGGATAGATAACAGATAACGGATAATTATGTTCGGAAAGTTGGTCTTTGTTGCAAAGAATGCTATCTCAAATAAACCTAACCGTGAAAGGTCTATACACTGATCATGTTGCGATGTAATGCAAATATCTCCAGTACCGAGATCACGATTTAGACACGGAGTGCATTTCATAACACTGCAGATGCCATTGAACAGGGTTCTGCATGTGTCATCGGGCGCTGCTGTAGGGTCCAGCGTGAGAAGCAGGTAATATATAAAATTAAAGCCCACCAAGACCGGGGTCGGATTATCTTGCTTGCTGCAGTGCACTGAGGAAAGCAAAATAACGTAGACAGGAAGAAATTTTTTCGTTATGCTGTGAACAATGCCCAACTTTTATCACTCATGATGTTTCTGCAAAGTCATCAACTGTGCGAGCGTCACGCATGGAGGTTGCAAAACCCCTACCTTCCACCTCCACGTCAAGCAGATGCCGTTTAATGTTTTCACAACGCTATATTAAAACAGCCTCGCGGCACGCTAACGTAATTTCACTTAGGTCCGCTATCACGCTAAAGCTATACCAAAACTCTCTAATGAAAGGGCCTTTGGAGCAATGCAGATCGACTACTAGCATACAACGACAGAAGGAACTTAATCAATGCTGATTTCCAGCATAACCAATAGCTTTCCTTGAAACGGATCAGCAATTGGTACTGAAGTATCCGAAATGTCCCAAACTGCTATTAGAGAGTTTTAGTATTGCGGGCTTTGCGTAATTGCGTGCATAGCGGAATAGCGGGTCCAAAGTGCGCATGCGCAGAACGTTAACGGGGAAATAGCGTTAGCGTACGAACGCAATTAGAGAGTTTTAGTATTGCGGGCTTTGCGTAATTGCGTGCACAGCGGAATAGCGGGTCCAGAGTGCGCATGCGCAGAACGCTAACGGGGAAATAGCGTTAGCGTACGCACGCAATTTTCAGAATTTAGCGTTGCGGCAGTTGCGCCCTTAGCGTGGAAACATGGCGGCGTCCTTTCAAGCGACAGCCGCCCGCTTCAGCCGATTCAGCAGCTCTTGCGATCCCGGTCGGCATGTTTACCGGCAACTATTGGTGATTTTGCTTTTCGCTATGACTTACCTTGCTTCGACGATAAAGTTTAAGCTGCAATTCAGCCCAGTTTTTGAAATACGCTCTCAATTCTGGAGCGCGCAAGCCTAATGGAACCCGAAGCTGCACTGCTCCCGTCTGCAACGGCCCGAAACGCAGCAGAAACCTAGCAAAAACGTCTGGAACGAGACAAAAATAGATTTAAAGGTTTTTCGCGGTGTTTTATGGACTTAAATTTTGTAAAGAGAGTTTACTTCAAATTTATAAAAGTTTTTTTGAACATTAGACGTCCTGTGATGGCAAATATTCTTGCTCCAACGGCTTGTAGTTAACATTGCCTTTACTAGATGGCGCCACAATTTTACGTTTTTATTTCATTTTATTTCAATTTTGGTATCATTTTGCAGACAAAAATAAGAGCTGCAGTAATATTTCGTTTAAAAAACTCGGAGATAATACTTTGGCAAGTTAGCGGCAGTGTCGACTATTTTAGAAGGACCGTTTGCATCCATGTCAAGCAGATGGCGTTTAACGTTTTCGAAACGCTATACTAAAACTGTCTGAGGGGATAAGTTGCTTGCGGCACGCTAACGTAATTTACCTGAAGTCCGCTATCACGCTAACACTATACTAAAACTCCTAGAATATTAGGCAGACAGTGCGCCAACTCTCACTTCATTCCTTGAATAAGAAAGCAAGAATTACAGTCCAGTTGCTTCATATTACCTCTCACAAAACAGTTGCCATTCTAACTTCGACAAGACTGTGCTGTGCTCGGATTTCCGTGATATTGGCAATATAAAAAGATTTTTGAGTTAATTAACATTGCCAAATAATCGCGGCATCAAATCCGTGTAGGTATAATATTCAAGGTGTATGGTTCACAGCTAGATTTTTCACGCTCTCACATTAGGTACTTACAGCTTCTACCATCACCAGGACTCAGAAAGTTTCAAAAGCGAGAAACATCGCCGCCGCTACCGCTGCGCTAGGTTACTTTAACCGCTTCAGCTCCTTACTTCCAACTTCTCTATTGCACCCTTGCCGCAGATTTTCGCACCTTGCCTTTCATGAACTTTGAACGCAGCACCTCTGCAGTTCTGCACCATAAGATAAGGAAGCGTATACGTCGCGGGGTATGATAAGTGCTTCTTCCTGCAACAACCGGTCTAGAAAAAATTACTTTGTAAATTCTAACAAAAGAAGCTCGGTGGTGATTAGACCGTAACCCCGCCAGTCAGCGGCCGCACCAACATTAATTTTTTTTAATTTGACCGGCTGGTGCTGTGGTGTAAATGCATGCCCCCTGGATACACCTGGTGTAAAGCGTCAGGTGTGGTGGCGAGTTAGCGAGCTTCTCCCAAGCGTTGAATCCCGCCGTGCACCAAATGCGGGACGCTTGTACCCGTTCCAGGGGGCCCGGTGGGTATCCGGCGGCAGGAGTCGAACCCCCTACCTCCCGAAGCCGGGCCGGCCGATCAAGCCACTACGCCTCGACTGCGGTGAGTATACC
This sequence comes from Amblyomma mixtum, assembly GCF_055824585.1. Taxonomy (NCBI): domain Eukaryota; kingdom Metazoa; phylum Arthropoda; class Arachnida; order Ixodida; family Ixodidae; genus Amblyomma; species Amblyomma mixtum. The sequence goes on along the minus strand of NC_143015.1, from coordinate 146,449,208 downwards.
ACTTTGTAAAATCGCCCTTGCAACGCGAAAGAAAGGTTACTCGTGGAAGGCTTTTTTTTTGGTTGCTTTTTAAGCTATGTGACAAGCGTCAGGGACTTTGTGCTTGTCATCGTTCTACGAAAAGGCGTTTAGGAGCGTGTTGGCACATGCAGCTTTTAAACGAGCACAATGAAGGCGACGATGCACCAGTGTCGTTAAATTTGCACCGCCATGCTATAGATAACATCCGAGTATTTATTTCTAGCTGTCATAAATCATACTTTAAAGGGCTGAAAGGAAAGGGAAAATTGGAAACGGCTGAGTTCTCCGAATGTAATAAGCTTCGGCCGCGTTCGCCGAAATGTAGAGACAGCTGCCTTGAAGCGATCTCTTGATAACTAGAGTTTATCACGAAGTGTCAACTGTTGAGTGTTCATCGCATGGGTTTTGCGCATGCGTTCTCATGATACAATGATGTACTCCTGTATACTTCTGTGTATAATCGTACAAGTATTACGAATTTTATTTCGAAATCTTAATATAAGGAGATTTCACAGGGAAAAGCTTGAACTCACTACTGTCAGCTAAGCTGTTATATTCTGTGCTAGCTTCCTATTTAAAAAAGAAAAGAAAGAAGAAATAGAGGGTGGAAGCGAGGATAAAACATTCTCAGCTTAACTTGAATAGCGCAGGTCGCTGTGTTTGTACGTCGGTTATTTAAGTAAATGTGTCATTATAAACAAGACGAGACAAATACCAAAGACGCTGACACTAATCAATCCTCTCCTGTTGCCTTATTTTGATGAATTCCTTAAGTCGATCTAAAACCCCTCCGTTTCACGGAGTGCGAATGAGTGTAAAAAAGTAGCAAGGTTGAAAGGAGCTCGAAAAATGTTTGTGGGGACGATCAGACATCTGGTGTAAAAAATCTAGATGATTACATATATACTTACGTTCCACTTAATGTCTAAGCCGTGGCTTCGCACATCGGATAGAATTTTTCATGAACCGGAAGGTGACCGTAGGTGGTTCAAGGAAGGGGATAGTTGAGTCGGCCGTCTGTAGCTAGGAGTGTTAGTGTGGGTGGTGGCTGGAGGGTGGTGCTTGTCGAGGGCAGCTTTCTTTGCCATTGCGTCCTTCATTTCGATATCGTCTTCACTTCTCCGGCGAGAGCTGTTATAGAGACGGCACCATGGGCCTTCCTTCATGTACAGCCTTTGTCAAAAGTTTGGAGCCCAGGGGGTTTGCTTCTGAGCCACACTGTGTGGTTGTGATGCATCTCCAGCGCTCCAAATTTCCTGAAAGTAAGATGATTTCTGGTCCTGCCTCCTCCAATGGTAGGGCTGCCACGAATGCTTCAGGAGTCCCACTACAAGGCTTAGAAGCAAACCCCTGGACTCTAAACTTTTGATAAAGACTGTATCTATTTTCCTTAGATTTGGCAGGTACCCGAGGGGGGACGGGTGGTCTGTTCACTCATCCGCTGCCTTTCGCTTCGGAAGGACTTCACTTCAGCAGAGACCAGATTTTTTCTGGCAGGGGGGGAGGGCACACATTAGTGCTGCTTTCACAGTAAAGAACAAGGAAACAACGGACACTTAGACTATTGTCACTATTGCCTGTTGTGTGTGCCGTATCATAAGGCTTAGCTAATATTCCATGTACTTCAGGTCAAGAATCTCTGAGGTGCTATATGGAAAGGTATATTCTAAGGCAGCTTGGACAAGCGGCAGTGTTTTCTAAGCTCGTGTGTCGTACTCGCCATCATTGCAAATGCATTTAGCATGATCACCACTTGCAAGAGTCATGTGAAGTTACCAGGGCTGAAAATACAACTCAGCTGGAAGGAAGTTATGTCGTCATACTGGCGGCGACATCACTTCCGGTAAAAGCATCGACAACTTATAATGCTATCGTAACGCCAACTTGTACGGTAATCAGTTGTTCCTTTAATTTCTAATTCATATTCACTGGTGTGTCGCATGCTATTTACTCCCCGAAGGAATAATACGTTTTAGTAGGCGCGGTGCACGAACTACTTCCGGCTTACTTTCAGCATGTTAGGGTTTTTTAAGGTGCACCAAATCTCTCACGGCCAGCATCGTTATTTCGCAGTCGCTGTGACCTACGAGATCTCCGCTTAGGATGCATACTTCGTTGCAATGGGCCCGCCTGTTTTTATTGACTCTCCACCATACGTACCAGTTATACTTAGTTTTCGAGAAACCTGTTACCGCCTTTCGCGGCAGCAGCAGACGCGACACCAGCCCACCTTTTGGTTTGCTCATTTCTACACGAGAGCCGGGTGGGTGTCATTCTGAGAGATGGTGTCGTCGTCACAATGCGCGGAACCGCCACCTCCCTTTCTTCGAGGGATGCTGAATGCGGCTACCTCAGCACTCATAATTCCGCACTCACGCCACCTCTATTACCCCATCCCCGTTCGCGCTCTTACTGCACTCTGCTACTTAAGCGCTGTTAACGAGACAGCTCTGCAGCCCTACGTGCAAAAACAAGTGCAAGAAGTATTTCCAAATGAATACTTCAAACAAGTGGGCAGGAGAATAGTTCAGTGGGCAGGAGAGCAACGCTGGCGTCACGTCTCTCGCACCGCACTTCTGCATTCCGCCGACATTCTTGGCATTCCTCTGCTGTGGAGTTTGACACCGGCCAATGCCCTATCATCCGGCCCGGTTCTCCCGCCAATACTTTTAGAGGATACTTTCAGATGGGCGCTTCCTGATGACCATCTGCGGCTGGTTTTCCTGCATTCTGCAGGTATTTAGGCCTTTCTTTTTCTCTATGTTAAGGAAAGCAGTGATCGGTGCTTGCTGTTGCTCCCATGCCCAAAAGTGTTTCTTGATGTTGTTTGTGAGTGCTTCTGAGTGATCCTTCTGCTAGTGCGTTCCGGGGACGTGGAAACAAACCCAGGACCCAGCACTCGCTCCGAATCCACGCTCGAAAATCTGTCTTATCCGAACGAGCCTTCCGAACAAATGGCTGCCGTTTTCAACCTTGTGCACGCACGTTCACGCACGCACGTTTAATCTGCAAAAAATCAGGCTGAGCTTGCGGCTGACATAAAAGCTATAAAACCAGTCAAAAAAGCGTAGAGAACAAAATTGGCCGCATTTAAGAAAGGTCGTACACTCTGCAAAAAAAAAAAAACAAATACGCTAGACCAGTTTCCTGAAGAAACGACCCACATCCAAAATGCCTTATAAGACCTGTCAACGCAGTATGACTCTTGGCAATCTCTCCTGGAACTCGAGGACAGATTGCGGCGCAATATCCTGCTTTTTCTAAAGGCATTCCGGACTCACGTGAATCTTGGAAGGAAAATCAAGACAGTGTGAAAGAAACCCCAACAGGCATAAACGACAACCTATCAGACTTATCAGCGCAGGTCGCCTAGGCCAGTATTCTCCCTCAAAATATCGCCCTATCATAGCCAAGTTCAATAACTTCAAACTGAAACAACTTGTACTTTCGACACGCAGTAAACTTAAAGATGAGCGCGTAGCAGGGTTCGAAGATTTTTTCCCCTGCCACACGTACTGCCAGAACTAAGCTTTTAATTCGCGAAAAGTCTGCCTGGCTCCCCTATAGTTTTCAGTTGCGCTACAATAAAATGAAAGTGAACGAGAAATTATACGCGTACAATGCCTCCACTGATAGCATATTTAAGATTTTCAAGGCACCGAAAACAGATGCTTTCCACGTCGGAGCGCTGTCGCATGATAACATAGCCGTCACCAGTAGCGTAGTCGAGTCTGCCACGCCACAGAAAACAGATGCTCTTCCACTATGGAGCATCATCAGATGATGACAGCTAGGAAAACGGGAGGTGAAATGAAACATGCCCATTAAATATACAGGTGTTGTTTTGTAACATACTTAGCATCCTTAATAAGCGTAACGAATTAGCCTCTGCAGTTGATACTATTAAAGCCGACATTATTGTGTTAACTAAGACCTCGCTTCAGCATCAAATTAACGACTGGAAACTCTTCCCGACAGCCCGCAGGTATTCCCTTAATCGTTGCGACCACACTGCTAGACAGGGAGGTGGTGTTCTCACCGCCATTAATAAAGACTTAGTCACAATGCATTCAGGTTCGCAGTTCCTTCGAGTTAATTTGGGCTAACATCGTTTTTAATGACCAGAAAATTGTGATTGGAGTTTATTGCCGTCCTCCATCTGTTGATTTTAACTTCGGGAACAAACTCCATGATGCATTCTTCAATCTTGCTAAATCCCGGCATCCTTCATCGCCTATGCTCCTACTTGGCGATTTTAATACTTTTTACATTGCTGAGACACTGACCCCATTACCATTAATATCCGCTCTACATTAGCTAAAAACTTCCTTGACTTATGTTCTCTCTTCTCTCTTGCACAACTTGTAAAAGAAGCTACTAGAATTACAGATTCGGTTTCAAATACGCTTGACCTAGTCCTTACAGCGCAACCTTTTTTCGTTTCGAACACTTACTTGCCATGCCTGAGAGACCATACCCTGATAACCTTTGGAATTTGCATCTCTCCGCCGAAAAATGTGAAGAAACTAAAACAACTACAATAAGGCCAACATTGACGCCATAAACAGTGAGCTGTGTGCATTTCTGGATACTCCTTTGGATGGCTTTCCCGATCGCAGCGTTCTGTCGAATTGGGACTTGTTCGTGGGGAAAATTAAAAATTTAACAGATAAGTACATACCAACCCGTATACTTAATTACCTCTAAAAGCACAGATCCCTGGTACAACCCTAATATCAAGCGCTTGTCAAACAGGAAAAAGCTTATGTATAAACTTACGAAACATTATTCTAACTATGACCGATCGAATGCTTATAAAATCGCGTCACGTGAATACACTACAGCACTAGAACATGCGAAGGACACATTTTTACAGGTTACCCTTCCGTCCATGCTATCCATTGATCAGCGAAAGTTTTGACGCAGCATTAACCCAGCTGATAGCGATAGCATATCTCTTGTCGATAATATTGGAACTACCATTTCCCAGAACTGCAACATTCCGTTTTAAACAATGTTTTCAGTTCCAGTTTTTCTATCACAGCTAGTTCCCCGTTTCCTTGCATAGTGTCATTTAGTTATACGCCCATGTACCCTGTCCCAATAGGCCCTGATGGTGTTGCAAAACTGATTAACGCCCTAAAATAATCCACTGCTGCAGGCTGTGACCTAATCAATGCCAAGTTTCTAAAAAATACAACTGTTTATTCCTCCATGATAGTAACAAATATTTTTTCAGCAGTCACTTCACCAGGGTTAGTTACATGCCACATGGAATGTCGGGAGGGTGATTCCACTCCATAAATCAGGTAACAAGCATTCTCCACTGAACTACCGGCGAGTTTCTCTCACCAGTATTGGATGTAAATTCCTTGAACACATCCTGTTTTCTCAGCTAGCTACTTCCTAGAATCGGACTCTTTCTTCTCGCGATTTCAACACGGATTCCCCAAATCATATTCGTGCCAATTCCAAATTGTATCCTTTACTAACAAGTTGCACGTTATTCTTTATCGCAATTCACTAGCTTACTTTGTGTTCATAGATTTCGCGAAATCGTTTGAAACAGTATGTCATAGCTTACTAATATACAAACTGCAGCAACTTAACCTCGATCGAAAGATTCTAACCTCGCATGAATCTTTTGTCACAAACCGTCAACAGTTCGTTTCTATCAATTACCTTACCTCGGATTCCAGTGTGGTTCACTCCGGTGTTCCTCTAGACTCTGGGCTCAGTCCGCTTCTTTTCCTTATTTACACTAACGACTTGCCCTCCTACATTTCATCTCACATTCACCTATTCGCCGACGACTGCGTAATAATCCGGGAAATAACAGGCCATGACGACATACTATTGCTTCAATCTGACCTCGACTCCATCTCAACCTGGTGTAAATCGTGGCTAATGGACCTTAATGTTTACACGTGCAAATTTATGCGTGTGTCTCGATTGACTAATAACTTGCCCCCTTACTTCCTCAACAGCTTGTCTCTAGATCCTGTGCACTCTTGTAGATAGATACCTTGGTGTTCCTACTACAATTACCTTACATGTCAGTAACAACACCAGCAAAACTCTTGAATACCTTTGCCGTAACTTTGGTAAAGCACCTTCATCTCTGAAGCTTTTACTCTAAAAAAACACTCATTTTACCTAAACTAGAAAATGCAGCATCAATATGGGATCCTTATCAGAACTTAACGCACTCTCTTGAGGTGGTCCAAAATACAGCTGCTTGATTCATTATAACTACAACAGAACTTCAAGCGTGACCAGCATTAAAGCTAGTCTTGGTCTATCTTCCCTTGCGTCTCGTCGAAGAATACTTCATCTGCGCCTTTTTCATAAACATTTTCACCATTCTTCCCTGCACGAAGAACTTATCTCACCCCCACAGTACAGTGGTGAGCAGCCTTGTCTAGAGCGCTCGGGCGGTGCACTTCCTTGCAAACAAATCCAGATTTTGTGGCAGCCTCTAGGGTCCAGCTGCAACGCTTGCACGGAAGTAGCGCCAGATAGCCTCGTAAACAAAGCAGGCACGAAAACTTTGACCTGTAATGAGGGGCTGCTCTCTAATTTCGGTTTTTGTTACCAAGTGCGCACTGCTCAAGCGCTCTAGACAAGGCTGCTCACCACTGCACGTGTCACCACGGGCGGATCATGCCCACAAGGTTGGAATATAATTCTGCAGAACGAAAACCTACTTTCATTCTTTTTTCCCCGGACATCCGACGAGTGGAATCACCTTCCCGCATCACTGGCACTGATTTGTGATCACCGTTTATTTCAAGAATGCATTACCTAACGTTGCATAATTGGCAACGTTCTGTAAAATTAAGTTGATCCTTCTATGTTTTGTTACTTTGTATAACCCTTCTCCTCTCTAATGCCGTATGTCCCGGTGTGTATTCTCAATAAATAAATAAAAGTGCTTCCACGTGTAACGGCCATGGTAAAAAAATTTAAAAAGTCATACGGCATAAATCTAAACAAAAGAAGCTCGGCAGTGATTGAACTGCAACCCCCCCAAGTTCCAGCCACGTTACATATTTTTTTGTAGTCACAGGGTGGCGCCCTGATATAAATTGCTGTACATGTCCCTGGAAGCGCCTGAGTTATAGAGCCAGATGAGATGGCGGGGTTAACGAGCTTCTCTCAAGCATTAACTCCTACGTGGCACCAACTGATGGGACGCTTGTACCGTTCCAGGGGGCCGGTGGGTACCCGGCGGGAGGAGTCGAACCCCTACCTCCCGAATCCGAGCCAGGCGGTCAAGCCACTACGTAACGACTGCGGTGAGCGCTTCGCTGTGCGTCATCGGCCTTTTATTGTTATAAACAGGTTACGCGAGAGAGACTTCAGTTCTTGTATATTAGTTACCTTGGCAGCGTCTGTCGCCTGTGTTTGTCATCGTTCTATCACAGGGCGTTGTAAGAGCACGCTGCAGAACATTTCTGCTGTGAACATACACAGTTGAGCCGACGAGGCATTAGTGACATAAATTTGCAACCACTGGCTGAAGATGGCATGCAATTATTTAGTTCTATGCGCCATAAATCACTGTTTTATAAATGAGCATCTTTTATAAATTTACAACGGCTTAGTGGTCCAAAGTTAACCCCTTCGGTCATAGTCACAAATTTAGTCGCAGATTTTCTTGTCCTGTGTTCACAACGTATAAGGCCGCCGCGGTGGCTCAGCGGTTATGGTGCTCGGCTGCTGACCCAAAAGACGCGGGTTCGATCCCGGCCGCGGCGGCTAGAATTTCTTTGGAGGAGAAATTCTAGAGGCCCGTGTGCTGTGCGATGTCAGTGCACGTTAAAGAACCCCAGGTGGTCGAAATTTCCGGAGCCCTCCACTACGGCGTCTCTCATAGCCTTAGTCGCTTTGGGACGTTAAACCCCATAAACCAAACCAAACAACGTATAAGGTCTCATGTCCATGCAGTGACAATTTAAAGCTCGTAATGCAAGCACTAGAACGAAAAATGGTTGTTATGACGTTAATAGACAGGAAGAAAGCAGAATCGGTCGGTGATCAGTTCTGGTTAATGACGTCCTAGTCGGAAGAAGAATGAATAAGTGCGAAAGGAACTACGAAAAGTCATCAAAGGCTGCCTCAGAATATAGAGAAAACTCCTGATTGTGCCTATGCGCCTTAACACAGGACACAATAGGACATTAGAGCCAACGCGAAATTTTCGTCACCAGAAGGAGGGCGTAAAACAGCCTATTTGGCGCAAAGTAGCCACCATGGCAACCCTGTCTGGCGATAGAAACCAAGACGGATTTAAAATGGTGGCGAAGGTGGAAACCAAATGCGGTCAAGAGTGACTTCAGTGCTGCGAATGGGTGATCGGCAAAACACTCATAACGAATTTGCTAAATTTATAATACGAATGTTGTATACGAACAAAATAACAATAAATATTAATGTACCTTCTTTTATAAGGTACATTATATGTACCTTCTTTTATAAGGTACATTATATGTACCTTCTTTTATAAGGTACATATAAGGCTGACCCTTGTTCGTCAGCAGGCAGATAAGTTGACTGAATACGAGAACAGGAGCAGAAGTAATAATCTTTTGGTTTTTGGTGTCAAAGAAGCAAAAGACGAATCAGATTCCGATCTGAGGGAAGCTGTGGTTCAGAAGATATTTAATGAAAAATTGGGCGTTCAGGCGAAAACTATAGACAGAATTCATCGTATAGGCAAGAAAAAAACTGGTAGCCATAGACCTGTCATTACGCACTTTTTCGACTCTAGAGAAAGAGAGTTGGTATTTAAGAATTGCGGGAAGTTGAAAGGCGGCCCGATAAGTGTAAGCCCAGACTATGCGAAGGAAACAGTAGCAGTAAGAAAAAAACTGTGGCAAAGCAGTAAAGCCGAAAGAGATAACGGAACAAAGGTCAAACTGATACATGATAAACTTAAGATTAACAACACGATTTACGCATGGGATCATGAACCACAAGAGCGTTGTCTGTACCGAACCCAGCCAGATAAGATAGGACGACCCAAAGTTAACGATGAGTCTGCTGGTCATAGTTCGCTATCCCCGGCCAAATCAACTGCAGATTCTGATGATCATAGCGATTGCTCGCAAATATAGCTCAGAATTATTCTGTTAAACGCCCGCAGTGTAGCAAACAAAACAACTGATTTAGAACATTTGCTAATTTTCGAGAACCCTGACTTATTGTTAATAACCGAGACCTGGTTGCATGAGGGAATTGGTAACGATAGCATTTTCCCACCAGGCTACCATGTTTTTAGATGGGATAGAAATTCTAAAGGAGGGGGGGTGGCTATTGTTATGAAAAGCACAGTATCTGCGGTCGCTCTTAACTGCAGCCTTTCTGAAATGGTGTGGTGCAAGGTTTCTTGTGGGAACCTTGTACATTTAGTAGGTGTTGTGTACAGGCCGCCTTCTACATCTCCTGAATTTTTGGATGAATTGCTTTTGTTCCTTAACTCTCATGTAAATAAGAACACCAGACTGATAATGGCTGGCGACTTCAATTTGCCACATATTAATTGGGAAACTTTGTCAACAGGTAATGTAGAAATAAGCAGTGCGAATAAAGTAATGGAAATTATGTTTACTCATAACCTTAAGCAAATAGTAATGGATTTTACAAGGGTTACATCAAGGTCCCAGTCATTGTTGGACTTGGTTTTCTTATCCCCTAAAGTGGCAGACCACACTATATCTGTCAAGCCGGGTTTATCTGACCACAAGATGATCTGTTTGAATGTGCGGTTGAACACACAAGTCCGCAAAAAATCGCATGTTTTAATACGGGTCAAAGACTACAGCCGGGCAGACGATACGTCTATCTTAGACGTCTTAGAAGAAAACTTGAATCAGTTTGCAACATCATCACACCATGAAAGTGTCGAGGAATTGTGGCAACGTTTTAAGGGCACACTAAAATATTGCATTGATAAGTTTGTTCCCACTCGCTCAAAGAAATCGAAGCAGCTCAATCCTTGGATCACTAGAGAGATCATTCAGTTAAAGCGCAAGGTAAAAAGGCTACGAAAGCAAAAAAATAGAGCGACAGAACTTTCAAACATCAAAAAGAAGCTCAAAACAGTGTTATTGGATTCGAAAAAAACTTTCTTCAATACAACACTGACTAATTTTCTCACAAGCTCACCACAAAAGTTCTGGCGATATTTTTCAGCGAAAAAGAACGCAATCACACAGGTAATGGATGGGAACGATGAGGTGACTGATAAAACCGATATTGCAAATCTGTTTAATGATTTCTTCCAGTCGGTCTTCAGTAGGGATGATAATGACATTGAGAGTGATCATACAACAATTTACACGTTGCCATACTCAATGCACGAGATTCGCATCAATAGGGAGGGCATCTGTCAGCAGCTGCTGTCTCTGGACCCGAAGAAATCGAGCGGTCCCGATGAAATACCGACGGAATTCCTTAAACGGTATGCTGAGTGGTTATCATATTATTTGCAAATTTTACTTGAAAAGTCCTTGCGGGATCATTCTTTACCTCGTGACTGGCGCAGCGCAATAGTAGTTCCGGTATTTAAAGGCGGTAATCGACTTCTTGTAAAAAACTACAGGCCAGTTTCACTCACTTCCGTATGTTGCAAGGTTTTTGAACACATAATAGCTAAACACATCCTTCATTTTTTGGAAATAAATGACCTATTGTGTCCATTTCAGCATGGTTTTCGGACCGGCCTTTCGACAGTGACGCAGTTAATTGAAACAGTGAACGACTTTTGCAAGGCTATAGATGAACGTCAGCAGGTAGATGTGGTCTGTGTAGACTTCTCGAAGGCTTTCGATAAAGTTCCGCATCATAAGCTTCTTTTTAAACTACGCAGATTAGGAATCGCTGAAAATATAGTACTATGGATTCAGGCCTATCTAAGTAACCGCTGTCAAGTCGTCAAAATAGAAAGTGCAGTATCGAATAGGCGTGAAGTTCTGTCGGGGGTGCCACAGGGCTCCGTTTTAGGTCCGCTTTTGTTTTTATTGTATATAAATGATATTTCTGCTATCGTCGAATCGCCTGTCAGAATGAAACTTTTTGCCGATGATTGTTTAATTTACTCTCCTGTGGCTTCCCCGGCAGATCAGATGAACATAAATAGATGTCTTCAGTCGTTAAACTCGTGGTGCCTGAAATGGGGTATGGAAATAAACTACCAAAAATCTAATTACATGCAAGTAACAAGGAAGCAGAATGTTATGATGTTTCGATACAATAACGGTGAAAATTCCTTAGATCAAGTAAAGTGTCTCAAGTACTTGGGAGTGACATTAACAAATAATCTTGACTGGCGCACCCATATTGAAAATGTCTATTTAAAAGCCTACCAGAAGGTCTGTTTCCTGAGGAGGAAGTTGCCGAATGCGACTAGAGAAATTAAATTGATTGCGTACAAGACGTTCGTGCGGCCAATAATAGAGTACGCAAGTGCAGTGTGGAGTCCTCATCAAAAGGGTTTAAAACGGAAACTGGAAAGATTGCAAAGGATGTCAGCACGTTTTATATGCTCTAAATACCGCCGCACTGATTCAGTCACAGCAATGCTAAAAGAGTGTCAGCTAGAATCACTAGAAGTAAGAAGACTAAAGCAGAAATTGAAACTTTTTTTTCTGATAATGAATGATAAAGTCAAAGTTAATAAACATCACTATGTTGCACCTCCCCTGAAGCGTTGCCCTCGGAAAAATCACAGTAAGGTATTACAGCCTATTATTACACGTACTGATGTCTATCGCTACTCCTTTTTTCCCGATGCTGTAGAAATTTGGAATCAACTACCAAGTGACGTTGTGGACCAAACATATGTAGACAAATTTGTGATAGGTGTGAACGCGTTCCTGGAAGATTGCTGTGCAAATCTGTAATTCTGTACATTTGAGTGTTTCTTTTTTTAGCGAAGAGAATTGCACTTGTGTCTGTATATGTTTCCCTCCCTGTAATGACCCTCATGCAGAGGGTTAACAGTATGAATAAATAAATAAATAAAAATAAATAAGCAATGCACAGTGCTTTGATAAAAGCAGTTTGCTAAATTCTCTAATTTTATTGCAACCTGCTTATTGAGCCTCTGTTAATGACTGTGGTTGTATTCGCAGCTTTACTTTGCAGGCTTTGTTGCGATTTCTGGTCGCTGTGGCGGGACCTTACGAAGCTTGTTACGAAACAGTTTTTTATCGCTACTGTCCCGCTTTCTGCACACACCATGCAGACAGCGATCAGATAAGTGTATAAAATTAGATCGCAGGCCTCAATAACTGCCGGTTCCGAAGTTTTTGTCTATCACGCTCGTGTCCCTTCTGTCATTGCCGTTTGATAAGATTAATACCCGGCTGCTAACAAGTTTTCTTGGTCAGTCCTTTTCTTCTGCTGCGTGCTGCCAGTGCAAAGAAGATCCGGCTTGGCCGGTATAGCAGGCTCCTGGTTTTTTTTGTTTGAAGCGCTTAGCTCTATATGACACGACGAGCTCGCGGCATGGGAAGAAGCTATGCTCCGTGGCAAATTGCGACATCCTGGACTCAACTGTCAGCGTTACGCTACATTGCTTCCCCCAGTACATTCACAGGTGATGCATTTTTGTTAACAGGGGTGAACATAGTGATTTTCTTGCAGCTGAACAAGTCAAAATGTGAAGAGTAATCAGACTGCTCTATGCGCCACGTGTATCATGATGATCCTACATTTCATGTCATCCGTGCCTTGGTTGCAGCAACCCTAACGCTGTTTTCCTGCACAATTAGTTAATTGTTATCTGTTGAAGTGCTGCCGCACTTCAGGGCTTTTCTCTGTTTGTGCTTTGATAAAAGCTGATTTAGAACTTCAAACGCCCCATTGTTTGTGCTCTCTGTGGCATTCATGTTGGTAGAATTTTTCATTGTATTCGTGTGGTTGATATAATGAATCACGAACGCAACTGTCATACTTATCGGACAATCTATGGCGAATTCTGGCTTACGGCAGCGCTTTGTAGCTGATAATTTGTTGCAGTGTGTGACAAATTATTTGCTCAAGAATTTCCAGTAAAGTTTGTGCTAAGCCTGTGTCTCTGGAAGACTTGTTGCCAGTGTGCGCGGCCTTCTAAGCCAGCCACACTCGCTGGATTGCCAACTGCATACTTTTTAATGTGCACAACTGCACAAAATTCGAGTGGAAAAGTTTGGCGTGCGCCGAAAGCCAACTGCCCTCGAAAGGGAGGGCTCGTAAATGGGACGCAGCGGTAAAATATTACTCTATAATTCGTGCCAGAACCATAAGTAGACTTGACGTCATGCAACGTCATGATATTGACTGGCCGCTAGCACCCAGGTTGCGCTGGTAGTTTTACCAGCCCTCCTGTTTTGAACGTGTTGGCGTCTATGGAGACCTCGCTAGATATTTACACCGACCACGCTGGAACAAGCAGTTCAATCGCACGTCTTATCCTTTTCCATGGCACGTATGCTTCTAGGTATGACTTTCAGCGCCGTGGCGTAGGTATGCGAGAATTTTTTCAAGTAACTGTGCTACGTCGAAAACACCAAGGCAAGCAATATTATCAGTGAAACGCTCGTTTCTATTGCTCATGGAAATGTGTCGAGTTATTCGTGACCCATAGGAATTACAGAAAATAGTTTTTAAGAGGCCATTGGAACTGCAGCGCTTTCTAGGGAACGGACGTTGCCCTTAGCGAGGCTGTTTTGCATGAATCGGCAAGGGAATGCTTAAAAATATGAACCTGGTAATGGTAGAAGTCATGGGATTCGTCCAGTTAGAATTTACTTCTTGTGGCCGTTGGGCACGCCAAGCTGGAGAGACCTTTTTCACGAATAGGGAGGGAAGTGGCGGCGTCTGATTAGGAAAGCATGTCATTAGAAGCTTTGCAAGTGTCGGTGGCCTCGTCCACTGAGGTTTTTGGTAAGTCATTTTAAGATATTTTTCCGCAAGAAGAACAAAGAAGAGAACACAAAAAAAGGAGGCAGATTTGAAGCTCGGATCATAATCCCAGTTCAGTGTTGCTGGTCTTGAATTCATAAAATGTGCTTCACATAACGTTCTTCTCGAATGCAGGAAATTGTGAGGATTACACTGAGAAAAGAAAATTCATCTTGCAATGGCGGTGAAAACATTGATTTCGGGTGTTCTTTACGCAATATATCCTGTGTTTCTCTAATTATTTATATGCCAGATTTCATACCGAACAAAGCCCGTTTAATAGACATGCCTGCTTTCAGTGTTAAGATGCAGTTAATAAAGCATTGATATATCGGAGGATTGTGAGTTGGAGCCAGGCAGTTAATATGAGAAATTAGTCTCAGCGTTAAAAGTTTATTTGCTCATGGGTATTTTCTAAAATCACCGGAAATATTCAAAAAGATTGCTTGTCGGTAAAAATGTTAGAGATCACTGCGCCGACCGCATTGGGACAATGCGAAAGCAATGACGCCTCCTTGGCACTCGTCGCCCCTGTTTGATACTCTCTATCATTTTCTTTTTGTTTATTAATTAAATGAACTACTGAATTAGCGTAATTATCTTAAGCTTTAATCATAGATAAATTTGTTTACTCTGATTAAACCTTTTATCTCAACCATTTTGGTTTTTCAAATTTAATGCCGTGGTGGCCTTCCAGTCCGCTTACAATATCCTCGTCCAGCCTATGCGACCATTGAATGGTTATTGCTCATAACTAATTAACTAGTTATTCTATGCCAAGGAAACTTTTCGTTCGAATAATTATCACTCACCCAATACATTTCAATTCATTTCAAACCTTATTTCCACTCATTTGCATATAATCTACTATTTTGCCGTCCACGGCTGTTTTCTCGTCCACTCAATACATGGACGTCTTTACTATTTCGAAGTTTTTTCGACATTTTTGGCTCTAATTTATTAAATCATCAGGCTATCGACACAATTTTTCTTGCGCAGCATCCTCGCGTCATCCTCTTTCTAATACAACATTTTGTTTGAAGCTACGTTTCCTGAGAACGTCACAACTGCTGCGGACGCGTTTTGGGGACACGACCTCGCCGTAATGCTTTCTTAGTGATGCTTTTGCATTAATAAAAATGGAGCCTCTGCTATCGCATACAATGAAACGCATAAATTTGTACTTCAATAAATGTTACAGAAACGAAAAATGGAGGAAAACTACTGTTTGAGAAAACAAGCAACCCAAACTACGATGAGAGAGTGTCTTTTCTGCGGACAATTGTGCTCACACTGGTTATTTTAGCTAGAATGTATGTTTAGTCAGTCAGCAGAAGGTGTTACGTTTAATACGTGAATTGCGGCCTCGGTCATTCGTTCCATAAAACAATAGTGCGCTAACTTTCGCCTGGCAAACTAACACCTCGAGCTATGCCGCACCCGGAAACACGCGCCTGTATTATACTTGCAAAAACAGGGTTCAGTTACATGCATAAACATCTGCGATCTGATCTCAATTAAAGAAAGAGGGTTGAGAGATATCAAGTATGCATTGCATCCCTCGGAGAGCCATAGAAGTGTTATTGCACACGTGAAAATTGCTTCAGATCTCTTCCGGTGCTTCACACTGGCGGACAACCTCTTCTTCGCCGCGCCTTAGTGCAGGCCTCAATTTAAGTTTTTGAAGCGAAAAGCTTCACTAGGCTCGTCAACACCAGGTCTGGCGCCGTGATCAATTTTAGTCACAGCTGCGCATGCGCAAAACCGAGCGACGTCACGCGGAGCGCAAGTGGCCGCTGCTGCCGCAGCCGTCGTCGCCACCGCGCGCTGACTCCGTCGTCTGAGCGTCGCCGCTTCTCCTCCTCGCCACCGTTTTACCCTTCGCCGCTGCCGTGGGGTCGCCGCCGCCGTCACTAGAGGAGAATGTTCTCTCGCAAGGCGTTGCGAGAACGCCTGAGCGTCGGCGGCGGCCATAGAAGAGGCGGCCATCCTCGTCACCTTTTGACCTTTCGCCGCAGCCGTGTGCAGTGCACATTTGAAAGGAGGGGTATATAAGGCGCGCTTGCCCACAGAACAGGCGCAGACAATCGCCATGGAAGGAGAAGAAGAAGCAACAGTCGGACGGCACAGAAACACCGATCCAGAATTGGGAGCCTGGGAGTTGGTTGAAAAGAAGCGAGAGCTTTTCG
Source organism: Amblyomma mixtum (assembly GCF_055824585.1). Classification (NCBI taxonomy): domain Eukaryota; kingdom Metazoa; phylum Arthropoda; class Arachnida; order Ixodida; family Ixodidae; genus Amblyomma; species Amblyomma mixtum. The sequence continues at coordinate 146,433,048 of NC_143015.1, read as the reverse complement.
CTTAACCAGGCTTAACCTTAGCTAAGCCACAGCCAATTTTGATTATTTTCTCCTCCTCCTCGTCATCAAGAGTGGCCATCAACAGGAGGCCAAACTTTACGAAAGGTGCTGCAAGCGGCAAACATTTTTCTTCGAGGTTTTTTTTTCTGTTAATACCTCTGGGTGCTGGGGGAAAAAAAAACTTCAAAAAGACGCACTGCAGAAACGCGATATTCGACTTTTTTCGCCTCTCTATACGTAAAAAAAGTATTATTTTGGGGGAATTTTGAGATCCTCAGTTGCGAAGAATATTTTTTTAGCAGTAAAGTACTGCGAACGTTCACTTGGTATGAAGTGATCTTCTGACTGGTGGTGGTGGTGGTAAACTTTTATTAGACTACGTTCACAGAGGGTCTTGGGTTAAGTGTCTGACCCTTACAAATTCAAGGGGGGGGGGGCGGGAAGGATCCCTAGTCCAGGACCCCAGCTTTTTGTAGAATGCACACACTCCCCATGTGGGCAGCCTGCGGCAGCGCCTGCTTCTGCAGTACTTTCGATTGCCAGATCAGGCGGAAAACACTGAAAAATATTTCAAGTTTCGTGTATTGAATCTGATTGGTACCGCTGTAGTCGCGACCATTTTCAGGCAAGACCGATTCGTGCGACGCGGACCAAGAAAGGCTGTTGTATGAGCGCCGGCAGTGATCATCAATGGCTGCAGAGGAGGCAGCTGAGTGTCGGTTGCCAGATTGAGACCAATGTTTTCTGCAATGAAAGAGAGTCAGCAAAGCAATAACAAAGATTGTTGAAGAAATGGAGTGAATGCACAGCGCTGCCCGTTGCCGCCACTTGTGTTGTTGAGGTGGCTAAACTTTATATCTTCTTATCATTCTTGTAAAAACTGTGAAGCACTTGATGAAGTTTGTTTTGCTCGCTTTATGGGATTTAATGTTACAGGCGAACTCAGGCTATGAGAGATGCCGTATAGAAAGGCTCCTAATAATTTCGACCACCTTGGGTTCTTTAACGTGCACTGACATGGCACACTACACGAGCCTTATCCTTTTCTCCTCTATCGAAACGTGACCACCGCGGTCGGTATCGAAACCACGTCTTTCGTGTCAACAGCCGAGCAGAATAACCACTGAGCCATAGTGGCTGCTGACTACGTAAGGATGCAGATTAGTGGGCTATAGTGGGTGTGTGCTGATCTGTTTAAAAAATTTTATGCATCCTCGTCATCAGCCTGACTTTGCCCATAGCAGGGCAAAGGCCACTCGTATATCTCCCCGAATAACCTGGTTATGTGCCAGCTGCATGCCAACCTGTCCCCGCAAAATTCCTGATCTCATTCACTCATCTAATTCTCTGCCGCTACAGCTGCGTCGTCTTATAATGCATTCCGTTACACTAAGGGCCGTCGGCTAGCCTACCGTCGCAGTACATGACCTCCCCTTGCCACTTCATTTTTCTTGGTTTCGGCAAGGCTGTCATTAAATGGCGTTTGTTCCCTGACCCATACTAGTCTTTTCCTGTGCCGTTAGACTGCAGTCATAATTTCCCTTTCCGCAGCTCGCGGTGCTGATCTTTTAATTTCAAGCCTTCGTTATTCTCTAAATTTTCCTCATAGACGAGTGCCGGAAAGATAAAACTGTTGAATACGTTTTTCTTGACTGATACTTGTAAGCCACTGTTCATAAACTGAGAGTGTCTGCCAAACTGATATGCCAAAGGCCACAAAGCAATTGCTGCCACCTGTGAAGGGAAAAGGTACTCTTTAGAGGGGCGCCGACTCCTTAAAAATATTGCATCATACAACCTTTGGTCTCTCCTTCTGCTAAAGCGTTAGATAGTAAGCTAGGGTGGTGCAAGTACCATATCTATCGAGTTTTATTCATGTAGAGAAGCATAAGAGAATGCGGGGCGTCTTATTGGGCATGAGAAGCATTCGGCGTTGCCAAAATAAATAATAAACAAACAGACATTGAAGGCTAAGCTTCTGTCCACGTTTTCTCTTGACTCTTAAAAACTCAAGTAGGGTTTAAGTCAACTGACATTTAAGTCGACTCACGGCAAGACGGAATATGTTTCGGCGTGTTTGTTCATCGTCACACACAAAGCATAGCGTCCTAACTACAGAGGTCCTTGCTCCTCGTCTATAGTTACTAGGCTATGTTTTCTGTGCGACGTTTCATCGCAAAGCAACTATATAAATTTTTCGCCACGAATGGAATGTTCACAATGCTAATTCGTTCTGAACTTCAGTAAAAAATTTTCGAGGAAGCAAAGGTCAGGTTTTATGCTAATTTAAGAACTGAATCTTCGCGTCTCACGATTTCAATACAGCCTAGGCACTACGTCGTATCGTGACCGTAAAGGAAGTGAATTCATGTTACGGTCTCCGGACTGGTGACACTGGTAGCTTCTCATGACCCTGTGTTCTTTCAGATAATAAGATTCAAGTAGGCATTTTAAGCTACAAATTCTGGACCGCATTGAATTTCTGAAATGCTGTTTCACACGCACAATTCCGGGCGAAATAGGCCCGCTAGTGAAGAGGGAAACAGCGGTAAAGGTGTCGAGGAAGCGTTGGCGTGGCTCAGCAATGGAAACGTTGCCATCGGAGGCGCATTTTTAATAAATTGCGGAGGTTGGTGTGGTGACGGCGAAGTTGAGCGGGATCCACAAAACAAATCTCGAAAAGGTGAATGCTCTCATACCTCATCATTGCTTTAATGATGCACTCGGCTATTTTAAGCAGTAATGAGCGCTTAGGCGCTAAACAGGTGCCTAACAGAGCAGTGTTTGACATGTTGCTATCCAAGCGCTCAACCTCCCGGATTTTATCGCTTTCTTCATGTTTAGTATTGGTAACGTCGGATTTAATTCACTGACATGACTGCGCTGAATTCCGAGGACGGCGCTGACTCCACTCGATGTGTTGTTCTCTTCTTCGACAACTTATCATGTGTGGTTCCGAAAAAAAAGATTCATTTGATAATCAGCGCCCATGTGTCGCTTTCACTGCTTCAGCGCCTTTCATGGTTTCGGGAAAGGAATAAAATACAACACTGCGCTAAGCCCATGTGCTACCACAGTTGCGCTCAATTATGATTTCCAATATCTGCAAGTTCAGCTGATTGCGTGACAGTTTTTTTTTATCCAGCCGGAACAGGGAGGCTGGCGCTGTCATTTCTTCCGTGCGACGTAAACCAACACCACCTAGCATAGGAAGAAAGCCTTCGCACGACCTCTTCCAGAGTGTGTGCATCGCTACTGCGAGATAGTAGTGTCGAATTGTGCAAGTTTCAGACAGCGCGAGGATGGTATGGAAGATTGGCGCCTTGCGCTTAAGGAAACAAGGAAAACAAAGCGCGGCAAGGTGAGCATGGCTCGCGGTCAGCATGTATGTCATATTGGCAGCCGGCATACAGGCTTTCAGACGCAGCCGGTGTGCCACCATTCTATATTTATTGAGCTGAACCACTGCAGATTAGCGGGAGGGGTGCCATCGCACCCTCTTGGAGAAGAGCAACGGCTTTCCCAAATCAGATGGACCGCATAAAAGACAACAGTACCGGTTGGCGGTTTGTACACGCAGCCATGGAACGAGGCCAGCGAACCCATGCAGCCGGCCGCTGCCACTCTGCCAACTTTGAAGGTGATTGACGAACTCTTCAGATCATGCAGAGACGGCTTGCGGTCCATGAAGGAACGACTGGAGACATTTATTTCTGACTAAGGGGTGGTTGAAGTCTTGCATCGCTTCTGCAATATCAAGACTCCACCACAGAGACCCTTGCGCTACTCCGCCACCGCATTGAAGTTCTTCAGGCGCCACTCTAGCTGCATAAGTCTCTAGGCACTCTACCGACGCTGCTGCCGAGCTTCCTGCAGCACACTGCTCATCTTCCGAGAACACGACCGATGGACGAAAAGACAGTGTTGGTTCACCGCTTCCGAAATGGGACTTGTTCCGTTTTACTGCAGCGTGCCCAGCTGACCGGCTTTGTGTGACATGTTTCACCATGCTGTTCACACTAACCTGGACCTGACAACACTGATTATAGACATTATTTGAAGTTCGCTCACTTGACCGGCGGCAAAAGCGATTGAAGGCATTCAAGTCTCGTAAACGTTATACGAATATACCATCTACATCTCCAAGACACGCTTCGGTAACCAGCAGAGAACTGTCCAGCATTACTTGCTTAACCACCGGACGCTGAAGTCCGTGAAGTTACCTGGCGGGGTGACTGTTTTAAGCACTCTCTTAGTCTACGTGAACATCAGCATGAGAAGGCTGCGTGCGCTCGGTGGACCGGAGCTGTCCTACTCTGCCATGCGTGTCATAATGCCATACTGAGTGAAGTGATAATCGACTACTACCAGCGGCGGGCCATCGAGCCAAATGCCGCCGAACATAAAGCGACAGAGGCTTAGCTGCAACGGCTGCTGGACCATGACCGCATCGAAGTGGAGGCCTGGGAGAAAAGGGTTCATTGCTGGCGGTCGGTGGAGCAGTCAAGTGGCGGACTCGTCTGACCTGAGCGCACGGAGAGGTAACGATAAAGCACGCGGCTCTCGCCGGAGATCCCTTTCTTTTGTTTCTATTCAGTGCAACAACACATCTCAACAAAGCGAGTGTTATTCTAGTTGACAGTCCATGTGACCGAGCGCTGCGCGTCCGAGATCGGTCTGCGTAAGAAGCTCCGCCTAACGAAACCCTGTAGGTATTTCAAGTGCAGAGCTCCAGGTTATCGATCGCAAGACTGCTGCCGTAACGAGCTTTGTGTGCAGTGCGAAGGAAGGCATTCGATTTCCGTGTGCAACCCAACCTAGAGCCTCAGCCGAAGCTGTATCAAACAGATCCGCAAGGTTAACTTCACAATCGAGATGGGACCGGCAGCTGTCGTCGAGACCTTGCCCAAGCAGCGACCGATTTGTGGAACCTTGTTAGCCTGCGATCATGAGAAATTGAGAGAAAAGTATACAACAGCTGTATCATCCAGGTACTCATCTTTGAGGCATAAACTTAGAGTCTAACGAATAAGATTCAGCTTAAGGACAGCGCAGCGAGCAGTGGAAAGAAAAATGGCTGTGCTTAGCTTGGTTAAGCCCGGTAATTGCGAAAGCAATATCCGTAGCTACGCCGTGGTTCAGCTGGTAGCGTAGCTAGTGGTGGTGCTTGTGGTTAGACTTGTGGTGATGCATCGGTTATACAATCCAATCCAATCCAATCCAATCTAATCTAATCTAATCTAATCTAATCTAATGCAATCCAATCCGCGCCGCACGCGGCGGGCGCAGGAGTCAGGCAGCAGCCACCACGCGCCACCTCGCCTCGCGACGGCACAAGTTGGAGCCCTGCTCTTGCAGCTGTGACGTCACACCGCTAGGCGCGCCGCGCGCGGCGGGCGCAGGAGTTAGGCAGCAGCTACCAAGCGTAGCCTCGCCTAGCGACGCACAAGTTGGGCCCCTGGTTTTTGCGGCAGATGGTATGACGTCATAGCAGAGGTCAAGCTAAAGGTCAATGGTAGCTACCGCGGCCTCGCCTCGCGAGGAGCTGACAGTGAAAGTAGTATTGCTTTCGCAATAAAAATGATAGGTCTAAATTTAAGAGATCGGAAGCGGGCAGAGTGGGTGAGGGAACACACGCTGGTTGATGACATCCTAATTTAAATCAAGACGAAGAATTGGGCTTGGTCAGGGCATGCAATGCGAACGCAAAATAGCCGGTGGTCCTTGAGGGTAACGGAATGGATTCCGAAAGAAGGCAAGCTTAGCAGGGGGCGACAGAAAGTTAGGTGGGCGGATGAGATCAAGAAGTTCGCGGGGATACGGTGGCCGCAACTGGCAAAGGACAAGGTTAATTGGAGAGACGTAAGAGAGGCCTCTGCCCTGCAGTGGGCGTAGTCAGGCTGATGATGAGGACGAGTGTTGTCACCATGAGGCAACCAGGTGCACGCTTGAGAACGAAGCGGCATTGTTCACTGACAAGCGAATAAGAAAAGAAATGGTGCCAGGCGAGCTTGGCTGTAAACAGCATTGCCAGCCGGGATAAAGGCTTTCAGACATGGATGTTGTGCATTCCTGCTCCTACACATTGTTATAGGCTCTTTTAGGGTAAAATGCTTGGACAGGGGGTCTTAGGCTAAGCATCCACTCCACCCCACCGGTATCAAGATGGAACATTGCTATCCGGGTGACCGATATCTGTCTGCTGCGGTGAAGACCGTTGTGAGCCTGAGCCATTTTTATGACAGCCACTGCTGCTAGTTATTCTGCTTCAAAGAAGGTTCGATATGAGAACGCAAATGAGTTGAAATGTCTTTCGAATCTGGGCTTGATTAAGGGGTGGCGAAGGGCATTTTCTGGAGCGCATACCCCTGAAGAAAGGAAGGTGTTCAGCCAGGGGGCACTTGCACCCATTTTTAACGACGGTTGACCGCGGTGGGTATCGAAGCAACCATTCTGGAGGGTGTGGCACTTCCAACAGAGTTGCAACTCTGTGCATGAAGTATTACGGCTTTTTATAAACACTATACGTAGGGCACGTAAGACTACTACGTGCTTCGAATGTGAATGGAGTGTTTTTATTTTAATTCCCCTCAATTTTCGGAATTTTAAATTTTTGTTTTCTCTTCTAATCACGTAACTACTAGTTACCACACAATCGGAAGACCACGCATATACTATATTCCCATTATTTTGCTGTTTACCATGAAGTGACGCGGTTTTGTGTCGCATGGGTTAGGTGCTCGCCTGCAATCTGAAAGTCCTAGGTATAATTCTCCGCACCTTAGCAAGAAATTTCATTTGTCTTCGATACTACGGGGACGCCATTTATTTTTTTGTAACAACTATTACTGGTCAACGCTGCCACTGGGTTTCGTTGCCAATTAGCCACCTAAAGCTTTCGCATTAATAAAAATGGAGCCTGTGGTATCGCATACTGTGAAACGCATAAATTTGTACTTCAATAAATGTTACAGAAACGAATGATGCGGGAAATCTAGTGTTTAAGAAAACAAGCAATCCAAACTGCGGTGAGATAGTGTATTTTCTGCGGACAATTCTGTGCACACTGGTTATGGCAGCTAGAATGTAGGTTTAGTCAGTCAGCAGTAGGTGTTGCGTTTAATAAGTGAATTTCGGCCTCGGTCATTCGTTACATAAAACAATAAAGCGCTAACTTTCGCCTGCCAAACTAACACCTCGAGCTATGCCGCACCCGGAAACACGCGCCTGTATTATACTTGCAAAGACAGGGTTCAGTCACATGCATAAACATCTGCGATCTGATCTCTATTAAAGAAAGTGGGTTGAGAGATATCAAGTACACATCCCTCGGAGAGCCATAGAAGTGTTACTGCGCCCGTGAAAATTGCTTCAGATCTCTTCCAGTGCTTCACACTGACGGACAACCTCTTCTTCGCCGCGCCTTAGTGCAGGCCTCAATTTAAGTTTTTGAAGCGAAAAGCTTCACTTGGCTCGTGAACACCGGATCTGGCGTGCGCCGTGATCAATTTTAGCCACAGCTGCGCATGCGCGAAACCGAGCGACGTCACGCGGAGCGCAGGTGGGCGCTGCTGCCGCAGCCGTCGTCGCCACCGCGCGCTGACTCCGTCGTCTGAGCGTCGCCGCTACTCCTCCTCGCCACCGTTTTACCCTTCGCCGCTGCCGCGTGGTCGCCGCCGCCGTCCCAAGAGTAGAAGGTTCTTTCGCAAGGCGTTGCGAGAACGCGTGAGCGGCGGCGGCGGCCATAGAAGAGGCGGCCATCCTCGCCACCTTTTGACCTTTCGCCGCAGCCGTGCGCAGTGCACGTTTGAAAGGAGGGGTATACATGTATAAGGCGCGCTTGCCCAATGAACAGGCGCAGACACTCGCCATGGAAGGAGAAGAAGAAGCAACAGTCGGACGGCGCAGGGGTGAGAATTTTCTGTCTGAGTTTAGACTGGTCCTTTTCGCTGCGCCTTCCGGATTTCACCCCTATTTTCCAAGCTGAGTTTCTGGCAGTAGTTCTTGCTCTGCCTAAGCTTGATCCTTCTATTTCTGCAGAGGAAGTCATTACCGATTATTTATCTTTGTGTTCGTCCCTCGCATCGCATGTTGACTGTGCCCCTTTAACCACTTTTTTATTGCTACTTCCTCCGCATTTGAGCCTTGTTCACTTGATATGGGTACCCGGCTACAGCAGCGTGACTGTAAAGGAGATCGCGGATAACCTTGCAAAGGCTTTCCTAGGCGGCCCCGTGTTGCCCATCATCCCGGCTACAGCGTAAATAACAGCATCTAGGTTCCGGCGACGAGCGTTATTAAGCGCGCAAGACACAGCACTTTTAACATCGCGGAATATCAGCATCTGAAATATCCCTGGAGCAGGAAAATTTGTCAATCTCGGCAGTTAGAAGTATCTCTGACGAGGTTTCGCTGCCGTATCCCCCCTCTAAATTTCTATCTGCACAGATCTGGTTAGGCGTTATCTCCCCTCTGTGCATTTTGCCGTAAGCCTGAATCTATCGATCATTTTTGCTCCATTGTCGTCGTTTCACCTCTTTGAGAAGAAGACTGCTGAAGTTGCCGTTACAGCAACTTTGCCTCAGTTTGAGCAGCCCACACTTGCTATCATTTGGCGCCACCACGCTTGGGTTCAGCCACAGGTCTGTTTGTGGCGCTGTTCAAAATTTCTTGCTGGAATCTCATCGACAGCCTTGCTAAAGCTTTCAGTATTGTCTTCTTTATGGTTCATTATTTTTCAAATATATATATATATAGTTTAGGTACAGTATTACGACAAACGCGACTGTTCTTTTAACGTTTATTTTGCCAACAGTTTCGGGAATGGTATTCCCTTCGTCTGGGCACGCTTACAATGAATCCATTTCGTCAATATAAGGACAAAGAACAAGCGAGGAGGTATAATCTCCGCCCTCTAAACAAACTTGAGAATGAGGGCAGGGGACCGTATAATAGGCAGCACGACAAGTCTCACACGGGCTGCGGCTGAACAACAACCAGAAAAACAAACGGGGAGGTGGAAATGGTAAAGTAGTAACAAATAACGAGCCTGAAGAGCACAGCGATAGAAGGGGCAAAAGAGCGTTAGACCCGGCTCTCGGAGCACACGGAAGCCGCTACCCCCCCCCCCCCCCCCCCTCCCAATACGCGCACACCCCCGCAAGACGCCGCCTGGTCCGAGCGGGCGGCCCGTATCAGGTATCCTGAGACGCTTGCAAGAGACGCGTTCGAGAGACGGCCAACACTCACTTGTTAACCGCTGCAACGGCAACTTGCGACTGTGCCCTCTGCGTATTTTTGCTTCATTTCGTCGCTTTGCTCTCCTGTCGGGCCTTTCTACCAGACAATCTGGCGCCCCTTTTCCCATAAATATACTAGGCTGTCCAAACCCGTGTCCCGCAGTGAGTTTCCCGTGAAAAAACAGCGTCCGTCGGGTAAAATACTGAGCTAGCCCGAGCGCGTAATGGGAAGGCAAAGATGAATTTGGGGGAACGAAACAAAAGAAGGGAAGAGCTGAAAAAGATTAGCTCTAAGAATGTTTAAAGAAAATGTAACACAAAAAATGTTAACGCACGCACAGGAAGAGAAAAGAGAAAAACTACTGATTAAATGTGGCGCCAAACAAGTATGACATGGTGAGAGCACTTTGATAAAGTTTGGCGCAGTGCATGTAGTTTCGAGATTTGCATGCGCGCGCAGGTTAAATCATTCGATATTATCGAGTTGAGTCGATGTTGGTGTAAGTAAATAACAAATGACAAGGAATATGTAGAAAAATGAAAATAAAAATGGCATGGAGAATATAAAATTGAGCACAAGAAGTTATACAAAAGTTAACAAATTAAAAATAATAATAATACATGTGTGCGGAAAACGCGAAAGATCTGCGGCCCGCGGAGCTGCCGCGTGGTCCCAATGGTCTAGGTGATAGATCAAAGGTGTCTATTTGGGATGGAACGTGGATGCTGGCAAGAGGTTGGACAAAAATGTACTGAGGAAAAAAACTGCCTAATTCCCTGCCATTTCAAAGTGTGTCTGCAGTTGTCAAGTTCCGGCGTATTCTGATAATATATATATATATATATATATATATATATATATATATATATATATATATATATATATATATAAGATCAGGTCACCAGAACTTGAAAAACATAACAAGATTTAATCCACGACGTTTCGGCTGGCGGATCACCCTTTTTCACACTCAAAAAAGGCTGATCCTCCAGCCAAAACGACGTGGATTAAATCTTGTTATATTTTTCAAGTTCTGATGACCTTATCTTATATTAATCAATCAGCTGCCAATAAATAATTTAATATATATATATATATGTATATATGATTATTATTTTTCCCCTCTCCCTGCCCTTCTTGCGGTAGACTCCCCCGGTGTTCCTATCCCGTGTGCTTTTCTTTTGCCTTTACTATGTACAGGTGAATACCAACCTTTACCTCCCGATTCTTGGCCGATCCCCCAGTGTGGGTATGAGCCATTCTGTCAAAGGCTACAACAACAACAACTACGATCCAGAAGTGCTAGCTTGTGAGTTGGCTGAAAAGCAGCGAGAGCCTTTCCCTTATCCAGGCTTAATCTTAGCTAATCCACAGCAAATTTTGATTTTTTTCTCCTCCCCCTCGTCATCAAGAGTGGCCATCAGCAGGAGGCCAAAATGTACGAAAGATGCTGCAAGCGGCAAAATTTTTTCTTCGAGGTTTTTTTTTCTCTTAATACCTCTGGGCGCTGGGAAAAAAAAAGCTTCGAAAAGATGCCCTGCAGAAACGCGATATCCGACTTCTTTCGCCTGTTTATACGTAAAAAAAAGTATAGATTTTGGGCGAATTTTAAGATCCTCAGTTGCGAAGATTATTTTTTTAGCAGTAAAGTACTGCGAACGTTCACTTGCTATGAATTGATCTTCTGACTGGTGGTGGTGGTGGTAAACTTTTATTAGATTACGTTCACAGAGGGTCTTGGGTTAAGGGTCTGACCCTTACAAATTCAAGAGGGGGGGGGGGAAATATCCCTAGTCCAGGACCCCACCTTTTTGTAGAATGCACACACTTCCCATGTGGGCAGCCTGCGGCAGCGCCTGCTTCTGCAGTACTTTCGATTGCCAGATCATGCGGAAAACACTGAAAAATATTTGAAGTTTCGTGTATTGAATCTGCTTGGTACCGCTGTAGTCGCGACCATTTCCAGGCAAGACCGTTTCGTGCGACGCGGACCAAGAAAGGCTGCTGTATGGGCGCCGGCAATGATCATCATTGGTTGCTGAGGAGACAGCTGAGTGTAGGTTGCCAGATTGAGACTAATGCTTTCTGCAACGAAAGAGAGTCAGCAAAGCGATAACAAGGACTGTTGAAAAAATGAAGTGAATGGAAAGCGCTGCCAGTTGCCGCCACTTGTGTTGTTGAGATGGCTAAACTGTATATCTTCTTATCATTCTTGCAAAAACTGTGAAGCACTTCATGAAGTTAGTTTTGTTCGCTTTATGCGATTTAATGTTACAGGCCAAATCAGGCTATAAGGGATGCCTTATTGAAAGGCTCCGAATAATTTCGACCACCTTGGGTTCCTTAACGTGCACTGACATGGCACACTACACGAGCCTCATTCTTTTCTCCTCCATCGAAATGTGACCACCGCGGTCGGTATCGAAACCGCGTCTTTCGGGTCAACAGCCGAGCAGAGCAACCACTGAGCCATCGCGGCTGCTGACTACGTAAGGATGCAGATTAGTGGGGTTGAGTGGGTGTGTGCTGATCTGTTCCTCATCATCAGCCTGACTTCGCCCATAGCAGGGCAAAGGCCACTCGTCTATCTCCCCGAATAACCCGGTCATGTGCCAGCTGCATGCCAAGCTGTCCCCGCAAACTGATTGATCTCATTCACTCATCTAATTCTCAGTCGCTACAGCAGCGTCGTCTTATAATACACTCCTTTACACTAAGGGCCGTCGGCTAGCGTACCGTCGGAGTACATCACCTCCCCTTGCCACTTCATTTTTCTTGGTTTCGTCAAGGCTGTCATTAAATGGCGCTTGTTCCCTGATCCATACTGATCTTTTCCTAAGCCGTTAGATTGCAGTCGTAATTTCCCTTTCCGCAGCTCGCGGTGCTGATCTTTTAATTTTAAGCCTTGCCGTTATTCTCAAAATTTGTCTCATAGGCGAGTGCCGGGAAGATAAAACCGTTGATTAAGTTTTAGAGCGCAGCTCTTAGGCGCTCGTTTCTGCGTTTCGCGGCTTCGCCTTCTCCGTCGTTGTCCGTTGTAACCCAGCCTTGCGCGGAAGGCTCTCGCCGGTGCGCGTCGTAAAATGGGGGAGAAGGAACCCCTGGAAAGCGACTATCCTTGTGTGCGTGGCTGCCCCTCTCCCACCGCTCACCGAGGCGGCGCGCGGGGGGATTGCCGCCGATTGTTCTAGACTGTCCGAGTCGTTTCAACGCGATATTGACGGAGAGGGCGTAGCCTTGCGTGCGCTAAAAGATGGCCTCCATCTCTTCACTCACGCGATGTCGGCGGCGCCACAACAGAAAGGTCCAGATGCGCCTCGAAGCCACTCCCAGCCTTTGACCAATGAGGACGTGCTGCCACCGCGAGAAGGAGAAGGAGACTGCACAGCCAACACTGTGTGTATATATACGCCTGCCTTGACACGAAGAACAGACAGACGTGGAGCGAGCCTATATAAGAAGGGCGTTGACCACCCGAGCCGCCGTTTAAGCTTCGGTGAACAAAGTGTGTTTTGTTTGTTTGCCTCTCTCTCTTGGTCTCGTGCGCTTTAAATGTAGTAATTCTTTTGTATAGTAATCTCTCTCAAGTGTAAATTTACTGTTAGTGGAGCGTTTCTTGAAGAAGGAATATGTCTGAGAAATAAAAATCTGCTTGTAATTGTACATACATGTGTAGCTCGCTTTCCTTGCCTCAATCTATCGAAAAGTTGAAACAGCTGAAGATCTGCGCTCAAATTTCGCATTAGGAAATAACGTAATCGTCGGCAATTTTTTTTCTTCCGTGATACTTGTAAGCCACTGTTCATGAACTGAGAGGGTACGCCAAATTGACATGCGAAGGGCCACAAAGCAATCGCTGCCTCATGTGAAGGGATAGGGTATTCTTTAGGGGGACACCAACTCCTTAAAAATATGCCAGCATTCAACCTTTGGCCGCACCTGCTGCTAAAGTGTTAGATAGTAAGCTACGCTGGGGCAAGCGCCGTATTTATTGCGCTTTAATCATGTAGGGAGGCATAAGACAATGCGCAGCGTCTGATTGGCCATGAGAAGCACTCGGCGTTATCAAAATGTATAATAAATTAATACATATAAAAAACAAAGCTTCTTTCCTCTTTTTCTTAAAGAACTCAGTTTTAGAAAATCAAGTAGGGTTTAAGTGAACTGAAATTTAAGTTGATTCATCGCAAGACGGAATATGTTTGGGCATGTTGGTTCATCGTCACACACAAAGCATAGCGTCGTAACTACAGAAGTCCTTGATCGTCCTATGTGGTTACTAGAGCTGGGAGGCGGTGGAGCGAGCGCGGCTTCGGCCGCTTATCTGTTTTTCCACCAGCGTCCGCTGCGGCGGACACGGTTGATGCGACGCGCGTCTTTTTTTTTTCTTTCCTCTTATCTTTGAACTCTCTATATGCACGTGGTAGCGGTGGTGACTCGGTTTGAGCCAGTGGGCAGTCCCGTGCACTTTCCTTTTCATCCTTCTCTCAATCGCAACAAAACAACTGTAGTTATAGGATATGCTTTCTATGTACTACCATTCCATCCCAAAGCAAATATGTAAATTTTTCGACACGAATGGAATGTTCGTAATGCTAATTCGTTCTGAACTTCATTAAAATTTCAATAAGAAACTGTGCAGGAAACAAAGGTCAGGCTATATGTTAATTTATATAACTGAATCTTCGCGTCTCACGATTTCAATACAATCTAGACACTACGTCGTATCGCGACCGTAAAGGCAGTGAACTCATGTTACCTTCTCCGGACTAGAGGCAGTGATAGCTTCTCCTGGCGCTGTGTTTTATCAGATTATAAGTTTCAAGTCGACATTTTAAGCTACAAATTCTGAATGAAATTACATTTCTGAAAAGCTGTTTCACATGGACAATTCCGGGTGAAATAGGCGCGCTAGAAGAGGGAAAGAGCGGTAAAGGGGTCGAGGAAGCGTTCTCGTGAGTGAGCAATGGATACGTTACCATCGAAGGCGCCTTTTTAATAAATTGGGGAGGTTGCTGTGGTGACGGTGAAGTTGAGCATGATCCACAAAACTAATCTCGAAAAGGTGAATGCTCTCATACCTCATCATTGCTTTAATGATGCACTCGGCAATTCTAAGCAGTAATGAGCGCTTAGGCGCTAAACAGGTGCCTAACAGGGCAGTGTTTGACATGTTGCTATCCAAGCGCTCAACCTCCCGGATTTTATCGCTTTCTTCATGTTTAGTATTGGTAACGTCATGTTTAATTCAATGACATGACTGCGTTGAATTCCGAGGATGGCGCCCACTTCTCTCGATGTGTTGTTCTCTTCTTCGACAACATATCGTGTGTGGTTCCAAAAAATATATTCATTTGATAATCAGCGCCCGTGTGTCGCTTTCACTGCATCAGAGCCTTTCATGGTTTCGGGAAAGGAATAAAATACAACACTGCGCGAAGTCCATAGGCTACGCAGTTGAGCTCAATTATCATTTCCAATATCTGCAACTTCAGCTCACTGCGTGTGTAAGGGATCGGTAGCGTTCGAGGGGGTCATTGGAACGCGGCTGGGGGCACTCAAAGCGGAGCGTCTCCTTTCTTGGAACGCGGCCGCTCGCGAACGCGCCGGGAAGTACGGGTGTCCACCCGCCCCGCGGAACCGATTCGCGCACGTTCTGGCACGAATGTGTATTTGTTTGTTTTTATTTTTATTTCGTGGTGGAGAGAACGTTCTACTCCGCACATGCTGGCACGACCGTGCGTTTGTTTTTCTGGAAAGGGTGTTACCCTACGGTAGTTGGAGGGCTGACCATGCTCTCGATTAGCCAATGATATGAAGAATGTAGAATGATTGGGTGCTACGGAATGTGGGCCGGGCCTTTAGGGCTTTAAAACTGGGCCCCGGAGCCGGAAGCGGGGTTCTGGGCTAAGGTGAGATGCTATGCATTTTCGGCTATGCCGAGTAGGGGCCTCCCCTAGTGTTAGCCAGTTTCTCCTGTTGTGTTGTGTGTCCTTTGCTGTTTAATTTGTCTCGACTGTATAAACTTGTATATGCTGTACGTATTTGTATATAAACCTCAGTTATTCGCCTTACCCCTGCATCTGAACTCCTCACAAGACCGTCTCTGACGGGGCACCCCTGGTGCAGAGATCAAGCTTCAGTCTTCGAGTTAAACCAACCCTCCCTGACGGGGCACCCTGGTGCAAGGAAAGAAAAGAGAACCTGTGAAAATTTACTGGCGCAGTCGACAGGATCCTGCGGCCATCGGAAGACGGCGCAGGAAGAAGATTGAACGCAGGGAGAAAGGCGACGGTCAGGCAACAGCAGCGTTCGAGCAAGGACCTGCGGAGAGACAGCGGCAAGGATGCAAGGACCACGACAGTAGTCCAGCGACGCGGGACTGCATACGGTCCAGAAAGGCAGCGCGTCGATAACTTCACGGTCACCGGCGGCGGACCAGCGGCGTGCGACAGCTCATCGCAGCGTCCGGGGAAAGTGGCGGTGGACTCCGACGCCAAGGAGCTGGCAACGCGGATCGACGCATCGAAACCGTGAGTTTCCTTGGTCGCATTGTTCACGTCCCTGTGTTCGAGCCGGTAGGACAGCTGAGGGGTACGGAAGGCGGTATGGAGAGTTATCCAAGCCGACCCTCACTTGATGTGAAGTATCGAGTGGAATTGGCGAAGGCGCGCTTAGCTTACTATCAGGCTGAGCTTGCAAAAGTTAATGGAGGAAAGACGCCGCTATGCGAGGAAAAACCTCCGGATTTGCAGGCGTTAGAAGCAAGGCGCCAGCAGCTAGAGCTCGAGCTGGCTAAGTTCAAAAAGTCTCGGAGAGCTAGTCAACTAGCCAGGGTGAACTGCTCCGAGTCCCGAGCAGAGAGGCCGCCTGTGCTGGAAGACAAAGGATTATGCTTGTCATGCACAGGTCAGGGAAACAATAGTGAGGACGCTGAAAGCAATCAGCTGGTATGCGGGAACGCATCATTGTTAGGAAACGCCGCGAAAGGTTCAGGAAGTGAAAACAGGATTCCTGAAGGACGCGGAAATACCACAGCTTTTCCGCCACCGCGGGCGGCTAGCAAAGAACAGGAGCAGCCCAATTCTCATGATCTAGGGCCAATCGAGACCAAGGTGTCCGATAAAAAACAGGACAGCGGTGGAATTCCTGCATGCTCTATGACTAGGATTGGGACCTCTGACACGGAGCTAGTAATAGATGAAAATCTGGCGTTGCTGCAAACACACACTGTGTCCGCCATAGGGCATGAAGTGCCCCGTAGCGTTTCTGGTGGCAAGAGCCCTTCATCCGAGGCAAAGAACGGAGGTGGGCCTGCTGGGCCGACCGGGCAGAGCGCCGCACAGTTGTGGAACGCACTTTATGTGTGTCCGGCCAGGTCATTTGAGTACCCGGAAATGAGTGGCGACTTGCCGCAAGGCAAGCTCGGGTCAAGCGACGGCGAGTCAGCTCGTGCAGCAGACAATGCCACGAAGCCGGCCAGCGTCTATCAAGCAAGGAGCGGCGATTTAAATGTTTGCCCGTGCAGGAACGGTGCAAATAGCTCCAAACGCTCCAAAGTACCAGGAGACAGGCGCATAGCCTTCACAGCGAATGTCGGCGCGTGGAACAGTACGTTCCGGGCTGCGGTACGTCAAATTAGATGTAGCAAAGCCGGCCGCACTGTTATAGTTGGACTGGACAAGGCTAATGTTCCTTACGCAGTAAGCTGTTCGTACTGGTGCGCCGGAGAGAGCGTTCCCTTAGGGGCGCCGCATGGTCAAAGATTTCGACCTATCGAGGATCATGACGTGTTTGATCCTGGAGGACACCAGGTGTTGAGTTCTTGCCCCGCTGTGGCATCAGTCTAATGAGCGTAGCGGACATTAGGCGGCGTTATTCGTGTCAATCGAGACACGTGTTGGCTCGAAACGCACACAGGGCCGCTCGGTGCGACTAAGGAGGCTCACGCGGCCACTTACGGACGTCGTGCGAGTGCTACTGAACGCTCAAATTGCGAGTGTCTGTGTGTGTGTTTGTGTGTGCTCGTTCGCGAGCAGGACGAGGGTGTCTACTTGGAGGTGGTGAACTGGGTGCAACCCACCAATTTGGACGCCGTGTTACGGCGCACGGCAGGCATGCCACCGTGTGTATTTGTGGAATTTGCTGATGTTGTGTGTGCATTTTGCATTTTGCTTTTGGTTTTGTTGGTGCCAGCGCTGATATAGCTGCGGTGTGTCACCCACAGGGTGGTTTTGTGACCCGTACCGATCCCTTTTTGTTATAATTCTAAAAGTGGCATTTGAGCCCTTTGTGGAATCTTGGGAAGGGCGTGTAAGGGATCGGTAGCGTTCGCGGGGGTCATTGGAACGCGGCTGGGGGCACTCAAAGCGGAGCATCTCCTTTCTTGGAACGCGGCCGCTCGCGAACGCGCCGGGAAGCACCCGCCCCGCGGAACCGATTCGCGCACGTTCTGGCACGAATGTGTATTTGTTTGTTTTTATTTTTATTTCTTGGTGGAGAGAACGTTCTACTCCGCACATGCTGGCACGACCGTGCGTTTGTTTTTCTGGAAAGGGTGTTACCCTACGGTAGTTGGAGGGCTGACCATGCTCTCGATTAGCCAATGATATGAAGAATGTAGAATGATTGGGTGCTACGGAATGTGGGCCGGGACTTTAGGGCTTTAAAACTGGGCCCCGGAGCCGGAAGCGGGGTTCTGGGCTAAGGTGAGATGCTATGCATCTTCGGCTATGCCGAGTAGGGGCCTCCCCTAGTGTTAGCCAGTTTCTCCTGTTGTGTTGTGTGTCCTTTGCTGTTTAATTTGTCTCGAGTGTATAAACTTGTATATGCTGTACATATTTGTATATAAACCTCAGTTATTCGCCTTACCCCTGCATCTCACTCCTCACAAGACCGTCTCTGACGGGGCACCCCTGGTGCAGAGATCAAGCTTCAGTCTTCGAGTTAAACCAACCCTCCCTGACGGGGCACCCCTGGTGCAAGGAAAGAAAAGAGAACCTGTGAAAATTTACTGCGTGAAAGTTTCTTTTTTATCCAGCCGGAACAGGGAGGCTGGCGCTGCCATTTCTTCCGTGCGGCGTAAACCAACACCACCTAGCATAGGGAGAAAGCCTTCGCACGACTTCTTCCAGAGTGTGTGCATCGCTACTGCGAGATAGTAGTGTCGAATTGGGCGAGTTTCAAACAGCGCGAGCATGGTGTGGAAATTTGGCGCCTTGTGCTTGAGGGAACAAGGAACACGAAGTTGGGCAAGGTGAGCATAGCTCGTGGACAGCGGGTATGTCATAGGCAGGCGGTATACTGACTTTCAGATGCAGCTAGTGTGCCTCCATTTCATATTTGTTGAGCCGAAACACTGTAGATTAGCGGGAAGGGCGCCATCGCACCCTCCTGGAGTAGAGCAACGGCTTTCCGAGATCAGATAGAACGCGTGAAAGGCAACAGTACAGACCGGAGCGCTTTGTACACGCAGCCATGGAACGAGGCCAGTGAACCCATCCAACCGGCCGCTGCCACTCTGCCAACTGTGAAGGTGATTCACGAACTCTTCAGAGCATGCAGTGACGGCTTGCGGTCCATGAAGGAACAACTGGAGACATTTATTTCTGACTAAGAGATGGTTGAAGTTTTCCATCGCTTCTGCAATATCTGGACTCCACCGCAGAGACCCTAGCGCTACTCCGCCACCTCGTCGAGGTTCTTCAGGCGCCACTCATGCTTGATATGTCTCTAGGCACTCTACCGACGCTGCTGCCGAGCTCCCTGCAGCACAGTGCTCAGCTTCCAAGAGCTCGTCCGCTGGACGAGAGGACAGTGTTGGTTCACGGCTTCCGAAATTAGACTTTGTTTCATTTTACTGCAACGTGTCCAGCTGGCCGGCTTTATGTTAATGTTCCACCACGCTGTCCACACTAACCTGGAACTGACAGTACTGATCGCGTAGCCATTATTTGAAGTTTGCTCATTTGACCAGCGGCAAAAGCGATCGAAGACACTGAAGTCTCGGAAACGTTATGCGATTATACGATCTTCACCTTCAAGACGCGCTTTGGTAACTAGCAAATAACTGTCCAGCATTACTTTCCTAACCACCAGACGCTCAAGTCCATGAAGTCATCTGTCGATGTGATTGTTTTAAGCACTCTCCTGGACTGCGTGAACATGAGCATGAGAGGGTTGCATACGCTCGGTGTACCAGAGCTGTCCTATTCTGCGATGCTTGTCATAATGTCACACTGAGTGAAGTGATAATTGACAACTACAAGCGGCGGAACATCGAGCCAAGCGCAGCCGAACATCAAGCGATGGAGCTATAACGGCGGCTGGGCACGTCCTCATCGTGGTGGAAACCTGGAAGAAAGTGGTTCATTGCTGGCGGTCGATGGAGCAGTCAAGACGCGGGCTCGTCTGTCGTGAGCGCACGGAGAGGTAACGATGAAGCACGCGACTCGCGCCGGCGATGCCTTCCTTCTGCTTCTATTCAGCGCAATGATACACCTCAACAAAGCGAGTTTTTTTTTTTAAGTTGACTGTGTGCGTGACCGAACGCTGCGCGGCCGGGATCGGTCTGCGTAAGAAGCTCCGCCTAACGAAACACGGCAGATGTTTAAAGTGCAGACCTCTAGGCTGTCGATACCAAGACTGCTGCCGTAACGTGCGTTCTGTGCAGTGCGAAGGAAGGCATGCGACTTCCGTGTGCAACCCAACCTAGCTCCGCAGCCGCAACTTCATTAAGCAGAACTGCAAGGTTAACTTCACAATCAAAAAAGAGCCGACAGCTGCCGCCGAGACCTTGCCCAAGCAGCGACCGATCTGTGGAGCCTTGTTAGCCTGCCGTCATGTGTGTTGTAGCCATGAGGAAACCGCGTACACGTTTGAGATGGAGGTGGCATTCCTCGCTCACAAGCGAATAAGAAAAAAAATAGCTCGAGGCGAGCGTGGCTGTCAACAGCGTGTTCGCCATATTGGGGCCGGGACAAAGGCTTCCAGACACGGCTGCTGTGCATTTCCCCGAACCCCACACAAGATGGAACATTGATATCCAAGTGATCGATATCTTTTTTCCATGATAAGGCCACCGTGAGCCATTTTTATGACAGGCACTGCTGTTACTTATGCTGCTTCAAAGAAGGTTCTATATGAGAACACAATGGAGTTCAAATGTCATTCGAATCTGGGCTTGCTCCAGGGGTGGCGCAGCGGGGTTTCCGGAGCTTCCTACAAGCGCACACCCGTGAAGAAAGACGGGTGCTCGGCCGGGGGCACTTGCACCCATTTTTACCAATGGTTTACCGCGGTGGGTATCGATCCAACCATTCGGGAGGGTGTGGCACTTCCAACAGAGTTGCGACTCTGTGCATGAAGGATAGCGGTTTTTTATGAACACTACGTAGGGCACATAAGACTACTACGTGCTTCGAACGCGCATGGATTGCTTTTATTTCATATTCCTCTCAATTTTTAATTTTTTAATATCTATTTTCTCTTTCAACCAAACACCTACTCATTACCAGACAATCGAAAGGCAACGCATAAATAGGTTCCCATTACATCGCCAAGAAGCGACGCGGTTTTTTGTCGCATAGGTTAGGAGCTCGCCTGCAATCGAAAGACCTAGGTATAATTCTGCGCACCTTCGCAAGAAATTTCATTTCTCTTCGATTCCACGGTGGCGCCATTTGTTTTTTGTTTTTTAGTGGGGGGGGGGAGGGGGGGAGGACCACTGTAACTGCTCAACTCGGACGCCGGGTTTTGTTGCCAATTAACCACAAAATGCTTTCGCATTAATAAAACGCAAATAATGGCTTGAGACCACTTCGTATCTGAGGCAATATTCGACATGAAAGTCCATCTTTGATGCTAGATGCGTAAATAGTGAAATCCAGCGACAGGCTGCCTACACGTTGTCACTTTTTAAATCTCTACTCCTTTCATTCTTTCCCTTTCCTTCATACCTGCCTTGATTCTACAGTTCGTGACTAAGGCCGAGCGTGAGACAGTGACCTCACTTTTCCTTCTAACTGCTTATAACCCCGGTGTACCACGTGCCTCGAGCTCTGCATGGGTAAAGTGTGAAGCTTTCCCGGTGTGGACACGTGGTACTGCTACCTGTTATTTTCCGGTATTGCGCAACATGGCTTACCTGCATGATGGTGCAGTGCGGTGGTATGGATTTGGGCCTGTGGCGCAACGGCTAACTGGTCTGACTACGGATGAAATGACTCCATGTTTGAGTTCTTAGAACATCGTTTTTCTTTTACAGACACAATCAGGTGGTGCTGACGCATGGGGCGTGGAACGGAAATGATATTCGATCGAGGAAAATCGCAGATACGGCTATGGCTGTAAATTATGAAATCGCACCAGCGCAGAGTTGCTGTACTGAAAAATAACCCGGAGTTTGTAGAATCCTACGCTTGGGGCCACTAGTTGCGAGCACGCTCTTTTTTTTTTCTTCGCGCATTCTTGGGTTTTCGTAAGAAAATGAATGTGTGTTGTACAACGGAGTTGTATGGTTGTCCAGTTGTCAGGAAATATCTGCGTGTCCTGCTTTTGTTTCCAGGTAGCTGATACGTAAGCTCAAAATAAGCAATCGTTCATGTATAGGACTTTAAGATGCCGTTTTCGTCCTCCTATGCCGTGTTCTAATGTATTGTCGTGCGCTTTATTTTCCTACCAGTAATTGATCAACGCGCAGACCATAGTATTTGAATTTGAATGCACTGGATACTTTTGCAGCAAGGAAGATGTGTCTTGCTCTCACATCGTTT
Source organism: Amblyomma mixtum (assembly GCF_055824585.1). NCBI lineage: Eukaryota > Metazoa > Arthropoda > Arachnida > Ixodida > Ixodidae > Amblyomma > Amblyomma mixtum. Next base: position 146,411,035 of record NC_143015.1, on the reverse strand, counting down.
TCGTTCCCATAGGCTAGTGTCCGATGCCGGCTACTTTCTGATTATGTACATGGGTAGACATTTTTTAAAGAGCGAAACGGGGAAAAAGCCCAACTATTTGGTTGCCTGAGCACTTAGGCATTACGTGAAGGATAGGTTCTCATGTCCCCGCCTCCAAATGCACAGAACAATGGACGATATCAGTCCATGCCTTCAGATAGACCAAAAATTTGTATTCGTAAGAAACATCTCAGGCTCCTGTACGCTTGTAGATTGATGAATCAGAGGTCAAGATACTTCTTTTTTATGTTAATACATCGATCGGGGAAGGCTAAGGCCGTTATATCTGTACTGTATCCTTAGAGATGCTCGTCGCATACTGCTAATATTGGTCCTCGTCATTAACTACGTCATAAATGTCAGCAGCCGTCAGAGGCCGCCGTAGTGGAGGACTCCGAAGAATTTCGACCACCTGGGGTTCTTCGACATGCACTGACGTCAAAGAGAGTACAAGGGCCTCTAGCATTTCGCCTCCATTTCGAACCGGCTGCGCGGTCGCATTACGATGGGGGTGCGTACACTGGCATTGCACAGTACACTGGCTTCTAGCATTTCGCCTCCATCGAAATGCTACAGGCCAGTGTGCTGTGCGAGCACCATAACCACTGAGCCCCTACATTAGCCTTTCAGGAAATTTTTAGGTCAAGAAGCGATTCAACACATCGCAAAACAGTTGTTACTATTTCTAGCTCGAAATTTCTTATGCAGTTCAAGTGTACTGCAGCTGAAGTCTGGCAGTGCGAACATAAATGTCAGCTAATTTTAGGTATTCCACTTGAAAGATATTAACTCGAGTTGGGGTGATCGTCTCCATAAATTTAAAGCAGCGTTAGGCTAAGTTGTTTGGTTATTTTTCGTTGCCTTGATTCCATGCAGGTCGTTAGGCTCTTCAGTGTATAAATATGAAGGTATCTCCGGCTTCACGGTGTTGTGGCTAAACTCCTGGCAACTATTGCAGCAGTATGCGTGGCTTGCTAGCTTTATTCGTCGTTACTTTCGTAACGGCAGTGCTGCACAGAGCCTTTGCCAGCGGCATCAAGAGTGCGCCAGTAACAGTGATGGACGGTATGTAAACTGATAATGTATTTTTTACTTCAGATACCTGATGCAGTGATCGATCATTGCTGAAACTACACCGGTAATTTCGCTATTGGGCATGGCTATCTCGATTACGCCAATTGTTGGTGGTTTAACTTGCCTCTTTTTGTGTATTGCTTTCAGTCCATGCGTATTAAAAACGTGGCTAGTCTGAAGGTCTTAAAAATTATGCTTGCAGCTTGACATGCAGTTCTTCTCTCGTCCGCTTCAGAAGTGTGCGAGGGATTTAATGTGGCTGTAGAGCAGAGAACGATTTGAAATTTTAAGTACCCGCGCAGGTTTTCATTTCAGCCGACTATAGATTAAAAGGTTGATGTCCAACGTCAACACAGCACACGGGCTAATAACTTCCGGAAGAGAAACAGTGTAATATAACCTAGCACCTCGAGTTAGCTTAGGAAAGGCTGAATCATCTTGAAATGTTCGAAATCCAACTGTATTCCGAAATGTGTTTCATAAATACAAGCAAATCAAGTCTTTACAGATAGAATTGAACAAAAACAGTGCCACCCACGGGATGTAAAGGTGACCCGAATTGCTCTGCTAGTTTCTTTCGACCTGTCTTTAATTCATGTCATGCAGATGTGGTTTAGTCCAAGAAAAAAAAAGCGGAAGTCTTTCACTCAGCGCGAAATTACCTGCATTCGATTGCGTATATATAGTATGCCTAAAACCTCCCCTGTGATGTACCGGCACAAAAGCACTTGAAACGTGAGTGCATGTGTTGGTGCCGCATAAGAGATAGCGAGGACATATATACCGCGAGCAACGTTGCGCCATCGCTTATTTGACAGCCACTGATTACTTACTGTCGTTGCTGTGTAAGCATAGGTTCTAGCTTGAAGAAGTGCAGCGAAATGGAAACTTTTTTTCGCATTTTATATAATGTCTACATGCAGAAAGACCACTTTACTTATTATATTTCTTTGGCGGCGAGCGTTTTATAGGTCATTCTGGATCCAAGAGGCTGGCGCAGTTTTCCTCTCTGGAATAGTTTTGAGGTACCGCGTGGGTGCAGATTTGTCAGAGGCCTTGAGTAATCAGGAGGTGCCGACCCATGAAATTCTGCTACGTTTCAACTATGGCAACATAAAAATTGGCTATGGCTTGCTGACGCTCTGACCACAAGTGACAGAAAGAGCGGCGAATTAGCTGCGTATTACAAATGGACAGTCAAACTGTGAGAGTCTCAAATTCGTTTTTTCCTGTGTTCCTGTATTATCTTTGCGCAGTTTTTCTTAATGACAATTGTTTAACACCTAGCCCAGCAACAACTGTTTCTTTACAACGAGACTCCCACCCCACGCTGTACGATATTAAAAACATAAAGGAGGCTATACACAGCAACAGTTGCAGAAATAGGCATTCGACCGGATTTTTTCCTGGCTGCAATATTTGTTTGACATATTGACATATGTGCTTTTTTGTTTTCTTGCGTGAGGTGCTTTACGTTAACTTTCGTTTACTTTTTCAAGAAAGAAAGTTCCGAAAGCGTACTTCAAACCCGTACTTCAAACCCGTGCTCAAATTGTGTGGTGTGGCGGGATCACAAGAGATCGGCGAGGTGACGGACGTGAAACCTCAAAGTACACATAGAGGTGCTTTGTGCGCTGAAACTTTTGATGCACGTTCTCGACAACATGCGGCTAGTATCACCGGCCGGCGGGGTAGAAAACACTACGTATGGAATACACGTAGAAGTGGACAAATTGGACGATACAGGCGCTGTCTTTGAATTGAGCGTTTATTTATAAAACTGTAAATATATTCGAGCAGAATGGAGAGTCTATCAAAAAACAGTACTTGTATTGGTTACATGTGCTCAGGCAGTATCAGTAGCATTTCTAAAGGAAATTTTTCTCACTTTTGTGCGCCTTAAAGAGCACTGGCCCACACAGAGACCATAATTCGGAGCTCGCAAAAGAGCTTTCCGTAATTCACAAGCGTGGCAACGTAAGTGCTTGTTGATGATGGACCCATTACCAAAATTAAGAAAGTAGTCGCCAGAACTACACAAGTGTTAATACTTTGCCAAATTTGGGCTTAGCGCTTCATTTATTCAGTTAATATGCCCTTTAAAGCGCACCCTAACACTGCGCCTAATCCGACTACTGTTTGCACAGTCGACTTCATCAATGAATTTTTAGCGTGAGGTCGACCACTCAACTTTCTGATTGCAGCTTCAAAAGACAACAGTCTTCAGTTTATCGACCTCGAACCTATCTTTCATGAAAAATGCGTGCAATCTATGCAAGTCTGCAGGTTAGATAGGGCCCTGCTAAAACTGGATTCTGCTGCCTTCAATATCTTTAAAAGAGGTTTAGCCCCTTCTTAGTGATATTTGACTGGATCAAAGCAATGTATGCACATTATGCACCCTATGCTCAAAAGCCTTCTTTTTTTTCGCCAGTGTAGAACAGAAAGCTCTAATGTCGTGTTTGTCTTCGGTTTGATGCCTGTTCTTCGTAAAAACAGGCGTGCTAAATGTAAGTATAGAATTTAGTCAAAGCCCTGCAAATTTTTAGGTCAGCTCACTCCATTGCCCTAACAAACAGGCTTAGCCACACTTGTTTAAGTTTCTCTAAATGAATGTAGTGTGTAGCATTGGCTTGAAAAATTTTATTCGGTTATTAAGGGACGTCTGACTGTGTGCGTCCCCGAGTACTCTTTGCAGCGCCATTGAGCGCTTGTTTCAAATAATGAAGGCAGGCACACACAGGAGGCTTGCAAACCTGGTTCTGCACTCGATATCAAATCATCTAAAAAAACCGGGTGAGTGGTAAATGGATAGTCGTTGTTTTCCAGCGGCAGCTGTTATGGCCCTGCTCTCCAATATCCCGTAGTGATAGGGCAGCGACCGTAGAAACGAGAATACAAGGACAGAGATAAGGAGGTACAGAGCTGCAAGAGAAGAAAGAAAGAAATTTGAGAGACTGAAGTGAGGGGAGTCAAGGCCGGGCAGCACTAGAGCGTGCGCTGCCGTCGTGTCTAGACCGGCGGGTATGTGATGCACGGGGAAAAGAGTAAGCCAATTTGGTGCTGGAGGTGCTGCCATGTTGCGGTGTTGCATGATGGATGCGAGCTGGTATATCTACGGCGCATCGGTCCTTGTGACCACGAGCTGCGCTAGAAATAAAAGCTTTGCTGGAAAAAAACGTTCACAGCTTGACAGTTACCGATCTGTAACGGAAATTTCAGTGACAGAATATAGTGTGAGGTTGTAAAAGACAACCTCTCCCGCTCCACTAATGTACCGCGGGGGAATTTCAGTGACAGCTCAAGATGAACGGATGTGATTGCGGCGTACGCAGCGAATACGGGCACCTCATTCCCAGTTTTCACAGCACTAAATGTGAGGTAGCGGCCGCGGCGGCTCAGTGGTTATGGCGCTCGGCTGCTGACCCGAAAGACACGGGTTCGATCCCGGCCAATGCAGGCGAAATTCAACGAAATTTCGATGCAGGTGAAATTCTTGAGGGTCGTGTGCTGTGCGATGTCAGTGCACGTTAATGGACCCCAGGTGGTCAAAATTGTTCCGGAGGCCTCCACTACGGCGTCCTTCATAGCCCGAGCAGCTCTGAGGCGTCAAGCCTCCATAAAAAAAAAACTAAACCTGAGGTCTCTGTGACTACTCCAGCGCGACCTGAACCGACACCGCATGCACAATTCTGATATCGAGCTATCACAGAAACTCACATTGCGGTGCGGCAACTAATTTTTGAATTCATTATCCGGGCTAAACTAATCAACATTTGTGCGGGCATGCAAAAAAAAATTGATTAGAACGGCGTGGGTGGAGGAAGCTAGCAGAGAAGACTTCTCCAGGTTCACTGAGTGTGTATCAGTGTATCTGCCCCACATTCATGCCGAAAATTTACACAACCAGAGTGTACTCTGTGTAGATAAAAAAAAAATTACCGACGATTACGATACTTCCTAATGCGAAATTTGAGCGCAGCAAAAAGCTGTTTCACCTTTTCGATAGATTGAGGCAAAGAAATCGAGCAACACATGTATGCGCTATCACAGAGTTTTTTTTATTTTTCACACGTATTCCTTTAACAAAGATTCCACTAACAGTTCTTGACAGTCATGAATGAAGCTTTGTGGTCGGAGAAATAGACTGATATATGTTCGACTTGGTACACCAATGCTTGATTCTCAAAGACGAGATCTATACAAGTGCCTCGCGAGGTTGTCACAGCCGTGGGACGCGTTACGAGCGAGAGGAACGGGATGTTCTCCCGCATAAGTGTTAGGAAATTGCTGTTTGTCTTTATGTCAACATTAAAGTCCCCCACTACTAACATCGGTGTGGATCGATGGACGGTTAATGCGAGTTGCAGGAAGTGCACGACGTCTTTCGTGAGTGCGGTAGGGGCGAAGTAGGCGGCTACTACCAGCAAGCCGTTGGGCAACTTTGCGGCGCACAGTTCGCCAAGTTCATGTGACGTGCCAAACATTTCGACTGGTATTGCAGAGAGACCTGTGCGCAAGTAGATAGCGACTCCCGCCGCTCTGTTGTGGTCTCTGCGAGCACCACAGCAGTATAGGAAATCTATGATTTCGAGAGGCTCTTCGGGATCCATCCAGGTTTCAGCAAAGCAAAGTACAGAGGAATGGCGCAGAATGTGATCGTGGTGTACGTCCTTGGCATGTGCGGCAAGGGAGCGTACGTTAAGAATGTGGTTGTGAATGATGAATCAAGTGCTGCCAGCGAATGACGCGTCCATTGGCTGTCTCGTGTGTTACTGATGTGTGGTTAACATGTTAAGCTTCGCCTGTAAGAGTGGAACGCGACAGCGTCTTGCAACGCTGCCAGGGAGTCCACAGAACGCCATCGCCAATTCGGCTGTACGCCTTGCTGGACGGTAAATTTATTTTTTGAGGAAAGAAAATGTATCTCTCTCGCATATCTGGGTGGACACCTGCACCTCGCCGTAAGGGGAAGGGGGAAGATGGGAGTGAACGAAGACGCCGTATTAGCTAGACGCGCCTTTTTTCATTCCAAACCATTCAGCTGGCATTACGGAGTGGCTAGCGTGCTCGTATCGCACTCCGGAGACCCTGGTTCGATTCCCCAACTCGACCAATTTCGTTCTCAGTTTTATAGATTTATGCGGTCTAACTAGAAAGGTTAATTAGGCTATTTCATATTTACATTATTGCATTTCTATCCATCGTGTTCTGTCATTAACCTGTCAATTGTTGGAACTGTCTAGGATGTTCGACACAACGTATATGAAACGAGCAACGTCTTACTGAGTGGGGAAGTGCGTGGTGGTGGTGGGAACGTGGCTTCGTACTTATGTTTTTTTCAGCAGCGTCTCTTTCCGCGGACGCTGTTGTCGCTGCGGCGCGCGTCTTTCTTTTCTTTTCTTTTGACCTCTTCATTCTCCTCTATATTAATTAGGCTAATTGATTAATTAAGCAATTAACTAAACTCAGTCCAACTTAGTTGCAGCATCACTATACGATCCCTTTGATTGGTTGCATGGTTACTAGCCAAAGTACAATTGGCCCCATTTGAAATTCGCGCACTGTGACGTCACGAGCATTTCGACCAATTGAAAAGCATGACATTGGGGGCGGAGCTGGTTACGAGGCCGACGCCGACGCCGACGCCGACGACGACGCGAAACCCAGGAACGGACGCCAAAGAGCTGCGCTCTAAAAACCATCGTTACTCTGTGGATACGCGCAAAGCTCATAATTTGTTCTCACTTTCGCGCTTGTAGTTGCGGTAATGGCTCCGGTAGATCTAAAGATAATCTACGTTCAGGTGAACACGCCTGTGAAGAGTGGAGGCTTCCTGAATGCAGGGAATCGTAATCTTTGTAGGAGGCAGCCCGCTGTCGCGCATACAAATTATTAGCTGGAGCCGTATCTTACAGTGATTAATTTCATTTTCAATTCATTTGGTTCTCTACGATGGGTTGCAACTGCACAGAGAGATGTAGCCCATGGGAGAATCCATGATGGTCGCGCAAGAAACACGATGGTGGTTTCCGTGCATGAAGGCATTCCTTCTTCTTATCTCACTGGCGGAACAAGCACGACGACCAATTTAGCAAGCCTGGGAAGCTTTAACAACGATAATAAAATCTTAGGAAAGAAACTGGGTGTCAGTATTGCGGCAGATATTCGCAACGTGGTCTCTGCAGTTCAGCCATACTAGACGCGCTGTCAGGAGAGGGGCTAGCGGCAATCGTGCGACTACACCGACTGTGTCTGTGATTGGCCGCTTCATTTCCCACTTGCTGTGGTCTTTGTGACGATTGAAGTCAAGGCCAAATTAAGTATCGAAAAAAGGATAGCACGCTCAAAAATACAACCCCTAAATTTTGCGAAGATGTAACTAAAAAGATCTGGGGCACTAAGTGACGCTAGTTATGTCTTTCGGTTGTATCCTTCGATTGTTTCGTTTTTTTGTTGTTGAAAATTTAACTTTTTTTTAAACGCAGTGCCTGTGCTGACCTGCTTCCTCTCGTGCGCGGCCTTGTTCGCACAGCATTTCATTCTTCCACGCCTTTTAGACGTCTCACGGTGTGGTAAGGTGTGCACGCAGAATGAGATAGCTGCCGCGCCTTCTCTTTCTTCATAACCTCCTTTAACTCGCTATTAATGGCATTTGCAGCCTCTTAATTTTCATGTCAGGCTACACGAAGCGGAAAAACATCCCTTTCCGACTGAGCCACTCCCTCCCTAGCTCTCAGAGCCCTCCCAGAGCCTCTTTCGCCTCTAAGTACGAGTTGCATCTGGTGTTGTATCCGCAATGCGCCTCTAAAAGACTACCTTTTTTTTTCTAGATAATACAAGATTTTTTGTATTCTGATGTTCGTGTCAATTTGTAAATACCTAAGGCCTTTTTTTGTTGGAAAGGGGGGGGGGGAGCGAGCACAAGGGGTTACAGTGAATTCCATAAAATATAAACGCCTACATTAACTTGAACAACAGCCGCGCAGGAATGTACTGAAATGTGTAGAACAATTTGATAGGCCAAATTAAAAAAAATCAATTAATGAACTACAAACTGCACTTCACAAATCCCTTTCAAGCTACATTTTGTATAGAGTTCACAAAAGCGTCAAAGTGCAAGAGTGCAGTGGAACGGAAAGCAAGCTCTGCCAGCGGGTGGTTGCGCTTGGGGAGAGAGAATAATATCAGTTATTGGACTCTTCGGCTGTCGTAGTGTTCTATTGCTGTTATTACGTGTAGCCTGTTTGAACCAATCATGAACATAAATTCCAAGTAGAGAGGGTTACAATGAATCATGGGGATCTAGATATCCCTATGTGATACATTTGGTATATTTTTAGTCTGGAAATAGCTGTGCTTCTTGATGGCGTTTGAAAATTGGCCAAATTTCATAGGTTAGTAACGCTCGACGAGCACGAGTAAGATAAGAATACAAAATGCAATGTTAAATTCTAACCGCGTTCCATGATATTACCAAGATGCTTCTGTCGGGAACACGATATGAACTAGCATATAATAATGGAGCCCGAACAAATGTTCATTAAGCATGCAGTTCAATCTCAAGGGGAGGTTTTCGTAACCTTCTCCAGAGAAGGCATTCTTTTCCTTCTGCTTTGTCAAAGATTGTTTTAAGTTTAGGATGCCAGCTCAGGTGTTTCGCAATTACTGCACTCAAATAATTAACGAGATCACATTACATTACTTAAGTTTCATCTAACGATTACGCAAAATTCACTCGATTTTTTCTGAAAAGTGCATATGGCACCTGGGGTTTCTTACGCATTCAAGTTCCGTTCCACACATTAAACACCTCGACTAGATACATTTAATTAGTTCATTAACCTTGCTTTGGTTCTTTATTCTGTTCACAACCCACGCAATCACCTGCGAAAAGTCTAATGCTTGTCTGGTGGGTCGGCAAAGAAAGATAAATTCTTTTTTTGGAAAAGTGAAAGACAGGTGTCAATACTCACCCTGGGCACTCCTGAGAGGAAATCCAGGTCACCTGACACACTTCCATTCAAAGCGGCAAACTGTGTCTCGTTAATTTGATATAAACAAAATCCATGAAGCATTTTTTTCTTTGAATCCTTATTGCGGAGAGTTTATTGACTAAACCTTGGTGAGGCCGGAGTGCCAAAGCTTTGAAAATCTGGAAACATCGTAAAGGTTTGGCCCCTTGTGTTAATAGTACTAGCTAAATTTTGATTTAAATATTCTAGCTGCATAATACTGAACAGTCCTGAACGAAATTCATGTTGACTGTGGCGAAGAAGGTTATTAGTTTCCAGATGTACAATGATACCATTAAGCTTACTGGGGTCTAGTTTCTTTAAATACGTATGTTTTTGTTAGAGGCATAACTCTATAGATTTTAGCTTGTGATATATTTTACATACAATTCCGCCATAAATTGTAGTACATTCTTTTCAGTCAGATCGAATAGAGTGCTATATTAAACTTTCATTATTCCTTTTATTTTAATCTTGGATATGTGCTGCAGCTCTTGTTATATAACACACTCTGTTATGTCTCTCGTTATAATTAAAAGGTGATATATGATAAAATAAATATCTATTTTTTATGGATATAAATATCTGAGGGTTCACTATTTCGTACTGTGCGCCTTGTGTATAGCCTAGGTCACTATTTTTCTCCTGCTTATGTGTTTTCATTGCTGGAGAGCTCTATACTGGTAAGACCATTTCAATGATCCACTTTTACCCTAACATGAAACTGTTTATACAGATTGTTTCAGCTTTTTCTTGAAAAAGAAAGAAAAATTGAGGGAAATAATTGCGCCGCGTGGGTGCTTGTGAAACCGCTCACTGCTTGAAGAGAACGAACAGCAAGCCATTCTCACTCTCACCGCTGTCAACGCCATCGGTTTGCGGTGCCCCCCAAACTGAGTTGCTCGCAACATCATTTATGTTTGCAGTTATTATGTTTGCAGTAGCGTCAGTAATTTATACTATGATACAGTCTTTAATCAAGTTCAATAAATTTCAGGCTTCTGCCACTTCAATGGCGAACAAATTCCCACAAATGGCAAAAGTGTCTACCTGAATAACACCTGCAGAACAGCACTTTGCGTCCCCCGTTCAAACATGGTGTTCTATATGGAGTGAGTATCGGCATTCGAACGAAATAGAATGCTGTTGCACAAACGTTTTTTGAATTTTGTTTGGTACAGTACGTATATTGCCACGTATCATTGTAGTGTCTGTTAGTTCGCGCAAGGCCGCAGGAAAGGGGTGTTATCATTTTTGTTCGTGGCGCGAGAAGCGACCGGACTAATCTCGATTGATCACAGCTATGCCGAGCTCCATCTACGTGTTTCCAGATTAATCCAGATGATCTCGACCTGTTATCTCGAAGTTTCCTTGCCGGCTTTAAATTGAACGATGCCGCGAGCAGCGGGCATTTGTAGTTCGACGACTGACGAGCACGTTTGTTGCTTACGCCGCCGCCGAGTGATTCAGTTCTTTTGCGGGCGCAAGTCAGCCCAAATAAAGAGCTTCGTTTACAAGACTTTTGGTGTCTTCCTGACCGCTGGACTGCCGTCACTACAACGTGACAATATGATGGACCACGTTTCTTTGATGATGGACAAATGATTGGCCACGCTTCTTTGATTATTGCAAAATTTCAACACTCATAACACTTCCACTTTAGTTTCTGAAGCTAGCGACCGTACAGTGGTGAGCAGCCTTGTCTAGAGCGCTCGGGCGGTGCACTTCCTTGCAAAAAGCCAGATTTTGTGGCAGCCTCTAGGGTCCAGCTGCAACGCTTGCACGGAAGTAGCGCCATATAGCCTCGTAAACAAAGCAGGCACGAAAACTTTGCCCTGTAATGAGGGGCTGCTCTCTAATTTCGGTTTTTGTTACCAAGTGCGCACTGTTCAAGCGGTCTAGACAAGGCTGCTCACCACTGTACGTAACATCACCCCACACGTCCGATCACGCTTTATGTGGCAGTCGCTGAATACAGGACGTACTACGTCTGCCGCTATGGACGACGGTGGCGCTGGTGAACGCTCTCAAGGTTGAGTTACACTACACATAAATACCCCCGAACTCGACAGCCGTCGCTGTAGCTGAGTTCGTAGAGCGCCGGGCGCGAAATTAGGAGGTCATGGGTTCGGATCCTACCTTCCGCATGTACTTGTTTTCCTTCTGCTTGCTTATGAATATACTTTAAATAATTACCTTATTAATCTCCCATTCATCAACACCACAACTTAAAAAACGTTCCCTATGTTCTTTTGTTTCGTTGTCTTTTGGCTTTCGTCATGTACCATCGTAAGTTGTCTTATGAAACGCGTTTTCTAGCAGTCCCCTTTAATCAACATATTCGAAACAGTCAATCATATTTGTCATCACACGGCCTTAATGCTTTGCGATCAATTGTTTACCGTCCATGGCAGATGGAAAGTTTTTAGTGAGGCGTCCCATACATAGGATAATGTCGAGAAAACTGGAAAGGCGTCCATATGTTATCTGAATGCATATGACAAACAAAAGAGCACGTGCACCACAAGGAAAGGGAGATTGACAATAATACATGAAATTAAATGTAATGCGCTTTCGTCAAACTGCACTTGACATATTGAACAAGCAGTAGAATGGAATGCGTTTCTCCAGGTACTATATGTTTTTACTTGAGAATGATTAAGGCCCTGAGTCCATATAGCGAAGCCGTTTAACCGTAGGCCCAACGCAGTATTGTTAAAAATAAAGCGAGGCATATGGATGAAAATAAGACACTGGCACCAAGTCACCGACTATGCTCATGCTAGTGTCCCAGGTCTTGGGTTCTGCCCCAACATATACGGCGCGCATATAGGAGAGAGTTTTGTTAAGGCGTTGTGTTGTGTTAGTCGATTACTTTGCGGATGGTGCGCCGTCGGCTTTCGGTCGCTCGTTCCGCTGTACCGCAGGAAGGTTTGGGTAAGAATGGCAGTAAACGCAGTTTCTCTGTCCGTAGTCTTTGGGGTTGTGATTGCAAAGGAGGATGATTTAAACGAAGAATTTGGCGACTCCCCTTAAGCACGAGGGAGGACTCCCGTTTTGGCATAGGGGCGAAGTGATCGGCTGCTACTCTTATCCCCTTTTTACCGGAAGTCGACGTGGGGAAGGGGTCGAGTACTCTCATTCCGATCTGCGCCGGTGTCTGAAATGGCTGTAAAAATACTGCTGGCCTTGTTGGCGGCATTTTACAGCGTTCTCAGTAACGACATTTCTTGACGTAGCAACGTCAGCGGACATACGGGGAAAGTCTATTCGTCTCATCTATTCCGCTTGATGTAGGTAGTCGTTGGTTTCATGAGGGCATTGACCTTAGCGTGGTCGTGGTGCGTCGACGGCAGAACCATGAAGATTGATGCATCGGCACAGTCAGTGACAAAGAAAATGGCCGACCTCAACGCGATTTATGCGCAGTGGCCGATTGGTGGAAGGTCTCTAGGCGTTGCATTTCCTGAGGCCCGAGCGTCTTGATCTGGACAGGCGGTAGACAGGTGGCAACGTTCATGAACGGCTGGTTCACGTCGAAGAGGTCTTGGTGGTCTCGTTAGGTCCGGGGACCGCAGACTACAGCTCCGTAGGTCATAGCCTGGGTCTGTGGCGGTAGGAGTCGGGGTGACAAGTGGCTGTTGCTGTTCTTCCCGTAGCACATTCATTGGGATCGCTGCTTGAGGCTTTCAGGAAGATGGCAATAGGCATCGAAGTCCGTCGCGGACAATTTCGTGGATAACTTCCCGTAAATTGTCGCTATAGGTGATCGTCGTGTTCGAATGAACTGCAGGCTTGAGCCGGGCGGTTCTACTGTCGAGTCCTGGTGTCGAAGGTTTTCATCATTGTGTAGGATTTACGTGGGAATGCGGAGACTGCTCTGTGCACCTGGCGTACGCAGCTGGCAAAGAACTGGGACTTTGCGGTGCGAAATAAAAATTTCACTTTCTTTTCTGCGACCACGTCGATGGGCGCGACAAAAGATGCGCTTTATTTCTTCAACGTTGCCGAGGACAGACTTGTTCGGTAGCAGGGGAGCTGGGTCTTGAACTGGTGGAGTTCGGTTTTTCCTTTCCTCACAACGTTCGTGAACGACTTCAATAGCTCTTTCTTGAATTGCTTCGATGTCCTTAGGGAAGACTTGTGGTTTCTCTACAATGTATCGTATGAGCACTAAAACGACAAGAAGACATGTCTCATTTTCGTCGCGTCATCCTCATTGTTGACCGATGCCATGCTTTCACCTTGGCCAAACCATTAAATGAGGTCCTCTCTTGGAGAGCCGTTGAAAGTTGGCGGCACTCGTGGACCCTGCATGACGATCAGGGTCGACGTCAGTGGCGCGCTCATGGTGGACGTTCGGCTGGCTCTCCGGTGAGAAACGAGAAGGGCTTACGTTATGACTTGAAGGGGGATCCAGTACATCCACTGCCAGCTATCACTTATACGAGATATTACGTGGCATTGAATGCACCAACAGCATAGAGTGAAATTCAAACCCTTTATTGGGCATATTTGGGTCCACAAACGACTGAACAGCTAACCACGGCGGTAGCAAGAAAGTGCTAGGCGGTGGTAAAAAAAAATGGTTGCTGCTCACGGTCGGGTTAAATTCAAAGCTGGCAAGGAACTATCAGTGTAAGGTGCCAAAGCAACTGCAGCAGTTTGGAACAACGTGGAACAAGTTGCACATGGCTGCAATCATTCTGGCTTAGTCTAGCCGTACCTCGCGCCACGAAGTGTTAAAGATGAGTTCCGGCGGGTTTGCGGCTGGACAAATGAACAGTGCGAAGATTCACCCCAATATTGGCTTTATTTCTGGGGCTATATCACTGAGCTGATTTTTCACCAGACCTTTTGCATTAGCTTGGGTATATTTCTGTGTAAAATTATCTTACAGTTAACACCATACTGTTACACGCTTGTGTTCCGCACTACTTCTAGGTGTCCTGCACCGGTGAAAACACGACTTGGCAGTAACTGCTCGATTTTCAAAAATGATACCGCACGTTATCCGTATTGCTGTCCTACGGTCGTGTGCGGCCAACAGCAAATTCGATAACGTTGATATCTTAATAAAACGGCTAAAAATTGGTGGCTGTCCTACACGAAAAATCATACTGGTAATAAATGTTCGTAATCATCTGTTGTGCGCGTGCCTTTTTTCATACAAGGAACCTACAGTTTCCCCTACTGACTGCAGCGGCCTAAAACAACTCGAAGCTTCTGTAGCAGTGGCAATTTTCTCACGGCCACATGTACCCAAATGTGTGTCAAATGATTGTCCCCACTCTGCTGAAGTCAAGCATAAGGCGTAGGGCAAAGCAATTTGCAATGTCTCCGAAGCTGCAGGTATGCGCCGCACCCTTGACGGCCTGCAAAAAATATCTGATAAGAGCCTGGAGCACGTTTACAGTTGTGCCTCTGCTTTCGTCGCTACGAAAGGAGCTGAATGAAATAGTTTTCTCAACAATATCACAACACACGTTTGCATTGTGCCGACTATGCGGTGCATTTTACTGTTAAAACGACCCGGGGAAACACTTAGGAGCAGTTTATGTTGGCCAGTGTAAAGAGATTACCGCTTTGTAAAGACGAAGGCGCTACTGCTACAGGAAACGTAGCTTTCCAACTAGGGAAGGCGAAAAAAATAAAAGGCAGGTTTGTCCACCACTGGCCAAATCTGAAGAGAAAATGCGATGCGTGGAAAGATTTTTGGTCGTCCTTCCGATAGCCCACGAAAACACCGGCCGCAATGCCATTCGCATTCCAACGATTATAATGGAGCCCTTTTCGTTTTGTACCTCGCGAGTTAGAATCGTGTGGTAGGCAATGTTTTAAGCGCTGTTCTCCAGCAGTAAATGCGTCGTCTAATGCTACCAGCATTTATTCAAACATGAAGAAAGAGCATCTGGTTCTATTTTCCCTGAGAACCAAACTCTGATGGTGCTGTCCACCGTATCCCAACCCATAGAAAGTCAGGCAACATCAGGCGCACAGTACATGCAGCACCTGAAGAGACCAAATTACTTACTTGAGAATAATTTAATTAATTATATACTCGATTATGCTTCAGATGAGGGTCATTCTTACTCAAGTGAAAAAGACTTTGCGCTCGACCCTCCTTATTTCTGATAGAAAATCGATGGCTGTTTGCCACTTGGCCGAAAGTAATTTCTCTTTCCAGACGCGTGTGATACTAGGTCCTAGAAAAAAATTACAAAAATTACCTGTATACATTCATGACTTATCCTCAAATTATAGCGGCGGTGCACTTTGATATCAGTGAAGAACAAAGTGCAAGGCCAAACATCTTGTACACTTTTTTCTTTAGTTTATCCCCTTTAGGTGGACAAGAAAATGAGCGACCGGAAGATCAAAACAAAGATAAAGTGTATAAGGGAGCTGGTATTAAGAGGAAAAATAAGGAAAGAATAAAAATACAGTGGAGCACTTTTGGAACGTTCTTCCAAACATGAATATAAGTTTAGTTATAGGCCTAAAAAATCATATATCGGCTGCACGTTACTGGTACTCACCTAATGGGCAGTAACATGGAAATTAACGAAAAGCAGTCCATTTAAATTGTACAATGCTTCGAGCTTTGGAAAGGAAAATGATAGGTGTAGAGGTAAGAGACATGAAGAGAGGAGAGTGGGTCATGGAACAAACCCGTATTAATGACACCCTCGTCGAATTCAAGTGGAGAAGTGGTCCTTTGGAGCTTATGTAATGTGAACGCACAGTAATCGGTGGTCGTTAAGGATAACGTACTGGACACCAAGTGAAGGAAAGCGTAGAAGGGGGTGGCAGAAACTTGGATGGGCAGCTGAGATTCAGAAGTTTGCGCGAATAAAGTGGCCGCAGCTTGCATAGGACACATTTATTATGAGAGATACGAAATATTCCGTTCAGCTGCAGCAGGCGTAGTCAGGCTGGGGAGCTTTCTTTAAGCGGAAGTTAGTGGAGCTGTTAAGGCTTCGAGCTACGTCTTTTAGCCTCCCCGGATGTATGCCCGGCACCCCAGTCCACCAGTCTTCCGGCCCAAAGCTTGTCCGTAGAATATTTGGGAAGAAATGACGTCAGTGTGATGCCAGTGGTGTTTGAACCAATTGGGGATGGAGCCCGAAAGCTTGAAAGCTTGAAAATGATCCAGGAGCAGCCGGTGTCTGTAAATAGTCTCGAACTGGAAATTTTTGAGGTTCGTGCTTCGGTAGCAGCGGCACTCTGCGCAGAACCTTGGCTGCTTAAAGTGTATCTAACTTGCTAGAATACACAATTTTCGCCTCTTTACCCGCAAAACTTTCATCCACAAGAATCTTGCATGCACTAAAGGAATCTGCGGTGCGAACCGATCGGCCTCTCCTCAGGAAATGCTTGATCACTTCCAGGACGCCCGGCGTGGGCATCTTCTACATGTTGTGCTGTAGGAGAGGTTCTAATGGTTTGGTTTGGTTTATGGGGTTTAACGTCCCAAAGCGACTGAGGCTATGAGAGACGCCGTAGTGAAGGGCTCCGGAAATTTCGACCACCTGGGGTTCTTTAACGTGCACTGACATCGCACAGTACACGGGCCTCTAGAATTTCTCCTCCAAAGAAATTACAGCCGCCGCGGCCGGGATCGAACCCGCGTCTTTCGGGTTAGCAGCCGAGCACCATGACCGCTGAGCCACCGCGGCGGCAGGTTCTAATGGCTCTCGTGTGCCCGCTCAATCTGTTATTGCGACATTTGTGGGGCCTTCAACCTATCTCAGCTAAAAGTATGGCCAGTAGTGTACCGCATAGACCCGCTACATCCGCAACCTTTGCTGTGCAGGAAATGTTGAAGATTAGGTAACAACAGCACAGCTTGGAAGTCAGCGACGCCATGCGAACTTTATTAAACTTGACACCAGTGTAAGTAAAAGACAGAGACAGAGAAGAGGCACACGGGACAATCGCTAGACATCGGATAGTTCTACGTCCTCTTGGGCATAGGTCTCTCGGGCCCATTGCCTATAATCTTATAATGGAAACCGCTGGACAGTGATTTCCGTTGATTACCTTACTCGGTATTTTGAAGCGGCAGCCCTGGTCTCGGCTGCAGCCTATCACGTGTCCTCTTTCTACTGCGATCCACAGTTCTTCACCATGGACCTCAAAAATTTTTCATGAGGGACCATGGTTGGCAGTTCATCGCTGACATCGTGGAGCAGCCCCTCCGTTCCTGCGCATCGCATTTTCGCCATTCATCGTTTTAGTATCCCCAAACGAATGGGCTAACTGAAGATAGGAACCGAACGACCACTAACATGCTCGCATGTATGTTGATTCAAAGCACAAGAACCGGGACAACGTCCTGCCGTTCATCACTTAAGCGTTCAATAGTACGCGCCATGAGACTGCTGGCTTCAACCCCTTCTTCTAACTCTATGCTACACCCCCCCGCTAACCCTCGACCATACTACCACTTCTGTCGAGCTTCATGCATATCCCTGCATCGCCAAGACAGTGTGTCTCGCCGAAGAAGCCCGGCGCCTAGCCCGCCTTCGTCTTTTCGCCTCCCAGAATCGATCTAAAGCGCTCTACGATGCCCACGGCCGTCACGACACAGGTAGCCCTGGCGATTTGGTCTTTTTGTGGGGGCCTATCAGGAAGCGGGGATTGTCCCATAAGCTGCTGTGCCACTACGGTGGACCCCATATTACTAGTGAGCAAATTAGCGAGCTCCCTTGCCGCAAAGCGCGTTTCACGGCAAGCGGCCGCCGTTCTGCGCTAATTGTGACTTACGTTGCCCGGCTGAAGCCCTACCATTCGTGCAGCGGTTTTTAACTCGTCCAGCGTGCTTCGGCTGCGTAAGGGGAACTGTGACGCCTATGAAGAGGCGATGCCGACCGCGCAGAGGATCAAGAGAATGAGGGAGACGCATCTCGTGCTCGGCAAGCGGACTCAGCTGGCTTTAGTCACCCGTCCTGGATTGAATAAAACCTACTTGTAACAATATGGTTAGCGAAGAATATGGCCTTCCGTGCTGCGTTGCTCATCCGAATTACAGATAATGCCAGACATTTCAGAGCTCTGAGCGTAGCGTGAATATGAGAGCATTACCATGTGAATATGAGAGCATTACCATAATTGTCAAATTCCGAAGTGTTTTCATTCAAATCACAGTGTGCATATCCTTCAGAGGCAGTATCTTTGGTCCTCTACTGTTCAACTTTATTAATGATACTGTTACTCTTGACGCATCCGGTGGCTTTATCATTTATGAGAACGACACTGCTATCCTTGTAACTGGTGTCACCTGCAACGACCTAAACATGCATGCTAATTGCATAATAAACAATCTAGAACAATGGTCAGAAACATATTCTCTTTCAGTAAATGTGACAAAATGTAAAGTTGTCCGTATCCGTCCGAAGAATAAAACTTGTTGCGCAGAAATAGCTTTGTTTTACAAACAAGAAGTAATTAAAATATTGAAATCACTCAGATCACTTGGTGTGCACTTTCAGAAAACATGCCATGGGATAATTATCCACGTCAGTCATATCATGTCGAAGACATTCAAGATTGTAGGCTGTCTATCCCGTCACAGATATAGTTCACCAGAAAAAATTAAACTTGCCTGATATAATTCCTTATTTTGCTCCCACTTAAATTACAGTACACTAGTATAGACAACAATACATACAAATTTGCATAAGGTGTTCGTCCTTCAAAAAAAAAAAACATCGTATAGTCTGACTTACCCAGCAGACACACAATTCAGGATTTCATAATTGAGCTCGATATCTTTATCATATTAAATCTTTATGCTTATAGACTACTGCTCTTGTACTGTTGCATTTTCTCTCTGGTTCTTTTGCATCAGTCCGATTCGCCATATCAGCGTCTATAAACCCCAGTGGGTTTTACCATTTACAGGATCGAACTACGGCCGTCAAAGGGTACCAGTTATCTCTTATTCTAAACCAGTTAATTCTATCCAGCGTTAGCTTCTCTGAAATTACTGTCTCCACTCTGCAAATATTGTTCATTTCAGTTGTTACTAATACATCACCTGCTCTTGTATCAAGCGCTTTCCATTCTTTTTTGTTGTTTGACGCTTAGTGGCTCATTGTGTTGCTCATTTTATAAAGTCCTCTTTATTCTGTTTGACTGCGGACATTATATTTATTTCGATGTTTTTATTCATGTATCTTGCGGTGACTTATGTTACGCGAAAAATATTTTCAATAGAGTCATGGAATGAGTTTCTCGTCCCCTGTAGCTGCCGTTTGAACAGGAGGTGAGAACTATGTCAAGCGGATTGCCGCTTTTTTTTCTCCCCTCCGCCATCAAATTCTATTCGATGTTGCCGCAACGCATTATTGGCGCCGCCTAGTAGTCGCGCTCAGGAGGCTGGCGCGCTCAGGAGGCTCTTCTTCGCCCGAGAGCTCGCTCGCTCGCTAGACGGTCAGCCGGCCGGGCCGTTTCCGCTGGCGCTTGGACGTTGTGGCAAATATAAACCTGCCTACCTGTTTCTTTGACATTTTGGTGGAGGTGCTGGGTACATCCCATGTCCGAAGAGCTCTTGGGTGCCTCCGAAGCCCCGCTACGCACCGTGGACACACCTGTGCACAAGGCCAGCCGCCGCTTGAGAGGCTTAGCTCCCGAGCGTTCCCCTTCTTTCCTCACCGCGAACCATGACGACTACACAACAGACAGGCCAGTTTTCCGGGTATGCGATGATCATGTCACACTACCTCCACGCACCAGCATGTTTGTTACATTGCACTGCGACAACCCTCCCGCCCTTCAATGCCTCGCGGAAATGAATGTGAATTTATTGTTGAGCCTACAAGTCTGCGTCGCTCGTGGGGTCATTTCCTTGAGTCATAAGCGAACTCAACTGCTTTTAACGAACTTTAGCGCCGAATACCGCCATTTACCGCAAGGGGCAGCCATCGCCTACTTTGATGAAGTCGGCGAGCCCTCAGCCCACTGCGCCCTATCGTTGCTCAACAGGAACCCTCCCGAGAGCACTGGCTATACAGTTCGAACTGACGTGAATCCTGCTTTGCCTTTTGACCGGAAACGCCGCCTTCAAGCAATTCTTGACTCTTACCATGACTGCTTTGCCGTCACGTCCAAGATGGGACAGACGTCAGTAGCAAAGCATCGCATTATAGTTGACCCCACCGAACGCCCTATCCGCCAACACCCCTACCGAGTGTCGACTAAGGAACGCGAGGCTATTCGGGCGCAAGTTGATGAAATGCTTCGCGATGATGTGATCCAACCGTCCACAAGCCCATGGGCCTCGCCTGTTGTACTGGTTGCTAAAAAGGATGGAACACTCAGATTCTTCGTCGACTACAGGAGGCTCAACAAAATTACAAAAAAAGACGTCTACCCGCTGCCTCGAATCGACGACTCGTTCGACCGACTCCGCCATGCCCGATACTTTTCATCGCTCGATCTACGCAGTGGCTATTGGCAGATCGAAGTCGATGAACGTGATCGTGAAAAGACGGCGTTCATTACTCCTGACGGCCTCTACGAATTTAAGGTGCTTCCCTTTGGTTTGTGCTCCGCCCCCGCGACCTTCCAAAGAATGATGGACACTGTCCTAGCCGGCCTCAAATGGCAGACGTGCCTCGTCTGCCTTGACGACGTCGTCATTTTCTCTGCGACTTACGACGAGCATCTGAAGCGCTTGACGGCCGTCCTAAATGCCATGCGCGCGGCCGGCCTCTCACTAAAACCGGAAACATGCCACTTTGCATTCCAACAGCTGAAGTTTCTGGGCCATGGCGTCAGCGCTGAGGGTATTAGCCCTGATCCATAGAAGACGGCTGCTTTAGCTGCTTTTCCGACTCCTACTGATAAAATTTCTGTTCGACGGTTTTTGGGCCTCTGTGCATATTACAGACGCTTTGTCCATGACTTCTCCCGGATAGCCGAACCGCTGACCAGTCTAACAAAGGACGACCAACCTTTCATCTGGGCCGACGAGCAGCAAAGGGCTTTCGAGGAGCTTCGCACACGCCTTCACACAACGCCCATACTTGGCCACTTCGACGAGGAGGCGGATACAGCATTGCATACCGACGCCAGTAACGTTGGCCTCGGAGCAGTTCTCGTTCAGTGGCAAGATGGTGCTGAGCGGGTCATTGCTTACGCCAGTCGCACCCTCTCTCGCGCCGAAGCGAATTACTCTACTACCGAAAAGGAGTGCTTTGCAATTGTGTGGGTGGTGACCAAATTTCGGCCGTATTTGTATGGTCGGCCGTTTAGAGTGGTCAGTGATCACCACTCTCTCTGCTGGCTAGAAAACCTTAAATATCCTTCTGGCCGCTTAACCCGCTGGAGTCTCCGCTTGCAGGAGTTCGACGTCACTATTGTGTACAAGTCCGGCAAGAAACACAGTGCCGCTGACTGTCTATCCCGAGCGCCTATCCCGTTTTCTTCACTTGAAACAGATGACTCCGTTTTTCTCGGCGCTCTCACGACGCATGATCTCGCTCAACAACAGCGAGATCACACCGAACTGCGGCCCCTCATCGATTACCTCAAGGGAACCGCCTCATCGCCACCTCGCCTTTTTACGCGTGGCCTGTCGTCGTTCTGCTTGCGGGACGGCGTCCTTTACAAGAAAAACTACGCTTCCACAGGCATTCAGTACCTGCTGGTGGTCCCAACGCCGCTCCGTCCCGACGTTTTGCAGGCATGCCACGACGAGCTTTCTGCCGGCCATCTCGGTTTCTCACGGACCTTGGCTCGCGTTCGACAAAAGTACTACTGGCCCAAGCTTGCTGCTATTGTCCAGCGCTATGCTAAGACGTGCCGTGATTGCCAACGTCGGAAGACGCCGCCTGTCAAGCCGGCCGGTCTGCTGCAGCCTATTGGTCCTCCTCGAGTACACTTTCACCAAGTCGGTATGGACTTCCTCGGGCCGTTTCCTACGTCGTCATTGGGCAACCGCTACATTATAGTCGCCACTGATTACCTCACCCGCTATTTTGAAACCAAAGCTCTTCCCACCGGCACTTCTACTGATATTGCGAACTTTTTCATCTTTAACCTAGTCCTTCGTCATGGTGCCCCTGCGGTCGTTTTAACTGACAGAGGCACTGCATTTACTTCAGCTCTAACCCAGGAAGTTATGCGGCTCAGTGGCACTTGTCATCGCAGAACAACAGCTTACCATCCTCAGACGAATGGCCTTACTGAGAGACTCAATAAGACCATCGCCGATATGCTTTCAATGTAGTACGTCGATGAAGATCATAAAAACTGGGACTAGGTGCTACCGTATGCAACATTTGCGTATAATACCGCAGTCCAGGAAACGACCCGCTCCACCGCGTTTCGTTTCGTGTACGGTCGCGAAGCCGTTACCATGCTGGATGCAATGTTACTGCCCGATGTCGCCCTCCCATCAGTTGCCGGCGCTGACCAATTCGTCCAGCACGCTGAGGCCGCCCGTCAGCTAGCTCGAATGAGACACCGGACGCAGCAGCTTAAAGACGCTCAACGCTATAACCTTCGTCACAGGGAGGTCATTTACAACCCTGGCGATCAAGTCTCGGTGTGGGTTCCTGTTCGCAAGCGGGGTCGCTCCGAGAAGCTTCTGCACCGCTACTTCGGCCCGTACGAAGTGCTGCGCAAACTCAGCGACGTCACCTACGAAGTAATTCCGCAAGGAACTATTCGTACGTCCCGACGGCAAACACAGTCGGAAGTCGTACACGTTGCCCGGATGAAGCCCTTCCACGCCCGCTAGGTCAAGCCTACGCTTCTGCTTGACCTCGCGGCGCAGCATCGGGACGATGCTTTTTCCACCGGGAGGGGCAATGCCGTAACGCATTATTGGCGCCGCCTAGTAGTCGCGCTCAGGAGGCTGGCGCGCGCTCTTCTTCGCCCGAGAGCTCGGTCAGCTCGGTCAGCCGGCCGGGCCGTTTCCGCTGGCGATTGGACGTTGTGGCAAATATAAACCTGCCTACCTGCTTCTGTGACAATATGATAGAGAATAAAGTATCACTAGTGAAATAAAACTAACTTCGCTAAACTTCATAGAATGGCACAGCAATGTAGCATGCTTTTCACGATGAATAATTGGCCAGCTGCAAGCTATTTTTTTTCCTTACAGCTAAGTATTGTAGCAAATCCCTGACAAAGGAGTCAGGAATCGTAAAAGCACTAGGTGGATAGAGCTCGTAATTTATAAATGACGTTCAGCAGAACGTTAAGTTTGGATAACAGGATAGATAACAGGTAACGGATAATTAAGTTCGGAAAGCTGGTTTTTGTTGCAAAGAATGCTATCTCAAGTAAACCTAACCGTGCGAGTTTTATACACAGGTTATGTCGCGATGTAATAAGAATATCCCCTGTACGGAGATCCCGGTTTAGACAAGGAGTGATTTTCATAACAATGTAGATGCCATTGAAAAGTATTTTCCACGTATCATTGGGCGCTGTTTTAGCGCTCAGCGTGAGAAGGTATTATATGAATTGAAAGGCAACCAAGACCGGGGTCGGATTATCTTGCTTGCTGCAGTGCACTGAGGAAAACAAAATAGCGTAGATAGGCAGAAATCTTTTCGTTATACGATGGGCAATGTCTAACTTCTATCACTCATGATCTTTCTGCAAAGTCATCAATTATGCGAGCGTCACGCATGTAGGTTGCAAACCTCATGCGCCTCTTTTTTGTATTTCTGATTCGTAAACTGGTGTCCGTCAGGAAAAATGCTCCTGATGTCGAGCATACCGTGCTTACTTAAACAAACAGAGTCAAACTGAATTTAATTTAGTAGCAACTACTATGATTTTTTATCTCTTTTCGCTATTAGCGAAGCCCGCACTCCTAACATTCCTTTTATTTGTTTTTAAATTACATCCATTATTAACTTCATTGATGGCGACACCGAGAATGCTTTTACGCCAAAATGTAGGTATCTTCGGGAAGGCACACCTGAGAAGAAATAATTCATCACTATGCAAAACAACCTCATGGCTAAAGAAACACCGTGCTTTTTGCCTGATGCAACTCCTGAGAACTTCGCGGTAAGTTTGATCGTAGGCCTAGAAGCATAGAACGGGAAGATGTTTCTCTTTAAAGGCCGCCTGCGAAACCTAAAATGGTTGCCCGCAGTGTCAAACATCGAACGGAAGCAATCAGTGAGCCAGCAACCTGGTAGTGATTTGTAGAAAGTTTTGGGATACAGTTTTGTGCCCGACTTTTTGTTGCTCATGTAGCCACTAAAATATGCTGGGATCGGAGGCTTCATTGCATCAGACACCAGATTCCCGCGTAGAGAGCGAGGGCGGTAGCGCAGCTTTCACAGTAAAGCTTCGCATGCCAGGCGGCCACATTTAGCAAGCTTTATAACTACGCACGTATGCGAATCAGCAATTGGAAGGAAGGTTTCTTGTTCCGCGAAACCGAAAAAGCATGTTTCTAAGGATGAATAGTATTCAGATCCGAAGTTGTAGTTGGACCAGCACGATATCTTGATCCGGCGAGGAATGCGAGAACTCCTCCGAGCCGCCAGTGTGAATGCCCCAGAAGGCTCAGAAAAAGCAGGATACAACTAGAAAGCCGATTTAACGTGATTTAGCGATTTAGTGGCGAGGGCCGTTTTAGAGAAGCCACCGTAGGCATTCACGTGCAAATGGCCCGTAGCTATAGCAGGTGCCCCGAGGGTACCGAGAAGTGGGCTCGATCCACTGCAGCGCCCTACGTGTACGGGATGTGCTGCTCATCCATACACTGCCTTTCTCTTAACAAGGGATGCGACTAACGCAACCCTCCACCCACCTTTTTCTCGCTATTTTATTTGTTTCTGGTACTTCAAGAAAGTAGAGCTAGGAAGGTGAGTAGCGGTTCTGCAGGTGAAGGAGGGGTACGTGGAATCGGTCGGCGGATCGAAGATGCGGTTGGTAGATGGGCAGCCCGCTAACTAGGGCGGAGCGGGGCGCAAGTGATTGGTGCTTGTTGAGGCTATAGATGGTGGGGGAGCTTCTGCTTGTCATCATCATCAGCCTGACTACGCCCACTGCAGGGCAAAGGGCTCTCCCATGTCTCTCCATTAACCCTGTCCTTTGCCAGCTGCGGCAAAGGACAGGGTTAATGGGTTCTCAATCTCATCCACCCACCTAACTTTCTTCCGTCCCCTGCTACGCATGCGTTCTCTTGGAACCCCCTCCGCTACCCTTAAGAACCAGCGGTTATCTTGCCTTCGCATTACATGCCCTGCCCAAGCCCATCTTTTTATCTTGATTTAGACTAGGATTTGGACTAGGGTCGACTATTCGATGCTTCTAGAATTTCTTCGTAGATCGGACGCATGTCTTCAACGGATCTCTATATAATAGACACAGTTTCGTCCACGTTTGAAGGATTGTAAAATTTGTTTGCGGTTTGCCAGAGTCGTACACATCTCACGAAGCTTTCTACTTAATTCAGTTGAAGGCTTGTTAGTGCCGCCACCACTGCTACGAGACATCTGAGAACGGTACGTCAAGCACTTAAGCATTTTGCTTCCTTCACCATTTGTTGCTTTTAAACAACGGTCACCAACTTCTGGCGCTTCCTGATTTGACATTCCTGGCAGGAATCTGCACACGTCAAAGAGATCTGCCCTTCTTGAGTAGTCCCATAGCAACAAGAGCAAAGATCAGCATTTTGAAGCGGCATTTCAAAGTGCAATGGGGCGCTTGTGCGAGAATAGCAACGGCAGCGTCCGGCGAGTGGAAACAATTTCGCAGTGATATTAGAAACGAGGATGAAGAACCTGAGGTTCCAAAAAAAATTTTCAGCGCGTTTGGCTGCCCATGCCACAGTCATCACTGTTCGATGAATGAAGGAATTAAACGCTCTCAAAATTAAATGCTAATTGTTTCGCTTATTGATCTACGCACTAATATATTTTGGAGAAATTTTTAATGGCCGGTTCTCAGAGGTATATAAAGAGAAAATTTTTTCGTGCACACATGCACTGCAATATTTCGCTCCCTGTCTGGCCAAATCACTGTGACAATATTTCAACACACCGCCATGGTCACGAAAAAAAAACAGCATTCATTGTTACTTTCAGCGTGGAGGTGACGGCATGCTGGTAAAACTTCAGGCAAAAGAGAAGCTGGCGAAGACTCATAACTACGTTTTCGCTGAGGCGAAGTTATGTACACAAAACGAAGAAAGTGGTCCTCCAAAAGCAGCGCAGCATGAGCGCGATAAGAGCAGGGACCGGCCTGGTCGATCGCCCAGAAGGCTGTATCGCAAAAAGCACCCTTACGGCGTACAGTCGATGTACGAGAACATACACCTTGCAAGCAACTTAGACAAGGCCTAAGCAACAAAACGCTCCGAGAACGCTTCGTACGGAAGCCAAACGCAAAATAAGGACATAATTCGACAGTGACGGACCGCACAATTTAAGTCCAAAATATAGCTAATAACGCTCTGACAACCCTCTCAAATTTAGACAATATAAAGATAAAGGCTAAACATGTTTTTTTTTGTTCCTGGTTTCAAACCATTGCGTTTTTTTCGCTCCGCAGCTCGCAGGCGAGTTCGGGCACATGCACATACTGGTCAGGAAATGGATACTGCACAGTGATATTGAGTGTCTCATAATGTATGTATTCGGGCTTGAACGGGATATATTGCATACGTCCTTCGGGAGCGCGTAGCATCGTGGAGTCTTGAGCGGAGGAGAATAAAGTGAGAAAACTTCAGCGCTGAATCATCGCAGGGAAATACATTACATACCCACCCCCTTGTCTTAGTGGATGAATGCAATGCTTCGTCGTGCTACGTTCTTGCTTCGGACAACAAAGTGTTGTATCATTGCAGTACTCAGCTTGGCAGGAGGCCGTCTTGCTTGTCATCATTGCACGCACAAGGCGCATGTTTTGCACGAAAAATTGGTACGGTACTGCGAGCTATATTCTGATATAAAAACAGCTCGGTACCTGTATAATGACTTTCTATATTTCTTCAATTAACCGTGCTGCGACTCGCACAGGACAGGGATAACTGAAGACATATGCGACAGGCATTTGTCCTGCAGTGGGCTTAATCAGGCTGATGATGACGATAGTGCTCAAGTCTTGCGAGGAACAGAAAAGGTTGAAGCACATAATACAGCGGCAATTGTAGTTGCAGCATTTCCAGTGTGTGAAGCAGCCAGAACGCTTTTCCCTGAATTCACTTGGCTTAATCAATTAACGCAGCTTTTCAACCAGCGCATGCAATACTGAGCTTCTTAAAAACCGGGAATGGTATGAAGAGAAAGTTCGGTGTAAGAAAGGATTTTAATCGCAATTATTGTGAGCTGGAAGCAAATATTCGTGTGCCTTTCTTTGACTGAGGCCACTCACCAAGGTTAGATAAATATTGTATGTTTCTCCCAATAAATTGCTTCACTTGAAAGGCTATCAGGACTTCCAGAACTCCTGGCATGGAACCGTTGTGTGCATATTTCTTCCCCTCATTCAGCTTCTTTCTTTGATGTGTACCAGGAACTGAAGGGGTTCCCCAGAGAAGGAAGGCACAGTCGGTGTCCAGTTGAAACAATTATTGTTGTGTGTTGTTCCGTTTCCGGTGAATGTTTCATTCTTTCAGTGAAAGTGTCGTTATCGCATTCCCCGGAATTCGGGATTTTAGTAAATATCGTTGCCATGAATTCTACAGTTGCTCATTTTTTCCTAAACGTGTATGGCCAACGAGCTGAAATTTTGTCTTCCTCCGTCTTTATTTGTTTGTAGCACACTGTCCTTTCTCATAGGGACGAACTCATCTCTGCTGTCTCATCGTTTCCAGTACCGTTGCTGACTGTCAAACACGTACTACGTCATGCTTTTCAAGGGGCAAAACACTTGAAAGGTGCTTTAACTCATGCGTTCAAACAAGCTGCTGCGATATCTGTTCCACTTTAGCGTTTACTTGCCGTTTAGAGATATTTAATTAATGTCTGCATTGCTGACCTTGTCTATAATGTCAGCAACGGTCGCGAATAAATAAGCAAGGAAAATATACAAATAAACAGCCCTGGAAAGGCAGAAAATGATTTTGTTCTTGACTAAGCCATAATTTTTTTTAGGCAAATTGTTTTTCTTGAAAGTTTGTATCACCACAGCTATCAGAGCGACGTGGCCACATTTCGATATTTTAAAGTTTTTTTTTTTGTTGCTAGGTGCTGGATTTCAGCCGGGGTGATGACCCTTTCTAACAAAGGGCTACGACGCCAAAAGCCATTGCTTTTCTCGAAGAGTTCATCATTTCAGCCCACGCGGCAGCCAATTACAGTATAAAAGTGCGCGTAAGTTGCTTCTACAATCAAATAGCCAAGACTTGCATCTAAGCCGTCAATATGCCGAGAGTTCTACCATTGTTCTCTGCTATTTTAGTAATCGCACTACTCTACAGGAGCGTTACTGCACTGGCACGAGGCACAGTCGTTGGTGAGGAGGTAGATGTTGAAGGAGGTATGTTACTCATGTAGCGATTCGCTACAAATCATAATCCCGTCGGGACTATCGGTTGGGCCATGACACTAACTGAAACTTCAGGCCCAAATGTCCTTTTTATCAGAGCCGTTTCTCTTTGCACTCGCACCTGGCGACTTTTATTCTTTTTCAGATTGATTTAACCTTCTTTCTCATTACTTTATATCTTCGTTCTGTTCAGAGCGATGCTCTTTGGCGCCTGTTCGTGCGTTTCGCGGCGTCGCCGTTGTCCCTCGTAACCAGCTCCGCCTAGCTGCACGCCCTCCTGGCGCCATTTCTCCCCCGCGACCAAGCCGAAACGCATAGCCGCCGCCGTTCGCCGCAGCGTGTACCCTCCCGCTCTCTTTTTCCGCGGCGGCTACCGCGCGATAGCGTGCGGTGTTCTCCGGTTGCCGGAGCGCCCGCTCGGCAACCAGAGGCTCGGCAACCAAACGCAGAGCCACGTTCACTTGACTCGCTAGCAGTGTCAGCGGCATCAGTCAGTCGCTGCTATCTCTTCGCCGCGCAACGTTACTATGCGCCCACGCGCTGACTCCCGCGACCTCCCGATAACTGAATTGCTCTCTACGCTCCTCCTGAAATCGGCGGCAATCAGGGCGCCGGATCGGTGGCGGCAGATCTCGATATGTGCAGGGCCCGAACCGAAACGCATAGCCCGAAAAGCTGAAGCCGCTGATGAGCTGCGCTCAAATTTCGCATTAGCAAGCAACGTAAGCGTCGGCAATTTTTTCTCGTTACTAGCCTATGCTTTGTACAAGCGTAGCCTGTTGGGCCAGTTTGTGTACGGTACTGGAGCGTCGTCCGTGTAAATTCCCTTTCTTGCGTACGCGTCCTGTTCTGCTGATTTCTCTGCCCGGTTGCTTAGACCTTCTTTCCCACAATACTTTCATTGCGCACTAGATCATCTCTATATGTGTGATGTGTGAGGGCGCAATTGCTATATAGTTTCCTCCTCAGGGGCATAAGTAGGCCTTGCTTGAAAGAGCGTTCCACAGGTGGTAGTATTTTTTCTTTCTTGTGGATTTTAGTTCATGTCTACAGCTTCAGACACTCGCTGTAACTTTCCGATGTCGCCCTTTATTCAGTCCATCATTAGTCGCCTAACGACTGAACAAACATTTGGCCAACAAATGCACTTTATTCCCAGCTGATAACTAATCATGAGAGATAACCATTGAAGTTGCAATCGCATGTAGTGTTTGGTAGCTCGTATTAAACGCATTCATGAATGGAAATTGGGCACGTTGCAATCTCGCTGCTCCATGTGTCAGCAAAGAGGAAAATTGTTTTAGCAGCGGTTTACCTCATAACTGTTGTTGTCGTTCAAAAGGTAAGGTATATCCTCAAAATTGATTAACCTAGTTAATCGTGTTTCAGAGCACTGCAAATACAAAGACCTTCTAATCAAGAATCTTACCAGAATGTACCTGAATGACACCTGCGGATATGCACTTTGCGTTGTTCCGACGAGAAAGGTGTGGCTTCGTATGTGAGTATATTTGGTTATAATTAAAGTTATCTGGTCAATGAAAAGGTTGCTCGTTTAACTTGCGCATTTTCGAAAATAAGACACAAAAGTCGATGTTATTGAACATATCAACGTTTGATGTAAACATTGTGAAACCTTGAAACTAAGATGAAGTTAACTGTAGTTTCCCCACAAATCATTATACTACTGAGGGGCGTTTTCCTAACCTAAGCAACCGCCGCGGTGGCTCAGTGGCTATGGTGCTCGGCTGCTGGACCGAAAGACGCGGGTTCGATCCCGGCCGCGGCGGTTGAATTTCTTTGGAGGAGAAATTCTAGAGGCCCGTGTACTGTGCGATGTCAGTGCACGCTAAAGAACCCCAGGTGGTCGAAATTTCCGGAGCCCTCCACTACGGCGTCCCTCATAGCCTCAGTCGCTTTGGGACGTTAAACCCCATAAACCAACCAACCTAACCTAAGCAAGGCTAATTTCTGCTATATTTATGGGCTGAGAACGAGATATTGTGGCGCCTTGTTTGACTCTGAATAAGAAAAGATCAAATGCAGCCAGTGGGCCATAATAATGTTGATAATTCCTAATACTTCAGAAGCAAATTTAATTTTCACGGAGCCTGTCAACCGCAGCAGTGCGCGTGGTTACACCCTGTATACAAATAAAAAAATGTCGTCACGCGCACTCGCAGCCAGTGCATATGCTATGCTTTAAACTGTGGTACAAGCACTAATGTGCACTATTGTCAAATTTTCTGTCCATCTGCTACTTCACGCTTTCACCGTTTTGGTCTAAACATCAAGGGGGTGTTCCAGTGTATGCGGGTGTGTTCAGTGCAACAAAGTTATGCTGCTATCGTCGTTTAATATATGTTTTCTATATATGTTAATATATGTTTCTGTATTGCCATATATGCACAACTAATCATTTATTTCGGCTCCATATCAAAGGACAACTTTCTTTGTGTATCTTCCAATGCTTTACTGTTATATTCGAGGAAGATCGAAGACATGCGCTTTAGGCGTCTATGCCAGTCTTAGCGCTCTATCCAGCCCCGCAGTAAGAGGGGAAAGAATTTTATCGCGCATGGGTCGAAAATATTTATTAATTCGATAGCATTAGAGCTGACGTCACACCAAAAACAATCTTGGTGCCATGAAATTCGCTGATAGCTCCAAAACAGGGGTGACATCACATGTGACATATGACCCCTCAAGTTCGACCACAGCGTGCCGCCAAATTTGAAAATCCAGCTCCATCAGAGGAGCTGGGAGGCTGCACTGTATCGAAATCACTGAATGAAAATTACCCCGCCAGTTGTCAAAAAAGTACGTGATTGGTCTACATAGTGATGTCAAAGGTGTCACGTGACCTTCAAAGACCAATAACAGTGAGCCGTTAAATGCTAAAATCCTTCACCACTAGAGGAGCTGGAAGGCAGCAACACAATCGATAACAATACCGTAAAGCGCAAGTGTATCAGGCCTATGCGCGTGTCAGGTTGTCTGAGCACGCCCTATATAAATAAACAACCCTCTGCCTATGCAAACCGGATTCGAACCCACGGCAGCACGAATAGATCAGGTTTACTGCCCATTGCATTAGACCCCTACGGAATCGCCTCACACGACCATCCCTTCCGTTTAGCAGCCAGTCTCTCGCGCTGAGCTTTCGAAGTAGTGTCCATAAATTTCCATTCGTGCGCAATGAATCCAGAACACCTGGCTATTGCACTGGCCTCTTAAGGTGACTTATGGGGTCCCATATGTTTGTTTATCGCAATACCCCTTAAAAATTTGGAAGGGCGTACTGCAAAATAAAAAAACAGGGGAACAGACATCGCTTTCAATTCTTTTTAAAATTTTAAATGCACGAAAATTAAAGATCATAGAAAGTACTCAAAAGCTCCGCGATTTGATTTAAGAACTCTATTTAGATAAGAAAAAAAGTGGAACAACAGGAAACTTAAAATCTATTCTGCATATTCCGTTCAACTTGGTTAAAGCGGGTTTTAAATGTATGTCTCGTGGTCTTTCACATAATTCGCTGACTTACGGCTGTGTGCTAATGACTAATTGTATGATTTGAAAGCACAAAATAATGGAATACTAATTAAGAGAACGGTAAAATGCAAGTCCGTCAGGGGTGAGTGCACGCGAATGACTGTATGCTTGAGCAACGCCACATTGGTGTGCCATGTTATTTGGTAAGATCAGTAGAGCACGTAATCGAATATTGTGCTATCGGGATCAATTGTACTAGCTGACGGAACCGATTAACTCTACCGTGTCATAACCTTAAAGGCGCATTTGAGAGTCCTCCAGCTTTCTTTGTGTTCGATGATTCCGAATGAGCGATGAGGGGATCAAAGATTAGAGCGGGTGTTATTGTATCATGTTAGCTCGGACTGCGGACTGACTCTTAGGTATTGGTATGAGGTAATAAGCTGAACAATATTCTTATGTATAAAACAGGAAGTTGGAATACGGGAAATCTGAAAGGAGATGGGTGAAGTGCGTTTCCAGAGTCAGCATTGAGGTCTATGGGGAAGATGTGTGCGACATCTATCTCCGGTTACAACTTTCTAATGCTGGCTGCTGTGTTAATATCGCTTGTTGCACTATTTAATTTGCACTGCAAAATCACTGATTGCACTGCACCATCGCAAAAGAAAGGTGACGTCGACCACTTTCCTGCTTCGTAGTGCGCTTTTGCACGAAATGCAAGCAAACAAATATAATTGGTACGAGGTGTTTTATGCGTATGCAGTGCGATGTGTTGGGACGCGCAGTAACCATGTGCGGACACTTTGCTAGCGCACTGGTAGCCTTTACACGCTGTGAGTAAACTACATCCATCGTGTGCTATACTCTGCACGTTTCTTCTCTTTGTAGTGCGGAGTACAAAGCAAACGCATAATGACCAGCGCGAACGCATGAGGAGCCGACTGCCATGCATGCTGAGAACAGCCAGCCTAAGCTGGCGTACTATAATCGCGAAAAAAAACGCTTACCTTTCGTTATTGCCAATTTCAGCGTCAAGAGAAGTTCACACACTGCACGCTGATCTCATTGTGATGCTTTACAATGAGCGTTGTTGCAGCACCAATAAATGCGCGAATAAACGATGCATGCCTGCACGGCGATTGCTATGCAAAAGGCGGTGTGCGGATGAAATTTGAAACCGGAACCAGTTGGTCGACGATTTCCCCATGATTCTTTGCATTCACTTGGGAAAACCACCTCACCCATAGGTTAGTCATCTTGAAATGCACGCGCTACTGGGTACTACAAAACACGAAAAAATGAAATAGCAACGGATGATATTAACGCTTGACACGTTCGTTGTTATTTCTTTTACTCGTGTATTTTAGCACCTAGCTGCGAGTGTATTTTAAAGTTTCAAGACTCGCAGCGAAATATCAGCGACGCTAATAGTGCATTAGTCTAAGGAGAAATGTCTGCGCTCTGCCTAAGCCTCAAGCAGTCGAAGATAAAATTGCCGGTTTATTCTTGGGAATTGGGAAACTTTTCACGTAATGAACGGTGACTAGACGCTGCCAGGCGCAAAAAAATAAGGAACACTGTGGGTAACTGCAGCTGCCATTGTTTAAAATATGGTCTTGCGTTAGAGGTAATTGAAGTGCTTTTCGGGGGTAATCTTTGCTTTTGAAGTGAAGTAACTACATGCCGCCTGGGCAACGTGGGCTTCCTCTACTATTGTCAAACTCGAGGATTATGAATGTTACCAATGAAACGTGTTCACTTATGTAGTGTTGTTCCTCATGCTTGAAGAACGTTGACAAGTCCGAAAGGCACTGCAGTCCATACAAATGACTTCCATGCATTCGTCTCGTATTCGTCGCC
Organism: Amblyomma mixtum; assembly: GCF_055824585.1. NCBI lineage: Eukaryota > Metazoa > Arthropoda > Arachnida > Ixodida > Ixodidae > Amblyomma > Amblyomma mixtum. The sequence goes on along the minus strand of NC_143015.1, from coordinate 146,377,076 downwards.
GTCGAGTCGGGCATGTCTTTCGTGGGCACATGTTTGCTGAATAAACTCTTTCTCTTCGATTTTGATGTTTTTGGCTGCTTTCCTACGTGTTAGTCCTCTCCGCCGCGTGAAAATACTTGCTCGCCTCTAAGAAAGAGCACGCAGCCCACAGCAGTGTATTTTACTCAGATTTGAATCAGATTTAATCAACCATACGTCGATAAAAACTAGGACTGAGTGCCTCTAGACTAACACCGATGTTGTATATTATTTGAGGTGTATTTCTCCACACATATTTTATTCGTTTTAGGTTTACAATCATGATTTCACGCCCGTTTTTTGCCTTCTACTTCTAGGTGTGATAACAGGACAGACGAACCACTCACCGACGGATGCAAGATTGAAGTAAACAAAACAGCAAGGTTTCCGCACTGCTGCCCGACTGTTGTGTGCGAGCACTGCTGACTTCTTTAATTGCGGTGGCTGGAAAAGAGGCCTAGCCAAAAATCAAGAGTTGCTTTACAGATATATTATCCTTGCTGATGAATTTTTATAGCCATCCCGTTACTTCATACACTTCACAAAAAATATAGGCGTCCAAACGCCATTAGCATGATTTCCGCCAAGGTTTTTGCCAAAAGTTGCAAAAAATGGTTCTTTACATGTTCATTTAAATAAAACTCTGCACTTGCTGGAAATTTTTTTGAGAGAGCAAGGTGTCTTTTCTTTTCTTACAAAACAAGGCACAAAGACGGCTGCTTCATTCAAAGCTACATAACTGGGTACTGTTTTTGGAACCGAACGTAAATTTCCATAGTTAGCACAATGGGATAGTCCGTTTAACCTGAAGACAAATCCGCCAGGCTCGTCGTTCATTTTCGCGAAGCATGGTACAAGTCACATCGGCAGAACATATAATATAAGGTCGATAACTAGGAAGGCAGTCGGAATTAGTGGTGATCTGCACGGTCTGAAACTATTGAATGCCAGCGTACGAGGTTAACGGGTGTGAGTAAGTGGCGTAACGTCTGACAAGAAAAGCGTTTAATCGTCGCTAATCTCAGGGTCAGAGACTTCAGTCCCACTTTGAGTGTTGGCACTGAGGTGGGGCTGTGCTCCAATCAGCACTAGCGGAGGCAAATACTCATGATTTTGGCAGACGTTTGATATCTCTTACATTAATTATGCACAGATCAGGTGGGGCAACATGTATGCACAGAAGCACTTTGGGCAACCGCCAGCCTAGGCTATTTGGCAAGCTAGAACCAGCGTTGTCTTCCAGTAAAAGAGCGTTTTTATAGTATATAGGCTAGAAATTAGATTGGATGCTCTAGAATACTGCGTGCACCTAAACATCTGTCGGTTGCAGAGGTGGCCTTAGCAGAGCGCCCTTCTCCGCTCAAATTTCTGCTTATTTGCCTTTTCTTAACTCTTGGCGAAATATCTGGACAGAGTAGGTTCAGTGCCGTCTTCAATTTCTGTTTCCGCCACACCAACTCACTAACAGCTCAACCAGCGGTGTCGTGTGGAGTTGCGCTTGATTTAAAAGGATGCTGTATTGCTGACAATAGTAGCTTCCCGCACCTGCTTTTTCGGCTTCGGTTTTATACCTTGCACTGCGCGTTCCAAACCTGCTTGAGGCCGGGTGGTAAATAGGCGGCACAGTGCAGTTTATGCCGCTTCGATGACTAAGTTCTTTTTGGTGTGGCAATCAGGAACACGAGCTAGTTTTTGTAACCCTATCATACCCTGCAGCTAATCGTTAGCCAAGACGGCCTGCTGGCAAGGAAGTGAGGCAGTGGCTCATACGTTTACCCGAACTTCTCAACATCTAGTGAAATCCGAAATTACCTCCTGCAGGCAGCCGTTGCTCTTAAGTGACCTTGAAAAGTCAAGGTATAATATAGAACAATGTTTAACTGAAGACAGCCATGTTTCTGGCCCTGTTGGCCGCATAACTGTCTCGTTCTCCGAAGAAACGTTGCGCTGATTCACCGCATTATTGATATGCTCATCCAGGCTTCGCCACGTACATGACTTCGAACAGTACCTTCATTACGGACCGACCGGGCAGGCACCCATAGTTGATCTGTTCGTTGGGCACTTAGAACTACTACTCGTGATCCGAGGTGAATACGATTTTATTCATCGAATTTCAGAGCGACGGTCGAGGCGGTCTAAACACGGTATCACGCAGCTCTATTCGCGTCCATGATGCGTGCGAAACATTCGTGAGCGCAGGTTTGTGGGTACTAGATTAAACCACTGCAGTGCGCATCGAGGCAGCGGGGCTAGGGGCCTCAAGCATGAAATATTCTACTGGCTGCTAGAAAGGGCGTAAAAAGCGCGCTGAGGGGCAGATTTAAATTCTCTGCTCTAGAGATGGTCTAGATCTACAAGGCTGTAGCGATGATTTAGTTTTATGAAGGTTCCTGCAATGAATCTCCAGATACGGCCCCATAGAGGACTTCTCTGGGGCTACCCAGACGACGAAACCAATGTAAGTAATGTATAGTTGTCCACGACTTCATCGAACTATTGGTCTGAGAGGCAATGCCAAAAGCGCGAACTTTGTCTAAGTTGAGAGATTGAATTTAGAGTTCAAAACAATCAACCTTCTTGTACACACCGATGATAATGTCTGCCCCGTGCACTGAACTTTGTGTTTCCGTATGTTCAGGTCGTTGAACTTATGCTGAACATCTAACACGTTTTCGAACTTCTCTGAGAAGTGTATGCGTCCTAGTGCACTGACCGCACATTTTTACTCTTATTTGCATAATTTGATATTTGTTTTTTTTTTCTCCGCGTTTCTCTTAGAGCCTTTCTTGCCCGACACCACTCCTCGCCATAGAGTACATTATCAGCGCTTTCAAACGCAGGCCTAATCTTGCTGTTTCTATCTTGGAAAGCCTATAACTAGAAGTTAGACCAGTCTTTGTCAAAAATATACAAAAATGCGTTTGCTTCCAGGCCGTGTATCGAGGCTCTTTGGCACTTTTGAGAGTCCCAAGCTTGAGAGGGGTGAGGACATAAGTTCCTCTCGTCTTCCTAGATTAGGGTACCTTAGCATGCAAGAGAGCCGCGGTGCAGAGTTCAGTAGACCCCTTCCATGGGGTGTATACGTTTGACAAAGAGTGTACGTCAATCACAGCGGCACAACTCAGGCAGAGAGATGACGCTGCATGGTGGCTTTTGGGCAGTTATGAAAGCGGGCCGGCGGAGTTGGTGAGGTGACGATCGTTTTTCGTTTCGTACTATCTGCGTCACGCAGGAAGATAGAGCCGAGCTTCCAAGAGTGTTGTGAAGGCTCAACTGGGCTGCTAAGCTGGACACACCATTGCACTCAATATTCTCTGCTTCCCGGCTCTCATCGCGTGCTTGCGATGGAGATGCCTTTTTACCATTATCACGGGAGCGTCGGACCTTCGCTGGATCAGCGGCCTACGAATTTATGAATTCATGACGCGAATTTATGATGCGCTCGACGCTGTGTACGTGCAACGGTCATAATCATTCTGCGAGAAACTACACGAAAGCCCTTACATCAAAAAGTACTGGTTAAATCAATTTGACACCATTTTCCCCTAGCATCGTGGGCTGTAAAATATCAGGTCAGAAAAACTCCTGTGCGGCGTTTTGTCATTAACGCGTACGCGGTCTGCCGTTCTTTGGATGGTTATTCAAATCTTTGGAAAACTCCTTTCCATAGTAAGTGCTTGGCGCCTCTTTCTTATTAGAAGCTAATTTGAAGTTTTCAAAACTAAGTGAGGTATTCAAGTACCTTAGTTTTAATAAAGGATGCGAAAGCTCATTGCGGTGATTTATTCATTCAGGAAATTCCCTGTTGTTCTGGTCCTTGATGAAGTTTTCGAATACGCCGTATGCTGAAATTGATCGGCCACTTGAAATAGAGGTTTCTAGTCGGCGCTTGCTAATAGGTCTTGGAAGGTTGACATTGTTTTTTGATTAATACGTCTGTTCTCTATGACATGAGGAGTAGGCATATACTGCTGCGAATCTTGACGAGTAAATAATATAAAAAAGAAAATGGTTTCCAGAGTTTGAAATGAGTTCACCGGCTTCCACATCATTTGTATGATGTTTGTAAGTCATAGGTCAAGCGATATTTTGGACGCTCTTGTCACCCTTGTTGTTAGGTCAATCACACTTTCATAGCGACAAGAAAAACTAATGTCTAGGGGGTTCTCAGCCTTTAAGTTTAAGGTTTTAAATATGTATTAAACATTCCATAATAATGAGAGGTAGACCTAAATGTGAGCAATGTTCGAGCAGGTAATGAAGGCATTTCCAACATTCTTTAAACATAAAGTAAGTATTGTGTTAATCGAAACCATCATTAAGCTTTCGTGTTGAAAATTTGTTGAAGAAAATTAAGGAAGTCTGAAAATTAAACAGGTTTTAAACATAGACGGCCACACCACCTCGTTTCATTTACTTCCGGTGTACAGAAGCACACCTAGAGCGTGGGAGATTTACCATGCTGTAATTTTTGTAGAACAAGGTTTTTCTCTAAGGCTAATACGTGGAACGGTCTAATTCGTTCAAAAACTGGCTGACTCATTCGCCCTTATTTTTTAAACTTTGCCCATTCAGGTGTAAGGATAGTTGATTATTTCGTCGAGCCCTGCAGTATTTGAATGAACTTATATCGTCATAGGTATTCTTTTTCGGCGGCTTTGTCTTTCGTTTACTTGAGTAGTTTCTGTTCTTTGGTGCAAGATTTTCATTTAGGTATATTTTGGGTTCTGTCTTTTCCAGTTCGCCTTTTTGCTGGAGCCACGCATCCCTTGAAAACCGGGACGAAAAGCCTATCTAAAATAGGGGCGCGTTTTGTTAGCGTTACTTTTATCGGATTTATAGTGCGGACGATGAGCAGCTTCAAGGTCTGTTTCAGAAAGGCAAGGAAATTTATGGTCGGTGGCGAAAGTGTTTGATTTTTTAGCAGGATTTTTTCTACGTGTTGGGACAAGCCATGAACTTCCAGATTCAACCTTCTGCTAGGCTGGTCAATTTCATTCAACTCTTGTTCTAGGTTCGCAATTTCTTGACCTGTGCCTTCGGCCTCCACCTTTTCCACACGCTTTCTCAAATCGCATACCCAAGCGCTATGCCCTTTCATTCGGGTAGTGACTTTACTGTATCAGGGTCATTTCTTTCAATACTTTCAGAATTGATTCAGCCGCTTCCTTTGTTCCATTAAGTGCGTCCATTTTGAATTTCATTAACAACAGTAAGGTGAATCTCGGCAATTTCGCGCGAAAGCTTTACCTCGTTTAGTTCGGCCGGCTATGCAGCGCCTTGATTGCTTCGTGTCCTAGACGTCTTGCATACCTGTCATTTCCATGACTTTTTGGAGTCTTTGCTTTATTTTTGACATGCTTTCGCTAGTATCTGAGCATGCACCGACATTTTAGTCTGAGTGACATTGTGTGGAAGATAAGAATACGCCATCGTCAGGAAGGAGGTCATTACATGCAATACGCGTCTCCGTTAGTTTCGTCTGGTTTAAGGTGACTATGACCACTTAGCAGCAAAGATACCCTTATCTAAGGTAAGGATAATGAACGGCCTAAAATCATTCTCTGAAAATAGAGGATGCTTTCTTAGATCAGAGCAGCAAGACCAAGATGTGCCGCTGCTTCCCAGCGTGTGCGCAAGCTTTCGGGATGGTCGCATCCTTTTGAAGCTGCTTGCGCTGATGTTTGCGCTGACGCAAGGCCTGCTTTGCATCAGAACGGCGAATATTTAAGCGCTATTATTCACGACTAAACGTTTGGAAAAATACAGAAGAAAGCTATATTGTGAGGTTGAGTGGAGATCTTTACCACAAAAACAACCTACTAACCTCGTGGAGGAACGGGAGATTATAAACATTGCAGGTGACCATGTCGATTTCAAACGAGTGAAGAGCAAAGTGTGTAAGGTCCAAGACTTTACAGCTCTTACTCTATACATGCAGGCTGAGGAGAAAATTAAACATTATAGCCTACCTAACTTATTGATCTTTCAGAGTACGACAACAAACACTGTCAAACATACATTCCGCAAAATTGCTTGCAGTAGGCTTTTGATTGGAATGGTTTTTCCCTACACGCCAAAGACAAGCCTTATCGAGAACGTGGCCTCCAGCCATGCGATATCCAATGAAAGTTACAATTGGCCTCTGTTCTTTTGTGCAAAATTTTCACTGTTGCTACAGACGATACTGATATTGTCTAATTTTATCTAGCGATCACTCGAATGACCTGTACTATGACCGTGACCGCGATATGTGTTTCTGCGTGGCGAACTGCCTCCATAAAGAGCCTTCGCTTCAACACACAACTCATTTAGGCGCTTAGTCAGGCCTAGCATGCTGTGCTCTAAACAGCAATTCACCTTTGCAGTTGACGATATTTCTCATCTGTGCATACTATACGCGAAGGACATTCTAGTGTTTCATATACACGTGCACAAAACGATTAAAATAAATAAACCTCTTGTCGCCTCCAGCTTACTGCTTTCCTAATGTTTTTACGTGCTGCTAAAATTTCGAAACATTTATAATTTTACGTGCAATACGTTTTTAGCTCTTTGTTGTACCGACGGGCTTATGCCTTCAATTATTGTGTTAAGTTTTCTCTATTGCTTCAGAGCGGAACCACATCAAGAAAAAAAAATCAGTCATTTCAAAATGCTTCTCTTTATCGATAGTACAAGGTTTTTGCAATCCAAACGTCACGCATACCTCTTATTCGCTAGCAACGAACGAGACCAAGCAGACAGGCACTAACAAAACATGTGCCTTGCTGGGGACTTTGACGAACAACTTGCTTTGTGTAGTTCCATTTATTGATTTCTAAGTACACTTAACCCAAGAGAAAGTAAACAACGGTGTGGCCTAGGTCATGGTTTTCTGTATAGGTTATTTTTTTGCGTGTTTTGGCTGCAGATATTAATGCTTAAGCTCTCCTTTTGAGTGCCGCATTGTCGTCGTCAAATGCGTCTTGAAATGGGCACCCGATGACGGATGACACTTTTTTTTTGTCTTAATTTTTCTTGAATGGTAGCATTAGAATATTTTGAATTTGTCTCCCAGATGTGTGCGCCAGCTGCTACCCATCATATAGATTAATGCTCTTGGAGCTCTGCACTGTACTTTTTCAGTAAACAATCTGCCCTCCTATATATATAAATGACAGTGACTTCTTTATTTTAACACTTGGAAGAACCCCGAAAGAGATTTCAGACAGAAGCGTCATAATGCGAACCCTGGTATTATTTTTATCATTGGCTATAGCCCACTGCCAATGTAAAGAGGAAAATTTTTATGCAGAGAGAGTCCAGATTAAAAGAGGTAAGTGCAGATAGCATGCATAAATGCGGATTTTCTTCTCGTTTTCGTATCTTTGCCTAAACTTTTCTCTTCGCCTTACACTCTTAGAACTAAAGGAGTGCAGAGGAGTGCCCAGAACACACTTTGGAGGAGTATTTGCTTGTCCCATATTCCACTCCTTTTTCCAGAATAAAATTACTCCCTCTGGACAAAGAGTGATTGAACACCTACTCAAGGAGTACTGTCCTACTCCTGCAATAGAGTACAGGCACTCCTCCGAGGGAGTAAAGCTACCACATTGAAACAGCATCCTACTACTCTTTCAGGTAGAGTTCCAGGACTCCGTTTGTTAGAGTGACTATACTCCTTCAAGGAGTATCAGCCCAGATCTTATTTTACTCCTTCAAAAGGAGTTTCACGTGTTTTCAATGTATCCTACTAATTTTCTTATTTCACGTGTTCTTCAGAGCCAGTTGGTCATATGTTTTGCAGTATCCACCTGCGCTACATCTACAAAAGAGTAATGAGCAAAAGGGATTGTAATCTTTGAGTACAATAATTTTTGCTCATACAACTACTTTATGGCTACACTACAGTTTGCACATTATTAGTATGGTGCTCTGTCTGCGTTGGGAATAACAATGGTTCAAGAAATAATGACACAAATGTACAACACTGATAACTTTTATTTCTCAAGTCATTGCTGTGATTGCTATGGCTGCCCAAAACACGCTCGGGAGGCGCTCGCTAGGATCAAGCCCCATTAGTGTCTCAAGCAGTAGACAAGCCCGCTTTGTTTTTGGGGTGTACTTGACATTAAATGCCAAGAACACTACCAAAAGCAAAGTAAACCCATCTACCAAATCCACCGCAGTGAGCTGTAAGCGCTCAAAAGAAACTAAGATGCTGGATGATGCCGTAGCTTGCTCAGCTGAGTGAAGGAGCTTTGGCTATGCGTGCATTTCTCCGGGTGCCTGCAAACATGAATGAAAATAATGCAAGTAAGAGTCAATTCCAATGCCCTTTTCATACTATCCTGCATATAACCCCATGAAAAAAAAAGAAAGAATACAACTAGAATGTACTGATCGTGTGTGTCATGTCGCTACTAGTGTGTACCTATATTGTGACCAAGTGCAGACACCTTTCATTGCAAACCTTCATTCAGAGCTACAATTTTATGAAGCCCAATACAATTATCACTATGCTAGTCCTTTCAAAAGCTGTGTGCATGTAAAACAAGCACATATTTACCAAATTAAAATTTTAACATGAGCAAGCTCTTCTGCAAGTATCATGATCAGCCTGCTTGACTACGCCCAATGCAAGGCAAAGGCCTCTCCCATGTTCTCCAATTAACCCTGTCCTTCGCCAGCTATGTCCACCGTGTTCCTGCAAACCTCTGCCCATGGAACTTTTTGCTGCTTCCTGCTACGCTTGCCTTCTCTTGGAATTCACTCCGTTACCCTTAAGGACCAGCGATTATTTTGCCTTCGTCTTACATGCCCTGCCCAAGCACCCTTTTTTCTCCTGATATCGACTAGGATGTCTTCAACCCGCGTTTGTTCCCTCACCCACTCCGCCAGCTTCCGATCTCTTAACGTTACGCCTATCATTTTTATTTCCATAGCTCGTTGCGTTCTCCTTAACTTAAGCTGAACCCTCTTCGTTAGCCTCCACGTTTCTGCCCCATAGGTGAATACCGGTAGGATACAGCTGTTGTATACTTTTCTCTTGAGGGGTATTGAAAATCTGCCATTCATGATCTGAGAGAACCTGCCATATGCACTCCAACCCATTCATATTCCTCTAGTTATTACCCTTCATGATCCGGATCAGCGGTCACTACCTGCTCTAAGTAAATGTATTCCCTTATCACTTCCAGTCATTTCTAAAACCACACCTATTGTGCTTGACGGTTTCTTGTCACATAATACATTGTGCAGTTTAAAATATAGGGTAACCTTGAATCGGGAAAACACTTAAACCAATGACAGTTTTCTTGCTGAAGAGAAATGGCTGTTGCAATTCCTGTTTCTCAGATACCATTAACTGAATTTCATGCTCTAAAATAGTGAAGGAAAAATTCAAAATTTTTCATCTCAAAGAGGCAGACAACAAATTTCAGTTTGGTTTGGGTTGGTTTATGGGGTTTAACGTCCCAAAGCGACCCAGACTATGAGAGACGCCGTAGTGAAGGGCTCCGGAAATTTCGACCACCTCGGGTTCTTTAACGTGCACTGACATCGCACAGTACACGGGCCTCTAGAATTTCTCCTCCAAAGAAATTCCAGCCGCCGCGGCCGGGATCGAACCCGCGTCTTTTGGGTCAGCAGCAGAGCAAATTTCAGTTGCACATTTTTTTTTTGTTTTTAATGATGCATAAGGCATTACTATGCACGGATAACCACACAGTATTCGCCTGTGACTGCTAAATAATTTGTAATTAAATATCTTCTCTCTCCTTCTTCACTTTTAAAAACTGAGCAATGGCAATGGCATCAAAGGTCAGTATAAGCCAGGGGAGGCATGAGGAAAACTGCAATATAATTGCGGCTTCGTCATTCATTGTGATTCCGACTCTTAAGGCAGGCTGGCTTTAGCATTGTAACTAATTAAAACGATGAAGTAGCGATATCGTAGCTTTTTTGTGCCTTCCATAACCTATACTGAACATTGATGTCATAGCAATTGCTATGCTATTGAAACAGGGAAGAAAAGAAATCTGGTAGTAATTATTTAGCGATTGGAGACGAATACTATGCAACAATTCTATGTATACGAATGCCCAGCACGTCGCTACAAAGAACACACATAACCAAAAATTTGGTGTTTATACTTATTTAATGTAATACTACTTCCCACGCAAGAACACGACAGCCATGTGTAAACTTTTTGCTTTCATAGTAATAAAATCTATCCAACGACAAGTTAGGCGCAGCATGTCTGCTCTTTATAAATATGCAATACTGACAATGTTTGACACTAGCATTTGGCATGAACGAGATAACTGATTACTTCGCACATTACGTGCTAGTAACACATGCAACACTGATCACTTCAGTATATCTGCATCGTTCTGTTAGACGGCCACGGGATAGCTAGAATTAAGGCTATTTTATGTGATGGAAACCATTGACTAGACAACAAAGAAAAAAAGCCTGAACTACTGTCCTGGTGCTGGGACGTCTAATAAGAGGTCAGAAAGACTCGGTTTCAATACGCCAAACCCTCCGCATAACATTACCCTGTGCGAAAATACCCCACCCCACCCTAGCTTAATTTCTGTCCACATGCACCAAGGCTCACTGCACCTGTTATAAATATTGCCCTAAATATTGCAATCAAGCTGCCCGTGTATGCATAGGCTATCTGTGCATGGACAAAGAAAGAAGTTGTTAGGAATGTTTCACACCAAAAACAGATAAAAAAAGGCAGCCTGTTTCTCAGAAACAGCTAAGAGCATGAAATGGTGTGTCCAAAAAGATTAGGCTGCTTTGTACTTATTTATGACAACGAGAACTGTCAGAGCTGCGCTTTCAAAAATTCAGGAGCTTTGTGCACAAACGTAGCTTCTGTATGCACGTCTTGCAGCCCCAACGCTTCCGAATTGAAACGACCGATGAATATGCACAGGAAAAAGCAAATAGAGAGCGCTTGAATTTAAAAGAAAAGCTACCTTGCACAATCAGAAATTTCGCGACAGAACCTTCCAAACAGTGACATGTACTGGTTGCGGTATACCGAATATATACCTAGCAAATAAGTGTGCGCTTTGTTAACGAGCGGGATTCTGTGGCGGCAATGCTACAGCTCCAATTCCGAAAACCTAACGCTGCAAAAATTGAGTTTTCAAAATACGTGCGAATGCACGATACACTTTTGCACGCATTTAGAACTTTCAGTTGTGAAACACAGACAACGAATCTTGTGTATGCGTCTTCCTTGGCTGGTAAAAAAATTCTTCTATAAGTCTCCAGTTTGCCTGTGTACTCCACAAATTCTAGGATCCCTGTCCGCTACATGTCAAATTTCACTGAAGCGAAAGTAATACAACCGACAGCTGATGATCTGCTAGGGCAACAGGATTTCAAAAGTTTGAGAAGGGCAGTGGGAGTCCAATCCAGGTGGAGTAGTGAAATTTGACTAGTAACAGACAGGGATCCTCCAATCTGTGGAGGACACCGGAAAATTGGAGACTTACGGAGGAATTTTTTTACCCGCCAAGGAACACTACGGCTTTTTTTTTTTTGAGGACTACGGCTTTTACCAGCCCTTGTCATGTGCGGTTCTCTCTTGTGTATGCGTCTTTTTTGGCTGGTAAAAAAATTCTTCCATAAGTCCAATTTGCCTGTGTCCTCAACAAACCGCAGGATCCCTGTCCACTACTAGTCAAATATTTCAACTCCACCTGGCTTGGACTCCCACCGCCCTTCTCTGTGGAGAAAGGGTGACAGCAGCTGGCAAAGGACAAGGTTAACTGCAGATCAACTGGGGAAGCATTATCCTGCACTGATTTTGACGGCAGGTTCACAAGACAAACAAAATCAACTCGAGGAGCGTGGTGCACATCATGCGACTGAATGTCAATGGCCAGTGAAAATGGCACCAGCACTGTGGAATGCACATGCAGAAAACGAGACGCATTTTTTTGTCAACTTTGAGTAGCAGTCTATTGCACTTTTAAAGAGCAAAGCTCTCAAGTATGGCAACACTGGCACTTTTTGTTTTAAACAATGAGGTCGTGGTAACCTGGGAGGGAGAAACCACAAAATCAGCTAAAATTAAGAGAGGGTTAAGGCAGGGCTGCCCACTGTCACCTCTACTTTTCATGGTATATGTGAGCCAAATGGAAAAGAGGTTGGAAGAGTGTAGGGTAGGAGTTGACGTGAGTTATATGCAGGATGGTCAGAGGGTAAACCAAGTGTTGGCTGGACTAATGTATGCGGATGACATTGTTCTACTAGCAGACAAGCGAGATAAGCTGCAGGAACTAGTTAAAATCTGTGGTGAGGAGGGCAACAAGCTAGGACTCCAGTTCAGTAGAGAGAAGTCAGGGATAATGGTCTATAATGATGAGAATGGAGACCAACTAGAAATACAAGACACTATGATAGACCATGTGAGTACGTATAAGTATCTAGGTGTATGGCTAAGTGAAGGAAAAAAATATCTGGAAGAGCATGAGAGGATTCTGAAGGATAAAGGAAAACGGAATTCAGACATTATGAAGCATAGAGCACTATGGAACTATAATAGGTATGAGGTGGTTAGAGGGGTATGGAAGCGAATCATGGTACCGGGCCTCACATTTGGAAATGCAGTCCTGTGCATGAAATCAGAAGTACAGTCAGGGCTAGAGGTCAGACAAAGAAGTGTAGGAAGGCTAGCCTTGCGAGCCCATGGGAACACTCCGAATGAGGGAGTCCAGGGAGATATGGGTTGGGCGTCGTTCGAGGTTCGGGAGGCCATCAGCAAACTGAAATATGATCAGAGACTAACTCAAATGGAGGAAACAAGGTGGGCAAAAAAGGTGTACAAGTATCTGTACATGAAACGTATTAACACAAAATGGACTAATAGAACCCGAAAGCTAAGAACGAGGTATTTACGGGTGAGGGATGGGACGCAACCAAAGACTAACGTGAAAGTGGAGGTAAAGGAGTCGGAAAGAAAGATGTGGAAAGAAAGAATGCAGGAAAAATCGGCGCTAGGCATATATAGGACACGAAAACAGGACATCAAAAAAGAGCGATTATTCGATAATTCTCGGGGCAGTTCACTGCTTTTTGAGGCTAGGACAGGGACTCTGAGAACAAAAACGTATAGGTCCAAATTTGAAGAAGTGGATATTTTGTGCTCTGCATGTAAAACGGAAACGGAGACCATAGAACACTTGGTTCTGAGGTGCGCAGAGCTCCGCCCAGCCCTCCCAGAGGGGACAGCAACGACCATAGAGATAGCGTTTGGATTTACTGGGGAGGACGGGCGAGTGGATGGGAAAAGCGTGACATTGACGAAGGGGAGGTTGGGGGATTGGTGGCGGAAATCAAGGGAGGCGTGAATTTCGAGGGTAAAAGGATAGACAGATTAGATATTGTAAGAGCGAAAGGGAAAAGAAAATTAAATTAACAATGGGGGAAGTATAGGCTAGGTGGCGAAAGCTACCGCCCGGTACAAAGGGTAAAGCCATTATCATCCATCCATCCATCCACTGGGGTGAGGGTCGTCGTGAGGGTTGAAGTCCATATTTCTTTTCCATCCACTGTGTTAATTGCGAGCTATGTTTACCTAATAGGGGCTGGGCATCTAACATCACTGTTATTTCTTTGCAGCAGTTAAAACAATACAGCATATATTTTATAACATGCTTAACGAATTTTTGAGAGCAGCATGCTTTTACCCTTCTACTATTTGTTGCTACTGAATCAGTTTGGCGTTGACAAAAGATCTGTAATAAGGAGTAATTACTCATTGACATCCACTCGAGCACAGCCAAATGGCTACAAAGGAAAGCTATACAGCTTTCACAGAAACTTCGTAGTTAAAGAAAGATTCCTCCTGGTCTGGTGTTCGAACTCAGAACCACCACTTCACTGGAGCAGTCGCTCTACCAATTTGTCCAACCTGGACGGCAAGCTTATGGTAGGGCGAGAGCGAAATGATCAATAACTCGAGTGGGAACTGTGTTGGTCCAATGTTTTAGGACCCCTAAAACATTGGACAAACTCAGTTTCCGCTTCATGTTACCTCTAAAACACTGGACAAACTGAGTTCCCGCTTCATGTTACAATACTGAGTGACATTTTGGTCTATACACCAGAAATACCGGTAAAGCATCATGATAGAACACAATGTTTTTGAAAGGGATAAAGGAATATGTTCGCGCTTTCAGAGGGCACATATGCATAAGAGGCAACATGTGTGAAATAGTCACTGCACCTGAAGTGTAAACTCCATTATGTTAACAGCAGCAGTCAAAAGCTTCATGAGCGACTATTTCATACAGATCATGCAATTACATTCATGTAATTCAGGAACAGATTCATGTGATTATACAGGGAGGTACTGCTGCTAAGTGCACGTAGAGCTCTGCATGCATTTCTAAACCCGGCTGTGAGCCTATTCTACGAAATTTTTCTAAATAGGCAGGTAAGGTATGCATCACTGGAAAACAATACCTACCACAAACAGCTGAGGAGAGATAGCACAGCCAAAAGCTGGAAGCACGAATGGCCCAGTAGATACTGGCAGCTGGCAACTGCAAATAAATATGTCAAAAAAAGCAAACTGAAATTACGACAGATCATTGAAAAAGTGGTAGAGGGAGGAGACGTTCCAGGGGACTGGAAAGTGAGCAGGATGAGACTAATATACAAAGGCAAGGGAAACAGGGACAACATTAAATCCTACCGACCAATTACGGTCACATCAGTTATTTACAGGCTAGCAATGCAGATGGTGAAGATGAGAATGGAAGAATGGGCAGAGCGTGAGGAGATCTTGGGAGAGTTGCAGAACGGTTTCCGAAGGGACAGACGGTTGGAGGACAATCTATTTGTCATAACGCAGTGTATAGAGATAGCTGAGGCAAGTCGGAGGCCTCTATGGATGGCATTTTTAGACATTAAGGGGGCATATGAAAATGAGAATCAGGAAAAACTTTGGGACCAATTCAAGGGATATGGCGCTGATGGAAATCTGGTTGAATATCTACAACGTATATATTCAGGCAATGAGGTCGTAGTAACCTGGGAGGGAGAAACTACAAAACCAGCTAAAATTAAGGGAGGGTTAAGGCAGGGCTGCCCACTATCACCTCTACTTTTCATGGTATATGTGAGCCAAATGGAAAAGAGGTTGGAAGAGTGCAGGGTAGGAGTTGACGTGAGTTATATGCAGGATGGTCAGAGGGTAAACCAAGTGTTGGCTGGACTAATGTATGCGGATGACATTGTTCTACTGGCAGACAAGCGAGATAATCTGCAGGAACTAGTTAAAATCTGTGGTGAGGAGGGCAACAAGCTAGGACTCAAGTTCAGTAGAGGGAAGTCAGGGATAATGGTCTATAATGATGAGCAGGGAGACCCACTAGAAATACAAGACACTATGATAGACCATGTGAGAACGTATAAGTGTCTAGGTGTATGGCTAAGTGAAGGAAAAAAATATCTGGAAGAGCATGAGAGGATTCTGAAGGATAAAGGAAAAAGGAACTCAGACATTATGAAGCATAGAGCACTATGGAACTATAATAGGTATGAAGTGGTTAGAGGGGTATGGAAGGAAATCATGGTACCGGGCCTCACTTTTGGAAATGCAGTCCTGTGCATGAAATCAGAAGTACAGTCAGGGCTAGAGGTCAGACAAAGAAGTGTAGGAAGGCTAGCCTTGGGAGCCCATGGGAACACTCCGAATTAGGGAGTCCAGGGAGATATGGGTTGGGCGTCGTTCGAGGTTCAGGAGGCCATCAGCAAACTCAAATATGATCAGAGGCTAACTCAAATGGAGGAAACAAGGTGGGCAAAAAAGGTGTACAAGTATCTGTACATGAAAAGTATTAACACAAAATGGACTAATAGAACCCGAAAGCTAAGAACGAGGTATTTACGGGTGACGGATGGGACGCAACAAAAGACTAACGTGAAAGCGGAGGTAAAGGGGACGGAAAGAAAGATGTGGAAAGAAAGAATGCAGGAAATATCGGCGCTAGGCATATATAGGACACGAAAACGGGACATCAAAAAAGAGTGATTATTCGATAATTCGCGGGGCAGTTCACTGCTTTTTGAGGCTAGGACAGGGACTCTGAGAACAAAAACGTATAGGTCCAAATTTGAAGAAGTGGATATTTTGTGCTCTGCTTGTAAAACGGAAATGGAGACCATAGAACACTTGGTTCTGTGGTGCGCAGAACTCCGCCCAGCCCTTCCAGAGGGGACAGCAACGACCATAGAGATAGCGCTGGGGTTTACTGGGGAGGACGGGCGAGTGGATGGGAAAAGCGTGACATTGACGAAGGGGAGGTTGGAGGATTGGTGGCGGAAATCAAGGGAGGCGTGAATTTCGAGGGTAAAAGGATAGACAGATTAGATATTGTAAGAGCGAAAGGGAAAGAAAGGGAAAAGAAAATTAAATTAACAATGGGGGAAGTATAGGCTAGGTGGCGAAAGCTACCGCCCGGTACAAAGGGTAAAGCCATTATCATCCATCCATCCATCCATCCATCCATCCATCCGTCCGTCCGTCCGTCCGTCCGTCCGTCCGTCCGTCCGTCCGTCCGTCCGTCCGTCCGTCCATCCGTCCATCCGTCCATCCATCCATCCATCCATCCATCCATCCATCCATCCATCCATCCATCCATCCATCCACCCATCCATCCATCCATCCACCCACCCACCCACCCACCCACCCACCCACCCACCCATCCATCCATCCATCCATCCATCCATCCATCCATCCATCCATCCATCCATCCATCCATCCATCCACCCATCCACCCACCCACCCACCCACCCACCCATCCACCCATCCACCCACCCACCCATCCATCCACCCATCCATCCATCCACCCATCCACCCATCCACCCATCCACCCATCCATCCACCCATCCACCCATCCACCCAACCATCCATCCATCCATCCATCCATCCATCCATCCATCCATCCATCCATCCATCCATCCATCCATCCATCCAGCAACTGTTGTCAGTGGCCGTGACAATGTCATGAATGACAAGAGAAGAAATTGTCTACTGCTTCATAAATTAGAATAAGGTATTAACATAGGAACACAAAAAGCAATGAGATTGCCCATGACAAAAGAAATGAACAGATTGTATGTGATGCACCGATATAAATTTTTTCAGTAGATTTACATGACTGTCACAACCGCATAGAAAGATGAGCAGGCTGGAATACCACTATTTTTATGCATGATGAAAAGAGCGTAACTATTCGAATATAGCATGCACAGGATTTAATTATTACTACTAGGGTGCTTTGCAGCAGCACCGAAGGTATTTTTAAATTGAACGTAGCGACAAATGACGAGAGGATGGAAAAGGCATGCATTCATTAGCAAGAAGCACGATATCTCACATCACAGCATGGAAAAAAAATTTTTATTGCATTTAACAAATCTGCACAGAAATAAAAACTGCCTAGTGGCAATGCAAGTAAGAGCAAGGGAAAAAAAATACCGAAGAAAACTGGTGAGTGTGGTGCAGGGAGGTCTGTGGGTAGGATCTCGTGCCTGGGAATAGTTCCGAGCGCGGAGAATCGCCGGCAGCACAGCTGGTGGCAGTCAACCAAGAATAAATAAGAGAAAGTGAAAATCAATAACAAACCATCACCGATATAGCGAACGACTTGAAAGCGGGCCGCACAAACGAGGGATATAGCAAAAAGCTTGAAATCCTAAATAAGTGCGCAGTTGCATCCCAAACAGTTCTCAAAATCTGAAGGCGAGGAAGCATCGACACCTACATCTCAGGGCAGACGCAAGAACGATCTAACTTTGACATAATACTGTGTAAAATTATGTTCCATGGGGAAGCACAGATAAAAATTTACAAATGACTAGGCAAGGGATATGCCCCAGCCTTTTACACGCGATCATTGTCCCCGAAAAAATTGTATGACAAATATTAAGGCGTAAGCACTAATCCGACGAGTACACACACTGAGCACTGTCTGTTGGCAGCTGGCCTAGCGCGAGTTGTTGTTGTTGTTGTTTTTGTTGTCCTCTCGATAATGGCGCGTGCCCACTGCGGGGGATTGGCCAAGACACGCGAGTGCTCTGTACCGCGGCACTGCCGCTCATCGTCATCTTCTAAGTAGCACAAATCAATCCGACGGGCACCAGCCGCGAGGCAACTCGACCGTTGTCAGTTCCCTTGTCTGTCCGCAGCTGGCCTAGCAAGAGCGCTCTCTAACGTGGCACTGCACGCTCATCATCCTCTCCTACGTAGCACAAATCTATGCTATTGGAATGTAGCAAACATTATCTGTTGTTTTTCGCAGCGCTAGCAAGCGACCGCATAACTCTGTTGTGATAACTGGTGGCATTTTTATTTACCGCGGCACCCGAGTACTAAACGCAGATAGAGACTATGGAGCAACAGTTGCCATGCGGCCTATACGCCCGTTCTTTTCTGGTAAAGGCCGATTCACACGACGGTCCGTTCGCACGCTGCCGCGGCCGACAGCGCGCCTCTCAATGTGATGAAGCATGAATACGTAGTGCGCGGGCCGCGGGCGAACGGACCGTCGTGTGAATCGGCCTTAACGCATTATAGCTGAGGCAACCGCACGCAGACTGCCTGCACTGCCATCCCTATATAGGCGCACATTAATAACGCGTGCGAATAGAGATCAGAAGTAAAGAAACGTACACGGGACTCACCGTTCAGACGGCTCATCAAGGCTTATCAAAACCGCACATTCTTCTTCGTTGCCTCTCCAGATGACAAGAAGTCGTAGCGCTACCTTTCTTCACGGCTTTACCCGTTCAAAATCACCAGTGTTGACAGGGCGTAATTCTCGTCGTTGGTTTCCAAAACACACTTGTGTTCTTCATACACGTCCACCGCACGAGCACTCAAACAATGCTACGAAAACCCAAATAACACAAAACGTGACGACGGCTGCAGTTTTGCTTCGTTGAAAAAACCTACAAATGCGCTTTTTTTATTACTAATATTTGAATTGTGTTCGCATCAAAAACAAATTATATTTTTTCATTTTATTTCTTTATTAAATGCGAATACCAAAGCGCTTTTAGATACTTTTGCTGACATGTCGTTTGTAGAAGCTGCGATCCTGTGATCCCATCCCCGGGTGTCCTAGCAGACGACGGCGCAGACGACGCTGTTGACGGAATGCAATTTCGATTGACGGCAGCGAAAATCCCTTAAATGCGACAAAAAAGGCAAAGAAACGCACAGTATCGCAAACTGGTCCATATCAAGGATATGTTTGACGCGAGCGGTAGGACAAAGAGCAGCTGCGATGCATTACTCTACGCGACACTGGCATGCTCGACGGAGATCTACATGAAACAGAGCTTAAATGTGACCCGTAAAAGCGGATTACTGTGATATCAACTGCGTTACGGAACTACGACGATACTTGCTTCACACTTTAGCTTATATGCAACAGCGGCCCGCACTCGCCGCATCCTGTTCGAGTGTTCTTTCACTAGCAAGAGCCCACATGCATGGAAGCCGACAGAAGCAACTGTCTTTTCGAGTTCAGATTGTTCCGAGAAATACGAGCAGCTTACTTTAGCACGTACTCGAATTCAAGTTCTCAGCCTGTGTGTCACGTACGGTGACGATGGCGTCGAGGACTGTGTGTCACGTACGGTGACGATGGCGTCGAGGACGAGCTTAAGAATCGCCTTAACGTGGCCGCAACGCAGCCGGTATCCCAAGCATTCGTGCGCTAATTGTTGTTCACCTGTACTGCGAACGTGCGCTCAGTCGCAGGCCAGCCGCTAGCTGCTCGATTTGCCAGCCTTGCGAGTACAATTCGCAAGTTTCTGAGCCAATCTGTGAGCGAGCCGAGCTTTCAGCAATGACGCTGCTCGCGAGCGCGCCGCGCGACGAGCTTCGGCCTGCTCCGTGGCTGCCGTATTCGTAGCTAACCCTAGGAGGTTTCACTTCGATGCCAGAGCTGAGAGAGCTTCGAAACTGGCTAGCGCTGAGGTGCTACTCTTTGCATTGTAAGTACGTTTTATTGTGAACTATGTCTCGTAGTGAAATAAAGATATGCTCGGGTCCACACGAACGGTGATGATGGCGTCGAGGACGAGCTTAAGAATCGCCGCAACGCAGCCGATATTCCATGCATACATGTGTGCTAAATTTGTTCACCTGTGCTGTAAACGTGGGCATAAAGGCTCGCTCAATCGCAGGCCAGTCGCTGCTCGATTTTACAGCCTTGCGTGCGCGATTCGCAGGCTACGGAGCGAATCATTGAGCGAGCCGAGCTTTCGGCAACGACGCCGCCCGCGGTCGCGCCGGGCGACGAACTGTGCGCTGCTCGCTGGCTGCCCTTGTCGTCGCTAAACCTAGCCGATTTCACATAGATGCTGTAGCTGAATGCGCTTCGAAACTGGCCAGCACTTAGGTGCTACCCTCGGCACCGTTTTACTCTGAACCCCGCGTCAGAGGGAAATAAATATATGCTCGGTTTCCGCGACCCCTTCAGGAGCGGAGCTATAGCAGAGGCCAGGCGAACTCCAGAGCAGCAGCAAAGCGGCTATGGGAGGAAATTTGTATGGCTGTTATCGCTTCTACCAACAACTCGACATTGGCTAATGATACTCTATCCCAGAGCTTTGGTCGTGAACAAACAATACCAGTGCATTTTTCTGACGCCGGCAGCCGGCATCCAGGCTGGCAGGCCGGCCCCGAGAAGCTAGCGCGCCCTCACGATTGTATGGCCGTGGCGCACATCAAAACCGCCACGATATTCACCTCTTCGCTCAGGTTGTAGCAGCACACTGCTAATAACGAGGAACCAGACCACTTTAAAAGACCGAGCGCGAGGGCGCAGGAGCCTGGGCCAAAGCGCGTGACTGACGTCATTCCCGAGACCTCATTTCACGTGAGATTCAAACGAGCAGGCGACCCGCAGGTCACCCTTGTAGGTGTGAGGAACGGTGTCGTGGAGCTGCTGCCTGGTCGCAAGCGACTACTGGTCGCATGCCCTTTGCTACTTGCTAGTGTGAATGGGCATTCAATGCCCGTTTGCAGTAGCGAGTCCCTTAGTTCACGTAGTTCACGTATACGTATGTATGCGTAGTTCACGTATACGTATATAGTAAGTGCTTCCGCGAAAATACAGTTAAACGCAAGTTTGAAGGAATGCATGGCGAGCGCTCTTAGCAAAATGAACAACGCGTCCTCGCTGTAGATTATTCTTTGCGGCATAAGAAAATAATACGAGTTGCTTGCTACGATGAGCAATGATATCTATTGTGCAGCCTGTGGAGCCGCATGAACGTTATCATTTGTTTGTTAATTCCTTTGGCGGAGGAGTAAAACAAGCACTGAACTCCCTTGGGGTATGCAGGAGTGGAAATGCCATTTTACTCTTTTGTCAAGAGGAGTGAACAGGACCTTTCACTCTTTCTCGTTTGTAGAGAAGTAGATTGAGACCTGCAGGAGTAGCGAGGCTCTTTTACTCTTAATGCAGGAGTAGCAGTTCTTAGAGTGTATGAAAACGCAAATGTCGGTCAGGCAGTTTGCTTGATGCACGCTATATTTTAATTTCATTCGACTTAAAATGCGTAGCGTTCAAGCAACTTAGTGGCAGCTTAATTTGAGGGTAAAAGTTTTGTATGTAGTCTGACCAGGCTTTTCTGCCTGATCTCTATAACACTATAGAATGAGGCGTAGGATCTGGTCAGCAACACGTAGGGCGATGGTTGACTTAATATGACGTCAACAGCTTCACTATAGGGCGGCTTACATAAAAACTAAACGTAAGAGTTTGAGGCACAGTTCTGTGACCTAGTAGATATCTGGTATATACACACAAGCGCCTAGAAGAGTTTCCAACTGCCGCCGTTGACATACGACTAACACATCCAGAACAAACTTTCTAAGACGGCAAGTTACCTTCCTAGTTAGACGATTCTCCAACCGAGAGTCTCTTTCATGGAATCGTGCGGTCCCCTACCCAAGCCACTGCCCCTTTCAAAAAAAAAAGAGAAATCACTCTTCTACCCGAGTTATGATCTTGCCAGCACATATGAGAGTATTGTAAATCACGGCGTACAACCGATGATGAACGTTCGCAGTAACAGGTAACCTGTAAAAAAACCATACAATTACCTTTACAGCATAAAATATAAGCACGACACAAGTACACTTGGTACTTGTATCTTGAGTGGTGTAAATCACGGCATAAAACCGACGATGAACATTCCCTGTAACAAGTAACCTGTAAAAAAACTATACAATTACCTTTACAGCATAAAATATGAGCACGAGACCTGTAAAAAAACTATACAATTACCTTTACAGCACAAAATATGAGCATTAGACAAGTACACATTGTACTCGCATCTTGAGTGGTGTAAATCACGGCATACAACCGACGATGCACGTTCGCTGTAGCAGGTAACCTGTAAAAAACTATACAATTACCTTTACAGCATAAAATATGCGCACGAGACAGGTACACATTCTACTTGTTTCTTGAGATGTAGATATTCCAGTCATAGGCTGGTTTCCTCGTGGACGTCCCCGTAGGAGGGTCCTGTCTGGATTATGCAGAGAGGTTTGCCCGAGCTGAGGTAGACTCCATCTTTTCCACATCTTCGATACTTGCGGGGAGTTCGGCGCACGGCTGGCTACTCGGAGATCCGGCAGCAGCTGCGTCTGGAGCGGTGTTCATAGCATCTGGCTGGGACGTGACTGCGTCTCGCCTAGCCGGGGTAGGCTTAGCAGGACGACGCTACCGCCGGGGTGTTCGGAGGCTGGAGCGGGGTTACATCTGCCAGCCGTGCTTCACGAACGCCTGAAAGGGGTCTGATGATGTTTGGTCGTTGGTCCTCTAGCTTGGAGAGGGTCGGAACTAAAGAAGTGCGCAAATTAAGAAAAACTTACCGAGTCCATGCGAAGGACGTCCGCACACATGACCACCTGGAAACTGGGACTTACCGACAAGTCCATTAAGCTCTGATTGTTTAAAATACCCATTATATGTGCACTTAATAATTTTATAACGGAAGACTATTTCCAGGTGCGTGTATCTTCCGGAACACAAAGATATCCGACCGACACTCCATAAACATGAAACACCCTTGCGCCGAAGTGTCATGCATAAAAATTCTTCAGGCAGTCTTCGTTACAACGTGAGTATTTTTCAGTGAGATATACAAGGCTTAAAGTTATGTGGGCGGAGGAGATAAAGAAGTTTACGGGGATAAGGTGGCCGCACGCGATACAGGAGAAAGAGTCCTTTCCGGATCTTAAATGCCACAATTCTCAGTTCATAACGACGACGGCAAACCTGTGGCAGGAGGAATGCATTAAACGCCACTACGGTATTCACAGCATTCCGATGTGAAATACACTTTTTTGAAAGCGCGCTTTTATTCGTTTTCTGAGTACGTCGACAGTGAAATAAAATCGAACAGATTGCTCTTGTATACAATGATTTCCTTAGTGAAGGCTTGTGGGATGTAGATTGTTCAGTGTATTTTTGTTGTTATTGCGGCCGCTCAAATTGCGTTCGATAAGATGCCGTCTAGTCGTCTCTCTTTGGTGTAAGAAACTAACTAATCTGCTTAGAATGTTGCGGTATGCAATTTTGGCAATCTTATACAAGCTGGCAAGTTGACTTTTTGGTCCTGTTGCATGAAGTGTGCAATAACCTTTCATGTTCGCGCATCCCGTCTGTTACTCATCTCATTCAGATTTATGTGCGCAGTTCATCCTCTAGTCTCCGGCTATGGATCAGCTCAACTTTTTACGCTAAGCGGTTACGCGTAAACTGAGTTCAATGTTCTAAAAGAGGCCATTTTCTCACATTCTGTGTTGTGCCTCTGCACATACAATCTCAAGCAGCACGGATAAGCCAGGACTAGGCATGCGATACCACGCGCTTATGCGACCGCAGCAGAGTTAACAAAGTTCTTGCACCTTTTTGCTCTCGTTACAATATATGGAATGAAAAATGAGAAGAATCTGTGTTAAATGACCACACTTCCCACTTTTTTTACTCTTTCTTTCTTCAGTCCACAAAGTTGCACGCAGAGCAGCAAACGACGCAACAGGAATTCAATCATCATTTGAGAGCCTTAGTATTTCGGTTTTGCTGCATTACCTATTTGAAAAGGAATTAAATGTACATTGTTTTTCGATGAAAAGAAATGTCCTAATAACTGCCTCATATATATCTCTGGACACCCGAACCATGCCCCAAAGTGAGGTATAAAGGAGGGAGTGAAAGGAGAAAAGAGGAGGTGCCTTAGTCGAGGTTTGCCAGTTACCGTATCCGAACCATTGCATTATTAACGCAGGTGAGCTTAGGTTCAGTTGGTATAAAGTAGCTTTAAAGAGCCCTATGAATCTGAACCACTACGAACAGAGAATTCTGCTCTGTGGTCATATTGATAGGGCAACATTCCGGTACGTTTAGGTGTCGAATTTTCAAAATAACATACTAGGACTAAAGCTGGGACTCTAAAATGAGCACAGTTGTGCTCCCGCCCGAAAAGAGTATCTATGCAGCAGTTTGTATTTGTGCAAACTATTCGGTTTTTCGAATGTCTTTCAAATGCCTATCCAGCAATGTACATGAAAAAGTTCCTCACTGATAGTTCTCATGTTACTGCAGGTGCGACAAAGCACCACCTGGCAAGAAACGTTGCAGAAAAGTGCCGCGAAAGGGCGGTGTCTACCCCAGCTGCTGCCCCACCTTTGTATGTGGTGGCAAAACTTGAAGAAGGGTTCCTCTAAGTACAGCATTAAGAAATGTGCACATGGCAGAAAGGCAAACGGGTCCGCAATGTACATTAAAGAATTTGTGCTGTTGAGTTATGAGCAAATAAAAATAAAATTTTCATCACACGTTCTTCATATTTTATTTTCTTCCTTTGTGCAATATGACCTGGAAAATAAGGAAAGTTTCAAAAAGAACTGTAAATATTAGGACTAAATCAGCTGCGGTTTTACAAAAACACCGCAAAAACATAGACAAGAACAACTTTTAAGGACGGGCGCGAATGGTCAGGTGTGTTTTAAAGAGAAGCTAAGGTGAACTATATGCATTTGTTATCTGCGGGAAAAATTGCTTCCCTTATTCTTCCTGGCGAGGTTGACATTTGTGGTTCATGGAAAGATAGACTTATAGGCGCGAAGTTTGATTTCAGAATCCTCCCGCCAGTTGATCGAAAATCTCCACGTCTTTAAAGAAAAGAACCAGTTGCCACGGGCGCCAAGTGAAAGTCGGTGCAGTGTACCCCTTGACACCACGACACCCAATTTGATGTCGACTCGCCCATTTACTTACCAAACCGACCAACGATGGTGGCACTTATTTTATTTTTATTGGTTATTTCTACCTTATAATAGTTCCAGTTTCGGGTACAGGGGCTTTTCCTGACTACATCAAGGTAAGCATAATACAGGGCAAGATAAATTCACACTAATAGTCTTTTTACGGTAGCCAACACTCATTAGAATCAATCTGAGCACAGCCATACGACTACAAAAGAAAGGTATACAGTGTCAGGTAACCTTCGGAATGGAAGAGAAATCTTTCTGGCCCTGGGATGAAACCGGGGCCACCGCCTATCTGGAACAAATGTTCAGTCACCAAAAACAACCTGGACGTGCACTAGGTGGCAAGTGGAAACGAAGTTAACCAACAACTTGAAATTAAAATGATGTTTGACCGACTTTTAGGCCAATTTTCCGGGGTGGAGTGTATTACAATAAGCGAGCAATTGCCATTTCGGAGTAAATAACGCCTAAAAACTATCGCACTCAATTTTTGATCAACTTGGTGTCGTCCTCCCCACTGCTATCCGTTCAGGCTAACTTGTTAAAACGACTGTCCCGAAGAGGCGCTGCCGCTGTGTTCGTCTACCGGACCTGGGCGAATTTTTCGTCAAGAACGCGGCTTGCTTGAAATCGCTATGGATTTCCTTGCTAGCCTTATAGCTGCGCTTGGGTAGGTGCGAATGATAAATTATTCTCTTATTAGACATCAACTCTAAGTTTGGGGATTCCGGTAAACATTGATACCATCAGGTGGTATTATATGAACGCTACCTATATTTCAAGTGTTCAAGGCCACCATATTGTGGATACGAAACACAGACGCGCTAGTGCATTCCTGTTGTTGTTTTCCTTTTCCACCTACCTTACAATACTTAATTTATGGTTTCCTAGGGTAAGAAATGAGGTGGCTTTTCAAGCTGTCCATTTGTAGGTAATATAGAACACCTCACACGTTTCTCTCGGTCATGTGCATGCCGAAGGCCACACATATCCGAAAGACTTGTCATTCCCACCAGTTTATTCCGTTCCTATTTCTTCAAAAAAGTAACCTTATAATCCGGGCTACGCTTAGACTACCCGACTACAAGAATGCTAGGGGGCTGACCCGATTTATTTGGTAGTAGTAGGTCAGTTTCTGAGTAATTTTTCAGAAGCCAAAATGGTCCTTCCATCTCGAGCGCCGCGTCATATCAGGGCAGTTTGAACAGCGCGAGACTGAGCAACGAAAGCCTGTTTGCATAGAGCGTATCAAGTGTGAACAACCTGCTGGACAGGTCCATAGCACATGCTGAAAGCGCGAAAAAAATGGCTGAGGCTTAACTTGGTTAAGCCTGGAGAATGCGAAGCATCATCGTGTCGCGTAATTTGGAGGCGCACAACCACAGCGACGGCGCGAGGTGGGCACCCGTTTCTCTACTGTCGTGACGTCATCGTGTCACGTGGTGTGACGTCATGTATCACGTGATTTGGAGGCGCACAACCACGGTGAAGGGCTAAATTGGTAGCTAAAGTAGTATGCTTCGCATAAAACGCGCACAAGAGGAGGAGGCTGGCCATATGGCAATAGTCGGTAAGCAATGGAGGAAACGAGGTCGCTAGCAGTGGCACAAGCATAATAGAGGGTTATATTGTGAGCCATAGACTGACAACCTGCGCCACGTATCGTTCACAGCAGCCCCCGAAGCCAAGCCTAGTGCAGGTCAGTGCCACGCAGCCATAAAGAGTGCGTACGTTTTTTCGTTTAGCGGTGCCAGGTTAGCACCTAGTGGGGCGTCATGGCACTTTAATAAAGTTATTCCTATTTTTTGTGAGCCTTAATCAATGATGAACGCTTCGCCCAGCTTTCCACTAGCCTTTCGATGTCGGAAACGTCGCCATTCGCCCGCTTGATGAAATAATCTACCATCCTTTCCGTCCAGTTCGCTTCTTTGTGGTGTTCTGTCGATCACCATGTCACCGCTTCGCCGCCCTATCAAGAATTTCGCCAGCATCGCCTCAGCCATTGCGCCTACTTTGCTGCTTGCGCTGGCCGCCTGACGGAGTAGCTCGCCGCTCTTCCTCCACTGTTTACCCTCCTCACCTTCCGCCTTTACCCTCGATGTGCTGCTCCGTCGACCGCCTTGCAAAGGGGTGTTTATGTGTTACAAATAACCTAACTTTGAGAGTGTACATCAGCGCCACCCACGTTCTTAAGCGGCGGACGTAGCACGTCCTGAGATACCGCTGATGTGACGTAGAACGTCATCGAACGGCGAGGGTGGAAGCTGTGTCATAACCCTCTTATGCTTCCTATAGCGTCGAGGCTGCCATAACCGAGACCCTTGACTAAATGTTTGGTTTGATTTGGTTTGTGGGGTTTAATGCTCCAAAGCGACTCAGGCTATGAGAGACGCCGTAGAGAAGGGATCCGGAAATTTCGACCACCTGGGCTGTTCAACGTGCACTGACATCGCAAACGTGAAAAAGTGTTTCTAGCAGATAATAATGGCGGACAGTAGGGGCTGACTATGGTATTCAGGAAGCGATCTGAACTGAAACGAGGGCACACCGGAGGACTTTGCCGGCTTTACTGCAGATTACGTTCGTGAAAAGCTGGACAGCAGAAATCTCAATGCTGTCGGATTGAAGGAAGACGTAATAAATCGTCTTCGCGCGGGTTTCGTTAAAGACCGTAAAACGCCGGCCTGTATGCATTCTTGGACTCCGCAGTATCCACAGAACGCCCCTACTTAACGCTGCCTCTGCCGGGTTCGATGCAGCCCGAACAGCGCTCCTGCAGCGCTTTTCAGTTTTTATAACATGGCTGTCACTGGATAAAATTTAAGAAGGCCAATTGTGGGGTGCAGATTGCCAGTTTCTCAATTGCACCCTCCAACACCCGCTGTGCTTCCAGGTGTTCCATCGTAATCGATGACTTCAACATGTTATTCTTGTGCGTAAGTCCCGTCTTCTTGATACTACGATAAGCCTCACAAGTTGTTGGATACTTCATGTGCTGCAGTATCAAATTTCCGTAGTGTTACAAAACAGTTTACTCCCATAACAAAAAAATAATTGGAATAGTGCCCTGGCTTTAAAACAGTCTCTATTAAACTTATGCTGGTTGTTGGTGTCTTCAGCTGCCAACAAATGTTTCCGGAACGCGGGAAACAAGAAATGTTTTAATTTACACTCAGGACATGTTGCCACAAAAGCCGGGGAACACGTTCACAGCATTTCCTAACCTTGTCTTGAGCAGTGCATATCACAATGTCAGGCGGTTCCACCATGACTACCAAAAAACTCTATTTTTCTCGCGACTTTCATGATCCAAAAATTTCTGTAGTCATGGGTTTGGTTTGGTGTACTTCTGTAAAAATAGCTCTGGGACTCTGCTTCGCAAACACTGCGCTCAGTCATCTTCATCGGCTGGCTACGACCCGCGGCAGTGGCGAGTTACGGACGGGCGTTTTTGACAAGTGCCTGCGCAGTTTTCCCAGGAATCTGTGGCTCTTGGATTCTGCGTCGCAAACAATGAACTGCGTAATCTTCATCGGCTGGATACGCCCCACTTTAACAGCAGTTTGGCCGCGGCAGTGATGGGCTGTGGACGGGCGTTTTTGACAAGTCCCTGTGCACTTTGCCCAGGTTTGTGGTAATTTTTCGCACTTTTTTTCGGTGTGTATGCTCAAGCCACTGCTGCTGCGAAGCTTGCTAGTTTGTTTTCGTTTCTTGGTGTTTATTTTTCTTGTTAAATTTGCTATCGGCCGAAAAAGTAAATGGACCACCGCTCAGGGCAGCGGAGTGGCTGCGGTGACGCACCGCGGCGCTGTTATCTCGAGCAGCTCGCTTGAAGCCGGAGTGCCCCGAGTGACGACAAACTTCGCCCTCGCTCTCGCGTGTGGCAAGTCGCGCTTTATTAATATGTAGTGTTGCGTTCAGCTGCTCTGCAATCCGTCAAACCTCGGCAGTGTGAAGAAACGAGACGCAGTTCTTGTGTTTCGTTGCCCTTTTATATTGCCCTCGTGTTAGATATTACTGCCTTTCCCCTGCCTTCACCACTGCCGGATTTTAGGTACTGCTTTAGGTACGTCATGACTGTACTGATTTTAGGTACTGATTTTAGGTACGTCATGGTACTGCTGCATCAGCAGTACCGTGACGGGCGCTTTTTCACGCCATTGCGATAAGTAACTGACGATGAGCTTTGCGGCGGGTAGCTGTTTCTCTTTCGAAACTGCCTTATCGGCACTGTCTCCGCAATAAGCTATTCTGTACAGGGAGTCATTTGCAAACTATTTTAATTGGGGTCTACGATATGTAGTCTTTCATGAGAATTTCTTTGCGAGAGCTAAGTCCCGAAGAGATTGTTAGGAAGACGAATCACAAAAATTATTGTCAGTCATGAAATTTCTTTACGAAAGCAGATTAAAAATCGCTTTGGCTTTCTTCAGAACATTCTTAGTGGGACGAAAAGTCGCCGTTGACCATGGTGACTTGGCTCAGTCGTCTTGGCATTGATTTGCATAGCGTAAAAAATCCTGCAGTGGTGGAGGCAGGGGAAAGGCAGTAATGTCTAATATGGCCGCAATATAAAAGGACAGCCAAAAACAAAATTGCGACTCCTATCTTCACGCTGCAGCGGTTTGGCTGTCCGAATGGTCTGCCACAGCCTGATGTGCTCGATTAATAGGCGATGCGCGCTCTCTTTCGTCGAGGCTGTCAGCATCAGAGCAGCTGAACGCAACACTAGATATTTATCAGGCACTACAAGTCCCCGCTCGAGAGCGAGGGTGAGATGAGAACTCCGTCAAGCGGATTCCCGCTTTTTTCTCCCGTCCAACAACAAATTGTATATGATCTGGTGAGAAATAAAATATTATTATTGAAATGAAACACAAACGTCTCCAAGCTTTAAAGAATAACATAACAAAGTAGCATGCTTTCTCCAGCTCCAGTTCACCAGCTACATTCTATCTTTGCTTTCTCACACCTAAGTTGAAATCAAGAGGAAGAAGTGGGCTTGGGCAGGGCATGTAATACGAAGGCAAGATAACCGCTGGTCCTTAAGGGTAACGGAGTGGATTCCAAGAGAAGGCAAACGTAGCAGGGGGCGGCAGAAAATTAGGTGAGCTGATGAGATTAAGAAATTTGCGGGAATATGGTGGGCGCGGCTGGCGAAGGGCAGGGTTAATTGGAGAGACATGGGAGAGGCCTTCACCCTGCAGTGGGTGTAGTCAGGCTGATGATGATGATGATGAAAACCTCGACAGAGGAGGGAGGAATGGTACGAATACGAGGTGGATAGAGCACGTAATTTATAAATGATGGCCAGCAGGGCATTAAGTTTGGATAACAGGAGAGATAAGATAGATAATGGATCAATAAGTTTGGCAAGCTGGTTTTTACTGCGCATAATGCTATCTCAAATAAGCGTAACCATGCGAGCTTTATACGCAGGCTATGTCGTGGTGTAATAATGATATCGCCTGTTCCGAGCTCACGGTTTAGACACGAAGGGCTTTTCATATCAATGTAGATGCCATTGAACAGTGTTTTCTAAGTATCATCGGACGCATGCTTTACGCTCAGCGCGAGAAGGTAATCCAATCAATACCGGGGTCGCATTATCTCAATTACTGCAGTGCACTAAGTAAAGCAAAAGAGCGAAGACAGGCAGAAATATTTTGATCATACTGTGGACAATGCCTAAATTTTATCAGTGATGATCTTTCCGCAAAGTTATCAACTATGAGAGCATCACGCATGGAGGTTGCAAAACTCGTACCCCTCCCCTTTTCGTTTCTTATTGGTAAATTGCCATCCTTCAGGAAAGACTTTCTTCACGTCGAGCATTCCTTGTTTCCTTGAAGAAACAGTGTTCAACTGAATTTAATTTCAAGGTGCACTGAAGATGAATCTGAACTCGTCTTTTTACCGATGGAACCCGATCTACACGTTCTGAGCACTCTTAAAAACCTCGAATTATGGTCGTGTGCGGCCCATTTCTATAAACTTAATCGGATTGAACGTCCCGGCTCTCTCCTTTTTTTGAACTCACCGCAGACGGTAGGAGGAGTCGACAAGCACGTTGAGTGCCTTTCAGGCAGTCACGTGGCGGCTTTGGTTTCGTTTTTATTTTTATTTTTTTTTAGGTTGTGGGAATCCTGGCTTTCGCCGTCGCCTTTGCGCGGCTAGCCGGCCTCCCGCGTTGTTTCTCCTCTTTCCCTTGCTCCCGCCTCAGGCGGTGGAGAGGCGGCTGGGTGACTAATCACAGTCATTTAGCCACAGCTCCGCCCCGGCTCCCCAAGGGCCTTTGCCATTGGCGCCTTTTGGCGGGAATTCGGGACCCCGCTTTGGGCGGCCGCGCGCCGCGCGACCGTCCGAGCGGGGCCCAGAGAGAGAGAGATCCCTCCGAGACAGCGTAAGGTGCGTACGTTACTGTTTGTCCGTGCCGGCTTTGCCGCTCGGACCAGTGCTTACTCGAGCTCGCCCGCACGTGTCCTCTGACCTGCAGCGGCTCGAGCCTGTCCAGCGAGGTCCAGCGACCTCCGACAGGCGTACCTTGCGTTTATTGCCCACTCTCTCTCGCAACCGGCCCAACGGTCGACACGAGAGGGAGATCACAGCACTGCCGCGGGGACATTCTCCTGCAGCGGCGTGCTAGCGGCGCGCATTGCTCGAGTCGCTTCGTGCGCGCAGCGGAGCCTTGCTCCTCGCGCGCCCCCGGGACGGGGTGACGATTGAGTGTGTGTGTACTGCTGAAGGACGACGTGAATAAACGTCTCCTTTGTGAACTTGGAGGCCTATTTCTTTGCGGCGAATCGCTCTCCTCCCAGCGGAGGTTGAGTGCACCGCATCGGTGTCCCAGTGTGTGTGTGGTGACGGCTGATCGGGGCCCTTGGCTCGCGCGAAGCTCGAACCCGCGGTGGGTGGTGGCCTGTGTCCACTTAGAAACCCACAACTGGCGCCCAACGTGCTAAGTCATTGGCGCTTACGCCTTTGATGGCACATTAGCCGAGCAGGTCGCCTTGCCGATCACGCTTGCGCACCATGTCTACCACCCCCAGCGGGGCACTCGGCAGCTACATGTCGGCTCCCTACGGAGTTGTAGCGTCGTTTGATCCGCTGGCTGCTGTTCCTTCGAATAGCTAGACACCGTGGTTTGCCGCGGCCCCCATTGGGGTTTACGGCGACACAACCCAAAATGTCGACCACGCGGCTCCCATTGGAGCTGTACCGGGAGCACCCTGCGGTGCATCCGCTGGTCACATGCCTCAGCTGTGCACGCTTTCCGCCCAGTGCGAAAGCAGTTCGTGTCACTCTGCCGCAACCGGCAGTTTCGAACAGCAGCAGCCGTGCCCCGCGAGCAGTCAATTCTGCTCTGGGAACGGCGAGGCGCTGGCCCGGTTCCCTGCGGAAACCACGCCGCTCATCGAACTAGGAGCCTTGCCTCCCTCGTTCGTGCAGCCCGCCCAAGCCTCCACTGAGGCAGGGGTGCAGTGCGCTCAGTTGGCTGATGCGGCTCCGCGAGCCTGCGGGTCGGCTGGCGCGCTGGGCTCTCCTGATACAGCATTACGACTTTTCCGTGCAGTGTCGAAAGGGGAGCACAAACGTGGTAGCTGACGCGCTATCCCGTGCCCCACTCGCCAGCGGCGCCTTGACGCCTGTAGGCGGAGGGGGCGAAACAGCGGACGAGCCGCCGGGCGGCAAGGAGGGGGAACCCGCAAACGGGTTAACCCATTCCGCTAACCAGGCGAGCAGCGCTTCGCAAAGCGGACGAGAGGCAAAGCTCTTCGTGAGCGCCTCGGAGGTGCCGACGCGAACGGAAATTTTGGCTGCAAACCTGAGTGGGGACGAGACCATGCTCCCCTCTGGGATGACTGGAATCGTTTTCAGCCGTAAGAGCTACTGAAAGCCCAGCAAAATGACCCCTTTTGTCGCGAGGTGAGCGACGGTCTCAGCGAGACGGAGCGCCGTGACGCTACTTGTATTGTAGCGGGCGCAAGGGGGCAGAAGCCAGCGTGTGTCGCGGCGAACCCCGGGGGTTCATATTTGCTGGACAATGACGGGCTCGTGCTGAAGTACATAGCCACCGATGACGAGTCCATCGACCCGTTCTAGGTGGTTATCCCCAAAAGTCTAAGAGGCGCACTTTTGCGATTCTCTCATGACGAACCACTGGCCGGTCATCTGAGTGACTCCACAAAGTTTTTGCAAAACTGAGTCAATCGGTGACGTGGCCCGGCATGAAGCGTGACATTTTCCGCTATTGCCGTTCCTGCCATGTCTGTCAAGCGGTGAAGTCACGGGGCGGCAAGCCGCCTGGAATGATGAAACCAATTGACAGTGTGCGTCCGTGGCAGATGGCCACCTGCGATTTGATGGGGCCTTTCCCCAGGAGCAAGCAGGGGTTCATTTACCTGATGGTAGTCGCTGACCACTTTTCCAAATGGGTTGAGTTGTACCCCCTTCGGAAAGTGTCAGCACGAGCGGTGCTGGATAAACTCCAGGAAGTGTTCTGTCGGTTCGGCTTTCCGGAAAGACTGATCACGGACAATGCGTCCTATTTCACCGCTCGGGTGTTCGGTAACACGTGCCGTTCCCTCGGAATCGAGCACTACACCACTTCACCCTACCACCCCCAGTCCAATTTGACCGAGCGAATCAACCGAACGCTCAAGCCAATGCTGGCGGCCTTTGCCGAGTGTCAAAAGGATTGGGCAGACCATTTGAGCGAGTTTGCGTTCGCCATCCGAACAGCTGAGAATCGCTCAACTGGTTTCTCTCCCGCCTTCCTCAATTTCGGGAGGGAGCTGGCGAATCCGATGTCAAACGTCGTGCAGAGCCAGCTCGGGGATGAGCAGACGCGGGCAGACTGCTCTGCTTATGCGTCGACGCTTCGGGACCGGCTTGATCGGGCTCTCAACAGAGCAAGGCAGAGTTTGGCGGCAGCCAGAGCCCAACAGAAGGCTCAATATGACCGCAAGCACCGCCGCCTGACTTTTCAGGTGGGTGATCTTGTTCTGAAGCGCAACCACGTTCTTAGCGACGCGAGCAAGGGGTTCTCAGCCTCGCTCGCTCCTAAGTGGCTTGGTCCGTACCGAGTGGTCAGAGTCTGGTCGCCACTCGCGTACCTGCTGGAGGATCCCCTTACGGGGAAAACCAGCCGTGCCCACATCGCAGACCTGAAGGCCTACGCGTCACGGTCTGACGAGCTTGCGCCGGTACCCATTGGTATCAAAGGCAAGCGCAAAGGCACAACTGGTGCTGCGGAACGCAAGCGTACGGAGCACCGGTACAATCTGAGGCGACGGTCACCGGTGTGATTAATGCCGGACGGCGGACTTTTCCGCAACCGAAGGCACGCAGCCTCAGCTAGCTGGCGAGCTTTCTCGTCAGGCCCTACCTAGGCGAAGCACGGTGTGTTAATTTTTTTTTTGTTTTTGCAGCATGCTCAGTTCCAGCCTTGTGTGTTTATCAGTTTATTTATTTGTTTTGTTTGAGTCAGTTTCTAGCCACTTTCGTTTTCTGCTTGTACGTCTGTTTTTGTTCTAACGTACTGAGATGTACATAGGCAAACTTCAGCCCGCTCGTGCTTGCTCTTATCTTCTAGAAGGAATAGATGGGTGTCGGTTGTACGGCGCGCCTTTTCTCATTTCCGGCCCGACTGTGGGTGGTTGGCTCGTTAAGGAGCCGTGTGTCGCGGTGCGAGTTTTGTGCGGCCCGTATGGAGGGGAAGTTGGCGGGGCGTTTGGGGCGGAAAGTGCACCCTTTGACCCTCGCCGCGGCGCCTCTGGACGCTTCTGATGAGGGGGATCGTTGTCGCCGACCAGCGTCCGCGTACGTGCCGGTGTATGCGTGGTTGTGGCTGTGACTGTGTGCGCGCGTAACCATGAACCAAGGCGACGCCTGTGAGTTGTGTCGTGTCCTTCTGCGTGAGCGCGAGGATGAGAAGGACCCCTCGCTGTGGACAAGGTTACACATCTGGACGCCGCCGAACGTCCTCGCCCGTTTCAGCCGGCGTGAAAGGGGTGCACTAACTGTCTTGTGCCCGAACGTGATGTCGTGTCCAAGGGCGCGAGGTCAGTGCTCTGCCGCGGCCTCGTCGTCATCAACGCACCCTACATCAACGGAAAGAAGACCGCCATCAGTCGTCGGCCCTCCCAACCTGTTCAAATTGAAGTCTGCGAGCGGTGAGTCGCCGACAGGCCCACTGGGCCGCGCCACCGAACTTTGAGGCTGGCATCCACCTGTAACATAGCTGTACAGTTGAATTCACATCTTGTGTACCATGTATATAATCTGCAAGCTGTTTTTGATTTACGGAAGCGTATGCAAGTGTTTGTTTGCCTTGTTTTTCCTTTGTTTTTTTTTTACATTGTTCTGGCTGGAACTGAAGTGTAGCTAGTTTTTTTTTGTGTATTCATTTCTTTATTTTGGAACTGAAGTGTATCTAGATTTTTTGTGTATTCATTTCTTTATTTTGGAACTGAAGTGTAGCTTTTTTTGTGTGTGTATTGATTTCTTTATTTTGGCCGCGTGCTTTGCCGATGGGTAGGAGGGCATTTAAGGAGAGGGGGATGTGGGAATCCTGGCTTTCGCCGTCGCCTTTGCGCGGCTAGCCGGCCTCCCGCGTTGTTTCTCCTCTTTCCCTTGCTCCCGCCTCAGGCGGTGGAGAGGCGGCTGGGTGACTAATCACAGTCATTTAGCCACAGCTCCGCCCCGGCTCCCCAAGGGCCTTTGCCATTGGCGCCTTTTGGCGGGAATTCGGGACCCCGCTTTGGGCGGCCGCGCGCCGCGCGACCGTCCGAGCGGGGCCCAGAGAGAGAGAGATCCCTCCGAGACAGCGTAAGGTGCGTACGTTACTGTTTGTCCGTGCCGGCTTTGCCGCTCGGACCAGTGCTTACTCGAGCTC
Organism: Amblyomma mixtum; assembly: GCF_055824585.1. NCBI lineage: Eukaryota > Metazoa > Arthropoda > Arachnida > Ixodida > Ixodidae > Amblyomma > Amblyomma mixtum. The sequence continues at coordinate 146,340,834 of NC_143015.1, read as the reverse complement.
GCCCGCACGTGTCCTCTGACCTGCAGCGGCTCGAGCCTGTCCAGCGGGGTCCAGCGACCTCTGACAGGCGTACCTTGCGTTGAATTCCCACTCTCTCTCGCAACCGGCCCAACGGTCGACACGAGAGAGAGATCACAGCACTGCCGCGGGGACATTCTCCTGCAGCGGCGTGCTAGCGGTGCGCATTACTCGAGTCGCTTCGTGCGCGCAGCGGAGCCTTGCTCCTCGCGCGCCCCCGGGACGGGGTGACGATTGAGTGTGTGTGTACTGCTGAAGGACGACGTGAATAAACGTCTCCTTTGTGAACTTGGAGGCCTATTTCTTTGCGGCGAATCGCTCTCTTCCCAGCGGAGGTTGAGTGCGCTGCATCGGTGTCCCAGTGGTGTGTGGTGACGGCTGATCGGGGCCCTTGGCTCGCGCGAAGCTCGAACCCGCGGTGGGTGGTGGCCTGTGTCCACTTAGAAACCCACAAGGTTTACGTGCATAAATAGATTCAGTCAGAGGCTACATAGCCGCAAATTAGGCACCCGGAAATAAAAATACGCGTGGACTCTTTGCTTGCGTTGATCGCTACGTATCACTCCGCCGATGGCAGAGCGGCAATTCGACACGGGACTGGCTGAAAGGTTGGTTGACTCCTGCTACCCTCTGCGGTGAGTTGAAAAAAAGGTGGGAGCCGGGATGTTTAATTTGATTTAAATTATCTAAATCGGTCACACAGAACAATTCTCTATGTTTCTAAGAATGCTCGGAATGTGTAGATCGAGTTCCCGCGGTAAAAAGACGAGTTCAGATTCCTCTTTAGTGCACCTTTAAGAACAACTGCTATCATTTTTGCCTTGTTTTCGCTATTAGCGAAAGCAACAGTCCTAGCATTCATTGTATTTGTTTTTAAATCACGTCCTTTATTAGGTCCTTTGATGACGACATAGAGAATACTTTTTGCCAAAATATTGACAGTCGTCGAACATGGAGCTGTGGAAAGACACGCCTGACAAGAAATAATTCATTGCTACGCAAAATGTCATCATGGCTAAAGAAACACCGTGCTTTTTGTCTCATGTGACTCCTGAAAACTTCACGGTAACCCTTATCGTAGGCCTAGAAGCTTAGAATGTAAAGGTGTTTCTCTTTAAAAGCTGCCTGCGATGCCTAAAATGGTTGCCTGCAGTGTAGAATATCGAACGGAAGCAATTAGTGTAAGCCAGGGCCGCTTTCAGTGAACAGCTATGTGGGCAAGGAGAAGGTCAACACATGAAACGGCACGGCAGGCAAGTAAAAAGTAGATTTTTGTGCTCACACGCAAGCCCGCCGTCCATTGTATTTATGCAGATCTCGTTACTACCGCAGCGGTAGTCCGGTGGTTTTAGCATCCGCCTCGCATGCGGGGGGAGCTGGGTTCGATCCTCAGTGCCACCGGATACTCACTGGTGAAGTGCTTGGGAATTGAGTCTTTGACCCCACCTTGAATAGAAGAGAAAACTTTGTGCCATAGCGCTATTTTGGGAGTAGATTCCGTTGAGCCATAAAAAATAATCATCGTCATAATCAGATCTTGTTACTAGACCCACAAATCAAGGACTTGATGTTCTGCAAGCGCAAGCTTTTTAAGTGGCTCACTTCGCCCCTGGCACAAAAATAAGCTTCACCTCAGCACGCCTGAAAATTCTTGTCCTAATAAAAAAATTCGCTGTGGCTTAGCTTGGTTAAGCCCGGTAATTGCGAAAGCAATATCCGTACCTACGCCATGGTTCAGCTGGTAGTGTAGCTGGTTGTGGGGCTTGTGGTTAGACTTGTGGCGATGCATCTGTTATACAACCCAATCCAATGCAATCCAATCCAATCCAATGCAATCTAATGTAATCTAATCTAATCTAATCTATTCTATTCTAATCCAATCCAATCCAGTCCAGTACAATCCAGTCCAGTGAGGCCGCCGTTCATGTGCGCCGCCGTCGCACACGGACGGCGCGAGATCGCGAAGCAATGTTAAGCAGCTGGTGGTTGGCACAGCTACTGCTTTCTAGCGACGTGAGTCGAGCCTAATCTCTTCAGCGTAACGCCACAATCGCGCTCCTAGCGGAGAGCGCAGGAGTTAGGCGCCGGTGGTGGCACCGCCGCGGCTTGCGACGGCGCGAGTCGGTCGCCCTTGTTTTCGGCGTGATGTCACACATGACGTCACACAGAGGTCAACTAAAGGTCAATGGTGGCACCGCCGCGCCACGGCAAATGCTGAAAGTGCAAGTAGTAAAGCTTTCGCTTTAAAAATACTCGCATCTACTACGCTTCTACTATCGTCGGCAATAGGTTATTCTTCAGCAGCTAGTGAAAGAAAAAATATTTCACTTTTCTTGCGTAGAGCAAAGAACGGAAAAGTGATCCGGAGTTTCAAATCACACATGATGCCAGTATGACATTATACGCTGTCATCTTTAATCACATCGGCATAAAGTCTTGACCCGTCACTTTGCTTCGATGTGTCAGTGCTCACTGCTTCCACGGTGCTCGCAATAATAGGCCGGGCAACAGTCAGGGAACTCAGTTCCTGTCCCATTCACAGTCCCGCATAAAGGGTCATTGAGTTCGATAACCTGGCACCTATTAGAAAAAAGGTTATAAAAGAGAGAATAGAAGGGAATCAGCAGCGGCAGCTATAAGACCTCCCTGTTCTGCTAAGCACAGCCAATGAAGTTAAAACTCCTTGGGTGCATCTGGACTGCGATAAAGGCAAACAATAAAAAAAGCATTCATGAAGCTAAAATACGGATATTACGAGGGGGTACCCAAAAGAAACCGGACTTATTTTTGTTTGAACTTATTTGTTCACATTTTAAGCAGAGACCTTCTATCTCCTTCAAAGTATTCCCCACTTGCAATGATAGGCTTGTCGAATCTTTCATTTTTTTTCAAAACGTTGTTTAAATTCATCTTTTGTGATGCTTGACAGTGCCTTCGTCGTTTTTTTCTTCACCCCAGCAACATCAGCGAAACGGTTCTTTGTTCTAGGAAACAAAGAAAGTAGCACGGGGCAAGGCCGGGAGAGTATGAGGGTTGAGGCATAGGGTCTTGCCATTTTTGGTCCAAATGTGTCGTAGAGACAGGGCTCTGTGATCAGGGGCATTGCCATGATGGAAAAACCAGTCACCCGACCGCCACAAATCTGGCCCCTTCCACCGCACACTGTTGCCCAATCTTTTCAAAACATTCAAGCAGAAAACCTGGCTAACTGGCTGACCCTGCGGAACAAATGACGATACTGGAGCCCACACATAGTTCCCAACAACAGCTGGTCCATATTTGTATGCTCAGCTTACACTTAGGCTGCAAGACAGCACTGAATATGCTGTCCAGAGAGAATTCACGCTCAGGTACAAAAGTATCTAGAACCTGGGCTATGTAAAGAAAGCCGATAGCTCTCTTATTAGCCGTCGGCAGGCAACCAAACTTGTCAAGGTGAAATAACAGGATTTTGATTTTAACCTTCCCAGGTGTGGTCTCCAGTTTGAGACTAATAATAGAGCTATCGGCTTCGTTTACGGAGCACGTCGTCCACAAACGATTTTCCACGACTGTACACCTCAAAGTGCGACGAGAAGAGTAATTTTCACAAGAAGCGCTTGAAGGGAAACGGGTGTATGTGTGTGAGAGAAATATGGGCTGTTTGGAGGATTAATTTTCAACCCGTCGAAATACTTACCGCTCAAGCTCCAATCTGCCCCTCAAGCACGATACTTTGACGCAAGTGTCGTTAAGAGTGATCGACGAGCCACTCAACAATTCCTTTCCATTGTATTCGCATTTATCTGAAAAAGTTTAGAAAGAGAAACGTCTGTATTGCAGGGCACAGACCCAGCAAATTGTATCAACGCATAACTACCTTTTGCGTCACGGAGTGTGGCCTGTGAGACTACGGCGTTGAAAAGGTAAGCAAACAAGGAATCCAAAAAGCACAGCAGAGAAAGTAAAAATGGTTCTCTCGAAATAGAAAAAATTACGTCTCTTTGAGCATTGTTTAGTTTTTTTTAATGTACCGGTTGTCTAAAGCAGAGAACTACACGCCATAAAAGTAAAGGTGCTGCAGAGGACACTCGAACAAACCTAACGTGATAGCATTCGAGAGTCCTGGCTAAGTGATTTCGTTTCAAATTGGTAATAGGCTTCGAAGAGCAAACTTTCTTGCACGATACCGGCTGCATGTATATGCCATAAAGTTTTCATTAGGGGGTTTAGGTCGTACAGAGCTGTCATGTCGGCATTTTGGCAGAAACAATGTGCATTGCTATGATTGAAATGCTCAAAATGTTTCATATGCTCTACACAGCGCTATTTTTTTTGCCATGTTTTAACTGCATTCAGGCCGATAATTAGCTGCGCCGTATAACTTAAGAATGAGTATTTTGTCAAACACAATACAAGAGAGAAGCTAACTCACAAGCACAGAAAAGGAAAGAGCGCCGCAGAAAATAATGTATAATGTTTACCGAAGGCACAAAAAAAATAGTTTGAATTCCACCTAGCAACGTTGCCTCTACTAGTCCCAAGCGTACCAAACATTCATTCTCGATTTCCCGAGCCCTTCTTCGTCAACACTTACTTGGTTCGTATATAACCTCCGGCCTTCCTTCACTGGTCTTGCAGAAAAGTATGGCAAGAGCCATGAACGCTGAAACCGATGCGGCAAGTACGTGCATGCTGTTCCGAATGGTCCGCTGTGGACAGTCTCCGGTGAGCTTCTAACGAAACAACGTGGTGCCCCTTTAGATGCCTCTAGGATAAGTGACGCTTTTCTCAGAAAAAAAAGTCCACTGGCTGTGAAAAACGAGAGCTGAATATTTTTTCCCTGTTTCCCTTTTCATTCAGTGCCAAGCTCTCACTGATAAACTCCTTGAATGCAGCAAAAGAAGACGTTTTTTGGTAACACAGTACGCAACAGAGCTCAAATATACACTCCTCTTGAGATACCCTTATCGGTTCTAGGAACGGTCGTTAGAGTCGTCTTTCTGCGTATATATAGAGCGGTTAACTGAGAGAGAGATAGCGTGTAGAAACCACTGACGTGTCACTGACCGAGCACTGAAGCTGCAAAACACGTTTTCGGTGCAAAGCTGTAGAGGAACGTGATGTTTATTTCCGGCATGTTAACGATGGAGCCTGGGAATCAGTAGGAGGCAACACGCTTTCTATATTTTGTGCTTTAGTGTGGGTGGTGGCTGCTAGATATATAGTAGTGAAAAATAACTTTTTCAGATTTTTACCCTGCAATAGGTCTTTTCTAACGTCTGTTTGCAAATAGGCGCCAATGTCGTAGCTGACCAGGTTTACAGAGCATCCAGAGACTATTTTTACGCAAGTTGCATTGACTGCACATGAAGCAAATCTATTTCTAGCCATGTTTGCCACCACATATCCATTCCTCTATCTTGCAGCGGGTGGTGCGGGATGGCCACAATCTACACGCCGCGTCGAATAACTTTCTCGGGCTACTCGCGCCTCAAGCAGGGGATCCGAAAGGCTTGGTTTTCAAAGCATAGCTTGTATAGCATAGCATCGCACAGCATAGCATAGCATAGCATAGCATAGCATAGCATAGCATAGCATAGCATAGCATAGCATAGCATAGCATAGCATAGCATGCGAATAAACACCTCTTTGATCATATCTAAAGATTAAGATCGCCAAAAAAAAAGTGCGATGTTCGCGAACAGCTAATTAAAACCAACGAAAAATGCCTCTCAAGTGTGAAACACAACCGCACATTTGAGGACTAGCACGCGAAACAGCAGGTGAGTGTTCGAGACCACATATGTCCATGTTCCCGGTCATGTACAGGGTTTTCACCTAAGTATTACACAAATTTCAAAAAAATAGGTTTATTGCGTTTGAAGAGCGCTTTTCGGCTTAGGATTGCCAGCCGTGTGGTACATCACAATACAGCATAGATGTGACTAGAAGGCTGGTTAACTGGTATTGAATAGTTAGCTTTAACTATTACTCCAACACTCATTAATTATTGAAAGGCGGGCAGCCTGCTGTAAGCAATATTGATATCAGTTTTTAGATCTTCTCAAACGAGGTTACCGTCGCTGCTGTGGCCCAACAGATTTGGCAATTTAGACGAGTTACGCGCACTGGAGAGGCTGCTTTGCCTGAAAGCTTCTCAAAAGCGCATGCATTTTGGCGCGATGTGGGGAAAATCTGTTAGCCCGCAGCGCCGAGGGCGTCGAAGCTTTCGAAATACTAGAAACTGACATGCGTATTATTTACAGTGGGCTCCAGGGCTTCACGCTTCTCAATAATTCAGGAGCCTTATAGTAATGGTTAAAAAATTGACTGTTCAAAATTAGTGAGCCAGAATGCTAGTTAGCCCGCTATAACTGTATTCTGATGTACTACACCGCTGTTCGCTCTCTTAGTCCACAGTGACAGCTTTAAAGATATTTGTGCCACCCAAATTTAAGCAGTTTCGCTTGTTTGAAAGAACTATTTCTGCCAGTTACTGAAAACATAAATTTGTACCACTTTTACGTACTTTGATGCACTGTTAATTTTTTTATACTTAAAGCAGCTAGCAATGTCCCCAATTTCATTGAGACTATAGTGGCATACATAATCACAGAGTGCAGCAGGGTGATAGAATATGATGAACACGAAATTAAACTTCTGTCGCAACATGCTGACTTCTGTTTACTTGAACACAGAGAACAGGAGTCGACCACTCATAGAAGCCACATTCTACTTAGGCTGTACCTTGCAACTGTAGCACTGCAAAGCAAAGTATTTTGTCCTGCCGTTCTGGATGGGTTTGCCTTCTGCTGACGCAGTCCCCTGAAATCAATTTGTAACGGATTATGGGGGAAGTGCACATGAATAGTATTCGTAACATGCATGCATGGCAGTGAGTTATGCACTCAATTTTACGCGGATTAACACACTGATATAAATAAATTTGGAGCTTTTGTGCAGCTTAATCCTTATCTGAACTGCCAGTAGTAGTTGCTTCCCTACACTCTCAAATTTCACAATCAATTACATGAGCACTACTGTTTAAAACACTGGCTTTTAAAGGGTTGGTAGTCGACAGACTGCCTTAGGGAGCATAACATTGGCTTTTCAACACAGAGGTACCCTGTCAGTTGCATATAATAGGGTTGTTCAACGTGGCCTGTCTGATGGGTGTAACGCAAGGGTTCTGATCGCTCTTCCTGTAACTATCCAAAGTTAAAAAGAAACCTCTTGCCAATGCGGAGGTTTAATACCACCGCTGAGGAGCGTCTCTGGAATGTGCACGCGGACATTTTATTTAAGTAAAAATCTGACGCCTCCAAAATTCTCTACTTTGTTTTTTTTTTGCACATCGTGCGTGGGGACATCTTGGAATTGTCTCAATGCATTGGGACGAAGCCGCGTTTAGCATCAAAAGCGCAATCCCTCTTGCCAAATGGCCATGCCCTGTGCGCAAACGTTAAGCGTTATCTCTTACTATGCTTAGTGGCACTATCAGTTTCTTTATTTCATAATCTCGCACACTACCTGCAGTACCTGGGTAACGATGTCTCATGCAATTAGTGCATTGTAAAAGCCAAAGAATGTCACTCACATTTTTTGCCTGCCTATTACAAAGAAGGGGCCGATGATGACTATGAATCCTTTTTCCCTCCTAATAAAGTGTTCTTGCAATGGACGTCTCCAGATTGGCCAACACACATAATACTCCCGGGAATTGCTATATTAAGGCACTACCTTTATGCTCTTGCTGCAAATCACGGAAGCCGTGTTTATCGGGAGGTGCTTCCCCAACGCATGCAGTACACTCGGTTGCGTATACTCACACAAGAACCTTTTCTGTTCCCTTTCATCTACTGCTCAAACTTTACAACGGTCCAACACACAATCTAATCGGCTTTACAATAGTGAAAAAATTATTTTCATCATACTAATAGATGCGCAGCTCATCAACCATCACCATTCGACTCGCCTTACTTTACTTGGGTGGAAATGTTTAGAAAGATATCCGGGGGCAAATTCCAGAAAGCAGCCTTTATTGGGATCCCATTTTCGCAGCCCACTTTCGAAAGTTTTTCAACCTTCTAGACGAGTAAGAACCGATGCCTTGATGACAAAGTAGCAGCTATCGCCTGGCTTGTCTCATTCTTCCGTCTTATGCTTCAGTCATTGGCTCGTTCGTTCGACACAGGCGCTTCCGTCCGCTTACCTCTTTTGTATGGCCGTTTGCACTGAATGGTGGTTGGCTGTCCAAAAGCCAAGAAATATACCTCGCGCGGTAGCAACCACTTTCTATGGCAGCGAGACAGCTGTTGTATGCATCTTTCTGCCGGTTCAGTTTCACCACTCGGGCCCTAGAGTACGCTGCATTCAGTGGCGTGGTTTGAAGGGGCGTGAGTGGTACTCTATCTCGGCGCAGGCCTCTTTTGAATTTCGCGTGTTGTGTCCTCATCTTTATTTCTTTTATCGTGGCTCAAGGTGACGGCGGTTCTCATTCCATCTACTGCCAAATATCAGCATCATTATCGCAGCAGCTTAGTTTCTTTTCAGGCCAGTAGTTTTTGTGTGGTGTTGTCTTGTGTTGGTTGGATATTTTGTCTTGTGTTGTATTAGATTTTATGGCATGTCAACTAAGGCCATCATGCAACAACCTCAAATTTCAATTTCTCTGCTTGGTAGTAGGCAGTTAAAAGGTCTTATAAAATATTTTAATTTGTTTCGATGATTTGTTTTTTTTTTAAGAACGAAACAACCCAGGAACTACCGACGAGATACTCTCGTCCTGAGAGTAAGCTATCCTATAGATAAAGCTAGAATAGAATACGATTGCTTCATCGTAAAGTTGTGAAAAGTGCTTTTTCCTTCGTATTTCAACTTTCGTACACAAATATAACGCGTCTTGTGTTGAGAAGCTCTCTTCAGACTTCGCATGCATGTTCATCTTGTCCTGCGTGGATGAGATTTTGCGCTAAGTGAGTGTATCGGATAAAAAGGCGACTTAAAATTACTTCAGTGAGGCGTTGTTGCTTACTACATTCTTTCGAGTCGTCGATATTCGTCTTGACTAGGTATTCGTCTTGACTAGGTGCAATTTGTTGTTGCCCCGACGCGGTGGCTCAGTGGTTACGGCGCTCGGTTGCTGGCCCAAAAGACACGGGTTCGATCCCGGCCGCGCCGGCTGAATTTCGATAGAGGTGAAATTCTAGAGGTCCGTGTATTGTGCGATGTCAGTGCAGGGTAAAGAACCCCAGGTGGTCGAAATTTCCGGAGCCCTTCACTACGGCGTCCCTCACAGCCTGAGTTGCTTTGGGACGTTACACCCCCATAAACCAAACCAATTCAAGCAATTTGTTGTTGACTTCCTGCGTCAAAATGGAAGAGCTTTCTTCCCCTCACACGAGCTCGCAGTTTCGTTTTGCGAGCGTAATTTAGACGAGCTCGTCTCTGGCCCCTCAAATGAAACAATGCCGAATTTCCCATTGCCAGTTTGTAGAGTGGTACTAGTCGCCTTATCGTACCAGAAGGGTAGTTAGCACGTCCTGCTCTCTTGATTAAGATGTTAGAAAAATAGTGCTACCGTTTTCATGACATGGTGGATGACATATTATTCTAGTGCGTTGATGGTTTGAAGAAAACAATAGTGTCTTTCTGCTTTCGAGAAATGAGACGTGAAACAGTGAAAAATTTCAAATGATTCTTTTTATGCTCTCATTGTTGATCATATCGGTTGAGCATCTTCACCTTTCATTTCGCTTCGATTTATCAGTGCTGAGTGCTTCCTCTATCCTCGCAATAATAGGAAGGACAGCACTCCGGGAAGTCAGGTCCCGTTCCGTTCAGAGTCCCGCAGTAAGGGTCATTCTGGAAATCGATACGTGGACACCTAAAAAAAAAAGAAAAATAAGACATTTAACGCTCCAAAGCTCTGGTACTCAAAGAATCTTCCGAGGTATACTGAAAGTCAGTAGCGGTGTCTAAACGACCGCTGTGTTTTCGTAAACAAAGGTAGTAGCGTTGAATCTTGACAGGGCCCTCTCGGCTACATTATACACAGATTAAAATAAAACATAGTAGACGCACTAACTTATGACTACTTTTGCGAAGGCTCAAGTATTGTACGTCTGCCAGCAGTTTCCACTCGTTTACCTCAGCCTCTGGTAGGTTCTTTTAGAGAAATATTTTTTTGTGAAATACGCACAGCATAAATTTACTCTTCTTGACGTTCGTGCCCAGAAATTACTTGAGTGGATTCTTATTTTAAATCGTGACATCATTCTAGTCGTAATCTGCGAATGTGGTTAAACGAAATTATCAGAATTTCAAATCTGGCATTTCTTCAAAAAATTCCGCGAAAATGTTGAACGAATAGCCTGAGAAAATACACCCTAAAAAATCTGCCAACTGCACGCAATAAACCACTGCTCATTCTACTATTCTTGTTTGATTAGAATTTATCTATTAATACCATAAACCAAGTGTCATCTTAATTAAGTGGCCCAGCCAGAGCAGAAAGAAAGCGAAATCACCTTCTCATGTAATCTGTTCCAAAGTTTAGCAGAGTGCTTGAGAAGAAAAAGCTTCGATGTTTGTTTCAAATGCATATAAAAAAGCATTAAATAATCATTCATGTTAAAAATCTACTTCGAAATTTCAGTATGGTCTTCTATGTGCACCCCACATTTGACTGCGTTTTTTTTTCTTTCAGAACATACCATCGAAGTAAATTATTGCTCACTAAAATATCTTTTGACCACTCAGTAGAATAAGTAAGATTCCTATCACATTTATTAGCAAGAATCATTACGTAAGGTAGGAAAGTGTATAAGAATAAAATTTTTTTGCACTAGCTGAAAAATATTTTGCATCTCGCAACAATACGGGAATGTATTTTGATGATTACAGTGCTCCTTGAATTTATGGGCCTTCAAAGTGCATTGTAAATATTTAAAACTGTTTTAAGGGCCCGGATTCAGGCTACGTGGCTTGTGCTGTTAATGGCGCAGAAAAAACCATCTCATTCCACTTAAAGGTAGTGCTGGTAATAGTAAAAATAAAAATAATCAGCTACGTAAGTGCTGCTTCTAGAGTAGAAGTCAACGCCAGTTGGCAGATTCCCCCATGAAACAGAGACTTTTAAAACTGTCTGTTTTTTCGACCTTTTCAGCTCGGTTGCTGTTATCGTAATGCGACCACGTCCGCTCACTTTACACTGGAGGGAAAGATAGGCCGACTGTGTGCAGGGTAACACTGAAAAAGAAAATGAAACAAATAAGCTCACTTGCTGCGTACGCGACTAAAAAACATGTTTTGAGCTACGTCCTTTCGTAAGGGGCTGGTGCACTTTTAAAGCCTGACATGTTGCGTGCAAGATCAGGTAGGCATCACGCTGCCCGAACAAGCCTGTTCTGCTGCACGTAATTATACAGAGCAAACAAGATTTTTTTTTAGATGAAAAAGAATGCTTTAGAGGCCTCTAGAAGCCGTCATTCTTGGCCACGCGTAGGCTTTTTCAATGCTGGTCCAAAATTAAGTGTACTGTTACATTCCCGCTTTATTGCATCGCTAAGACGGACCACCTGGGTTTTACACTTATGTACAGGGTTGGTCAAAAGTTCCCAGGCCACATGTTTCGCTTTTCATCGGTATATCCTGGCACCTAAGATTCCGATAAAGCTATCAAGGTTCTCATATGGTAGAACGATCCTTCTTCTATTGTGTACAGAAATTTCAAGCTTCCAGGGTACCTCAACTGCCCGACTATGCAGACCAAAAGCAAATCCTGTGGCCTTGGAACTTTGACTGACCCTGTACATTTTATGCTAGCATGAGAACAGTCATTTTCACAAGAAGAGGTTGAAGGGGCTCGTATGGTTTCATGCACGTTACTAGGAGTAATATCAAGAAACAGGTGTATACAAGAAATCAGCGCTGTTTGAAGGGTCGATTCTCACTACAAAATGAGAATACTTACTCTTCCTGCCGCAGTCTGCCCCTCTCGCACGACACTTTGACGCAGGTACGGTTGAGAGTTATCGATGCGCCATTCACCAATTCCCCTCCTTCGTAATTGCAGTTATCTGAAAACGGTGGGCAGAAATAGAATTCTCTTCTTTACCAACGTGGACTTACATTACAAGAGTATCGCCAGAAAATGGCTGTTGCGCACCCAAAAAGCAAAACTGAAGAATTTTAAATGCCAGAGTTAAAATTTGAAACCAGAAATAATGGTGGGTTTCTTTAACCGAAATGAAATATTTTCACAACGGCAGTATTTGCAACATTGCTAAATACAAATGTAAGCCAACTGCTACTGGAAAGGGCATGCCAACGCAACAAACATAATTGTATTCTGTGATTTTGGCCAAGTAATTTATTTTTAAACTAGTAATGAGTTTTAGAGTGCAAGATTTTTATTGGAAGATAAGTTCTATATACTTGAATTGTCTTTGATATAGCGGTAATTTTTTTTTGTGAGTATGAAAGTTATCATCCCGGCAAAAATAGTTGGCATTCTAATTGTTTAGGTGGTAAAACATTTAGAATGCTTTTCCAATATTGCTCTAATGCACTTTTCTCTAGGAGCTTGTACAATTAACTAGGTTCGTGATTTCATCGTTTACTGATTTCGTTATTATTCAGAAATGGGTTGTCAAAAAAAATTAAGACGCTTAAAATGATGAAACCCGGAAATGTTCATTTTCTTAGAAAGGTTTACTGTGCGATGTCAGTGCACGTTAAAGAACCCCAGGTGGTCGAAATTTCTGGAGCCCTCCACTACGGCGTCCCTCATTGCCTCAGTCGCTTTGGGACGTTAAACCCCCATAAACCAAAGCAAACCAAGCCTAAGAAAGCTTTAACTACGTACATGCTAAAAAAAATATTTAGTTGTAAAGCAAACACTTTACAGACTAATTTCTTGTGTCTGAAAGCAGACAAAAAATGATTTTATTCTTATCACTAAAATTAGAGAAACACTTAAGCGCAGCTCCAAAAGTATGCGGCGACAGCGTTAATGGTTATTTGCTACTTACTTTTCTTAATTAGCAGCAATTTCTCAATACGATATATCAGCAGGCATGCTAGACCACGTGATACAATACAATGAACTCAAGCTGTCCCTTCGACTTAAACGAATGTGCTTCAGAGGTCTTGGCATTGCGTGTTTGCCAGAGTCATGTGCTCGTTTGCAATCAATTGCTGTAGTTATGGTTTGAACGCAGTTAATTCAGTTTAAGTATGTTATGTCATAATTACGTAAGCTGCGACCTCAAAGCCTCAATTAAAGGGAAAGTTTAATCATTCTCATTCCGCAGTTCAATGTGCCACGTCACGATCCCATTCGACCAATTGCGAATTTCTCGAGCCGGCAACGCCCACTGCGGCAATTTCACCGCTGAATGAGAGCTTTACACTCAAGCGTGAAAGTGAACAGGTTCTGCATAAGTTTCTTTTAGATGATTTGAAAGAAATATGTCACCTTTGTACCATGCAGAACTTTACCCGGCTCCTATCGAGCTCACGCGATGTACCAACAGCTGACGGGTAATTACGCCAGGCCAAGTTTCCTAGTTTTCTTCATTTACAACCATATTTTAGGTCTCCTAATTACGTCGACATAACAGAAAGCTTCGCAAAATAATAGGTATTTTTGCCGAGTAAACGGAGAATAAAGAGTGCCTAAAGCTTTTAATTATTAGATTTGAGCTAGCGTAACCAATCTCATCCTAACTGTCGCTTTCACTTGCAGAACAAGCTCGGTGTTAAAAAATTCATTGATAGTCTTCGTCGTTCAGGGCACTATTATCATAATCATGGGACATGTTTATGGTATTTCTACAAATATTCAGGTCGCTGCCCTTTAATGGTTCACGTGGTGCCAAAAGCGCAAGGGTCGAGTAGGAGGGAGTGGTTATTTATAATATATAATTTTTTTTCGATTTAATTTCTCTAAACAGAGGAAGTCAATGGGTTTGAATTACTATGTAATGCCCAACTCTCATTAAACCTTCATTTTTTTTTGTTCTGCAAAGGCCGGCACCACATTATTTTTTTTTGCTCCGCTTGAAGAGTGCCTTTTTAACTGCTCATTACACTCTAAAGCTATTTTTAGCTTACCCCTTCAGCGTCTATAACAAGTGAAGGCGGGCTAGTTGGTGGTTGACAATGGAGTGCATATTGCAACCGCGCAAAACGACGCAGGACGAAGAGAGGAAAGCACAGGACAAGACGCGGAACTTCAACTAAGGTTTAGTACAGGAAAACCGCATTTATACAGGAATCGTAATCACACCTGATAAACAGCCGACACCATCAAATACCACAGGCACGTGGGCGCGCGTGGCACAAGTTAGCATCTAGATAGTTAAATTCTTTCTTGGATAAAGATACTGAAGTGGAGCTGATGCAACGGTCATTTTTTTTTTTTATGCAGTAGGCTTTGTACAGCCTACTGCATAAAAACGTTATTTGATGTTGTCGGCTGTTTTTCAGGTGTGATTACGATTCCTGTATAAATGTGGTTTTCCTGCAGTAAACTTCAGTTGAAGTTCCGCGTCTTGTCGTGTGCTTTCCTCTCTTCGTCCTGCATCCTTTTGCGCGGTTGCAATATGCACTTCACTTCACGGTCGGCCTATTCGGAATAAACTGCTCTAACATGGTCTGTTTCCGCAAGAAGGTTGCCAGGAAGACTTCACCTAAGCTGGCCGAAGAATTCCTCTGTCCTGTTGAGTTATGTGTGTCGCGGGTTAAGTTACAGTCACGCCAAGTGAATGTGTTGGTCTCTCTTAGTCGGAAAAAACGTGACAGCCGTCAAATGGCGCTGGACTGCGCGTCTCAGGACTGGGTCTTAGCGCGAACCGAAATAGATGCAGGGAATGTCACACACTAAGCACGGCGAGATATGGACGCAAAAAATGATCAAAATGAACGAGAAGCGAAAACGTATTTTTCAGTTTAGCGGAGACACGTCACTCGCAGTAAATCCAAACGCACTGAACATTAAATATTCGTTTGTCGACCACTTCTGCTCGCCGACTTACTTGATTCGAATATGAGATCCGGTCTCCCTTCACTGGTCTTGCAATGAAGTATTACAAGAGCCACAAAGGCTGAGAGCAACACTCCAAGGGTGCGCATTGCGCTTACAATGGTCGCTGTGAGGCGTCTCTTTGCAGTTGCTGTGAGAATCCACTCGATCCCCCTTTTTATGATTCTTAGATAAGTGGCACTTAGCCCTCCCCCCCCCCCCCCCACCCTTAAAAAGAAGAAATTTTAAAAAAATAAGATATACGAGATAATTTTTCTGCTGCGGCTTTTATCATTCCGAACCAAGCTCTCACTGATAAATCTTGTGTCTGAAGCAAAATACAAACTTTTCTTGGTAACAGGAAACGCCACTGAGTTCCTATTACACTCCTCTTGAGATACCGTAATCACTACTCGCCACGTTCGCTACAGCCCTTTTCCAGAGCAGTTCAAGCGATTAAGCTGAGGGCAAGATGGATTGTAGAACGATCTAAAATTTCACATAAAAATAATAATGTTGGAGCGCATCTTTTCCTCGCCCATTTACAGAACTTTTACAGAAGTCGTGACCACAGCCAGAGGAAACATTCTTTTTTTTTCATGTTCATGTCTACAATGAGTGGTGGCTACTGCATATGTAACCTTTTATAACATCTTTTCTTGCACTACCACACATGTTAACTAGCGCATATAGAAAGATACGGACAGAGAGAGATGAAACAGGGCCCTTTGTCCGTGTCTGCGTGTATGTGCTAGTTAACATGCGTGACAACAGCAACCAAAGTAACAACCAACTAGCCCTATTGAGAGCCTCAGCTTTTCTTGCGTCCGTTAGTACGTAGACCCCAACGTCGTTGCTGACTAGGTTTGGAGAGTGTTCAGTGATTCTTCCTACTCAAGTTCCAAGGACCTCAGATGCACTAAATGATGCACTAGAGAGAGAAATTACAGCTGACTGGAACCCTAAATATATTTATTTTCATAGGTACGCGTTAATAACGGTCATTATAGTGTGTGTCCACTAAGCAAACCATAGACCGCATATCGTGGTGTTTCTGGTCGACTTGCCTGCCTTTGGCAAACGTGTGGAAAGTTTTTCCGCACCGAAAAGTGGCAGGCTTTTTGGCAACCAAATAATACCTAGAGCGAATAAAATCACGCAGATTATAGGTGGAAGATTCTGGTCTCTGTTACAAAACGCAAGGACATTTGGCATGTCTGATAACCATCCATATTTATTCAAATCTGTACATGGTCTCTAGGTTGTGTGCAGTAGTTTTCTAGAATTGGGTTTTCAAATTTCACCGCACCCTAGGAAGCTGTCTTTTCTCGGAACGAAAACGGTTCGGGGCCATTTTAGATCCCCTCAGTAGACGCAACGTCAAGTGCTGGCATTGAAACAAGAGGGAATATGCAGTGTGTGTTAAAAGCTGCTCAAATTGATTTTGCTTTGCACAAAACCAAACTAATGTTCGACGCATTTCTGCATGTTTAAGCTTTAGAACGATTTCAGTTTTTATTTGCCGACGCGTGACAACATCGCGGTGTTTCTTGCTTTTTGTTATCCGTTCCAGGATAGAAAACCTTTCAAACCCGCAGTATGTTTTCCAACTCGACCACATATAATGACATTCGTTTAATGCTTTCCGGAGAGTGGCAGCCGTCGGCATGATCCTTCACCACAGCAATGGGCGAAAACTTTGATGGTATTTACACCCTGAACGGGCGCCGCAGCTAATATACAAGCATTAACACGCAAGTAATGCAATTGCTGAGGCGGTGTTGCCAGAAGAAACGGCGTATTTTGTGAAATATGCCTTCGAGCTCTTTGAATGAAAGTTTAAGCCATGAAATTTTGCATACTCGTGCATTGTGCTTCTTGGGAAACCTCACAGGGTTTTAACTGCATCATTGGAATCCAGACGGAGGTGTCCCTAGGTGCCTTCACACGTTTTCCATTTCTCCATTGGTCAACTGACGTGTGATCGTTACGTAATGTTTGAAGTGGGATGTGCGTTTTAGTCACGGGATTCTTATCCCTGTAATGGATTTTCATTCAAGTACTGACGCTTGAAGAACAAGAAAAGGTCAGATTTTATTTTCCGAATGCTGGATGTCCACCAGGCCTGAATCTTTTACAAGCACATGGGCGAAGGCCCAGGAAACATATACATTGCATACTAGCACAAGGCAAAAATAGGAACAATCGTGAATAATACTGCAGTAGACAATAAAATTTTCAACAAGTCGTACATACGTGCAGCACTATAGCAAGTACAGTGGATAGTATCCCCCAAGAGACAGGAATGGGGCGTACATTACGAGATGCTGCAAACTACGCGGACATCCCGCGGTAAACATCAACAAGCTTACATCGAGTCGTTGACAGGTCAATGTGGCTGGCCCCCTTGGTTCGCATATGCTGTTGTAAAAACATCGAGAGTGGCCCTGTGCATGTTTAACTGCCGGCTTGGCATGTGTACGTGCAAGAAGGCGTAGTTATGCAACTATACTTGACAGTTCAAAATACTTGACAGTTCTCGGCGGCGGGCTTGCAATCATGAAATACATGCTACCACAGCAGGGTACCACAGTGCGAATTCGCTGTCCTGCTTAGGTCTAGTTCAGATGGAAAACCAGAAGAAAATTGGCAGTCGTTCGCTTCCTCTGCTACATAATTAGGGTTCAACTGTGGTCAGAAGGATGAAACATCTTCTGAGTTCGGTGCAACTCGAAATATCAGTGGTGTCTTCCTTCCCGTCACTCGCAATAATACCTTGGGCAGCAGTCCGGGAAATCTGGTCCGGGGCCGGGCATAGCCAAGCAAAATGGGTCGCCGGCGAAATCATTAGGAGGACACCTACAGAAAGCGCAGTATAACCAAATTTATGCGGTAAATGTTTATACAATAAGCATTTCAGTATACGAAACATTACAGCAGTTTTGATGTCTCAGTGGATACAGCATTATGTGCTGGCGGCGCATTGGCAGATTTTACCTCGCGTCAAGAGTGCTCATAAAGGTGGCGATAAAACAAACATGCATTGTGAAGTGTGAAGTGATGGTAATTCTGTCATACACTTTTTCGGAATGGGTAATGCAGTTTGCCAAACCGAGCCCACAGTAATAACAACGCCGCGCGCGAGGCCACGCAGGATAGAACGAAACAAAGAAAATTTTATACTACACCTGCAAAGGCTGCACTTCCAGGTTACCTATCCATCTATCCAGCCATCCATCTTGTATAGCTGCTGATGAGAAATCTGCGCTTGAGCCGCGCACATTTTTGTCAAGAAACTGGGCTTAGCTGCTGGTTCTGCTCTGACGTGTATTTATTTGATTGAAACAACACCCCATCTAGTTTTCTGAGCTTCTTCAGCCTGCTTGCCGTGATTGCGCATGCCCATGTCCGTTACTTCGCTCATTGAACCAGAAATATTCCTTTTGTGTCGCTAATCAGGCAGGTTGTAAAGAACAACCATACTGACTGTGCACCGTAGAAACATGCCTCCAGTTCTGCCCTCGAAATGCGCACAGATATCTTTCCGGGCCTTGGATCAGTTTTATTGCGATACCTTGTTTTTTAATTCTCAGATGGTTAATTGGAATTTTTCGCTCGAGAAGGGATGTCAACAGCGATATGTTTAACACTAACTGTACTGGTTCAGCGTTCATTTCAAGGAAGCACTTCACGAAACTATGCGAGAACTATTTTTACAGTGTGGGTTCTTCATATCAGCAGCTTCGACCAGGTTAATGCACTCTCATACGCTTCTCTCAAGGAGAATACAAATAAGCCGACACTGAGAGGTAAGTGCTGTTTGGAAGTTGGCCTCTTAGTTTAGAATAGAAATACTTACCCCTCCCGAAAAATTTCGCCCATGTCGCAGAAGAACTTCACGCAGGTGTGGTTCGGGGTTATCGAGTGACCATTCGCCAAGTTACCGCCCTCGGTTTGACAGTCAACTGAAAGTTATTCATTTTAGAAAAAGAGGTTTGTGAGAGGAAACATGAACTTTCATCTGTATACAAAAAACAGCTGGTATACTACTATGCTTGCGATAAATATATAGAAACGGAAACAATCTGCAATTGAAAGGCGTACAAACAAACATATGTGAGAAGGGAAAAGGGCTGTCCTGAAACTGGCAATAAAATATTTTTTATGTGCTTGTAATGTAAGTTTCATTTTGCCAATGAAGGTCGAAAAGTAAACGCTCATATCTAAGCTTTACTTCAAAGGGCAACGACGACAAAAATGAGGCTGGAATGAACGATGCATGTTAGAGCCAATACAGAGTTAGATAAAAATAACCGCTCGATTATTTCATCATGTAGTTGTATAAACAATCCTCATATACAACAAATTCTGATATTACACTATGGCAAGATTTTCAAAGATCGTAGACTTCAAAGAGACGTTTCGTCAGTCTATAAGTGACGCCACAGTATAGGGCTCCGGATAATTTCGGCGACCGTAGGTTCTTTAAAGTGCACTGATTTAGCAAAGTAGACGAGTCCCTAGCATTTTATCTCCATCGAAATGCGAATGCCGCACCGGGTTCGCACCCGCCTCTATTTGGGGCAGCAGCCGAGTGACATAATTAGTGAGCCATCGAGATGGCGTTCATAAATAATTCATGCGAAGTACAATAGGACATGATTTTAGGCAGAAGGCGATACTGACAGTCGAGCCGGTTGGCGCACACAGGACATGATCAACTGTTTCTTGGTTGATGAATGTGGGGAGGTGTCGTAACACTGCCAGCCTTTGCGAACACGCTGAAGAATGTTACGTCAGTCTTGGCTCTTTACGAACATTAATATACTACTGGCAAAGTTGGCTTTGCCAACTTTGCCAGGTGAGATTATTTTACGCGGTGAGATTATTTTACATTTCGGGTGTAGTTTAAGAGCACGACGGAATTGTAGCATCTCCGAACACCGACAAAAGAAACCGCGTAAGGAAACTGAAACGGAGTCTATTGCGCGCTGATTATAGTGTAGTCGTGGTTCAAGCGAGCTCGCGCTGCGCACGAACGGAAGGTTGAAATCCTAAGGAGGTACAGTGTTGGTCAAAAGTTCTCAGGCCACAGGGTTGGCTTTTCTTAGATATATCCTGGCACTTAAGATGCCGATAAAGCTATCAAGGCTGTAGAAGGTTAGTGCGATGTTTCTTATGCCCTCTAGAAATAATATGAGCTTCGCGGGTGTCTTAACTGTCTGACTATACTGCTCAAAAGCAGTCCCTGTGGCCTGAGAACTTTTGAACGACCCTGTACATATCGCGTTTTCGTGCATGGTCAATACTTAAGCCAGCGCTTTTGGCCTCAATAGCGTTCCTCAGAGAACAAGAAAAGAAATTGAAGGAACGTCTAAGTCCTTCAAATAGCGGTTGCGCAATCATTGTTTTTCTATTCACTGCAGGAGCAAATTTAACAGAAACATAATTGCAAGCAAATGTCTTTAGTCAACCCAGTACAAGCCAAAATAGATATGAAGGACCACAATGATCAAACACCAATTTTGATCCTGTACAGTCGTCCATACACTTCTCTGGAGCGCTTGAGCGGCGCACTGATTTCTTTATTTATGACAATGACTACTACCTGCGGCCTATACAGATTTCAAAAGCGCAAGGAGTTTAAACACAATCCACTGGAATGTGCATGCAACGTAAGGCCCATTTGAAAAGGACACACTTATATTCCTCCTATGCGAGTTCTCTGGACCGGTGTGTGGATGACTGTACAGAGTTCCATAGACAATGAATGGTTTCACGATGCTCTCCTCTGAGGCATCACTATGCAGAAGGAGAATTTGTCGGACCACCATGCTCGCTAAGTACTCTGGCCTTTGCTTATTGACTGCTGTGGCGTTCTGTTTCGAACAGGGCGTTTCAGACGAGCATCAATTTCGTGATCTCCAGATGAAGTTCCCCGCCCTTCAAAAAGAATGTGGATAGCGTTGTCGCATGCCTAAAGCTACATATACCTCAGGAAAAAGGCTAAAATTGGCATTATGCTGTGTGATATCAGCGCACTTCAGAGAACCCCAGGTGTTCGAAATTTCCGCAGCCATTCACTACGGCGTCCCTCATAGCCTGAGTCACATAGGGACGTTAAACCCGTAGTGAACCAAACCAATAAAACTGGCCGTGAGAAGCAGAGCAGAGGAATATGCCAAACAATGGTCGACAGAATGAACGCTTTGCCCAAGGTACTACGTCTACTCACGGTGGTCCCAAACCCATCTGATTCTATTTATACGATGACTCTGCTTACCATTTTGAACACTTACGTGATTCAAATGTGATTTTCGGTCGCTGAACTATGCTGTAGCATATAGCGGTTGTCAAAGCCAGAGACAAAGAAAGCGTCGTAACATGCACGCGCATCTTGTGGCCGATGGATAACTCCGGGCAGTTTCTTATGAGCTAGAGCTCACTCTTCTTATATACCGCTTTGAGAAGCGACAATAAAATAAAAGCAAAATATAACTATACCCTGTGAGCTGCGAAAACAGGTGATAACTTCGCTCACATTTTCTTTTTATTTTCAACACGTTTCTGCTGATAAGCTTCGTGGCAAAGGGAAAAATGCGAGTGTTTATGTATGGAGGGATACACAAGGAACTTCACATACGCATTTTCCTGGCAGAACTGTTATCTTTGCAAGGAAGTCTTCTGGTTGCCACCTAATCTCTGATTGCTTCGAGCAAAGACAGAGCGAACAACATTGTAGTTGACAGAATGTACCTCAACAAAAATATGAGTGAAGCCAAGAGCCACATAAACCAACGGACACAGGGGATTTTATTTTTTTTTAATTTACTTATTTTGTGGTGTTGATCAATTTAGAATATTGCTGAATATGTTATCGCTTAAAGCTAATTGATTAGAAAAGCAGAAGAAAAACAAACCACATGCCGCCGGTGGGATCCAAACCCACGACCTCCGAATTACGTGTCCGGTGCTCTACCTCTGAGCTACGGCGACGGCTGTCAGATCTTCTGCGTACGTGGGTTTTTATGTTTACAAACAACCTAACCTTGAGAGTGTTCATCAGCGCCACCCATGTTCGTAAGCGGCGGACGTAAACGTCCTGAGTTACCGCTGGTGTGACGTAGAACGTCATCGAACGGTGAGGGTGAAGCTGTGTTAGAACCCTCTTATGCTTCCTATGGCGTCAAGGCTGCCAGAACCGAGGCCCTCGCTAAGCAATTAAGCAAACAAGGGAAGGGGAATGAGGGGCTCATTATAAATATGAGTGAAGCGAACAGCCACAGAAACCAAAGGACACAGGGGATTTTATTTATTGTTATTAATTTATTTATTTTGTGGTGTTGATCAATTTAGAATATTACTGAACGAAAATATGTTATTTCATCTGACAGCGTGCATCCTTGAACAAAAATGAACACTTTATTTTGACTGTATGCTTTCTTTTTATGAATATAGTGTTCGAAATAAACCTATAGATCGCGCAACTCTTGTCTATTCCCCAAAAAAAGTATTCGTATTTCTTTTGAACTACTCAACGGTGTCTGTTGTGTCAAAGATGGCTTCAGGTTACCGAGGGCACACACAGCTTCTGTATTATTGTTTCTACATCAATGTATATTGACGGCACCTTTAATAACTGCCCTGAGATCAGAACTGATATTAGAAGAGAAAGCAGCTATGATCTGTCACTTTTAATGCGATACGCTTAGACTGGCCGGCCCACCAAACCTGCCAATTTCTGGTGTCACAAAACTCACTGATTGGTCGAGAAAGTACACTTGACGTTCCACAATCTGCCCCCATCCACTGGAGGTGATAACGTGGCAACCAGATTGTGATCAACCTTCCCGCCTTGGCAGGTGGCAATAAATTAATCATTCGTCATGTGACCTTGTGACTCATAACAGCCTTCTCAATGGGTTGTGAAAGACCCAGTTTCTTGACTCCAACCTAATAGAAAGTCAAAATCAACGGTAACAAAAAATCGAGACCCACTTAAGCGCCGCTAAGTGTATGATGTGATAGCGATAATGGCTTCCTTTATCTATGTGAGGTCCTCTTTCAACTCCATTTCGCAAACACCAGTAGTGCCGAAGAATGCACAAAATGCTTCCTTTTATCAAAGCAGGACGAATGTTCTACGGAGGCTCAGGGGTGGCGCGTCTGATGTGGGATCCAAGGGGCATGGGTTTGATTCCCGTCTTTTTTGGCTTAATTATTTAGTTTACATTATTGCATGCCATAATGGCGTTTAAATATGTTGCAACATCATTCTCAGGCTTCTAGCCACCACGATGACTCAGTGGTTATCGTGCTCGGCTGCTGACCCGGAAGACGCGGGTTCGATTCCGGCACCGGCTGTTGCATTTTGATTGCGGCGTGATATTAGAGGCACGTGGGATGTGCGATGTCAGTGCACGTTAAGAACCCCAGGTGGTCGAAGCTATCCGGAACCCTCCACTACGGTGTCTCTCATAACTTGAGTTGCTTTGGGGCGTTAAACTTCATAAACCTTAAACCAGATACAGATTCACGTGTTATATCGTGTTTTATTCACTTTTCAAATCATCCGCTCCACGCGTGACGTCACTACCTTTTCGACCAATTCGCATTTTCTTGCAAGGACTGCTGCGGCACCAACGGGTTCTGCGCTGCACTGAAGGCTTAATGATTTTGCGTTAAATTATGACGTATAGAAATGTCACGTCGGCGCATGCTACTGAAGCCGCCTGTCCGAATATGGCGGTTGATGGACAGGCAATTGCAAAGAAACCGTCACACACACACACATGCAAGAGGAAACAAAAGTTGGAACCAACGTGAAATCTCTTCCTATTGGATTCCATTCTCATGTTGACTTTAGCATCCGCATAGTTACCAAGTTATCTTTGAAGGCACCGCTATCTTTTTGGATTTTAAACCGCTGTTGCAATACCAGGGGATAAAATAATTTAATTATGAATTAATAAGAAGGCGTTGCTACTTTGACTATGAATGCACCAAATTATAGTTCACGCGCTGCTGCCTAGACATATTACGCTCGTCTGCTTTACAAGCAAGGGAGCAACACGCCTACTATCTCTAGTATCTTCGAATGGTCGCCCACAGCGTTACGGGCATGATTCAGAAGCTATGGGAAGTTCCGTTTTCAGAGCTAAGCTTGGTACAACCGTCTTTTATGTTGAGGAAGACTGTAATCAGGATACGGTAATAACAAACAGTTTACCCATAGTGAGGAAATGTCAAGGGGTGACAGAGTCCAAAGAATGGGCTCGCAGATTCCTAAAATGGTGGGCGTAAACAAAGCTGAGTAGTTCCTCTATCCTCTGTATCATGTGTATGTCCAGGCAAGTTGCAACAGCGGCGCAAGTTCGGCGACTCGGTATCGCATGTTTGAAAGAAGTAGGTCAAGAAAAGAGGAAAAGAAGGCCAGAGTGAGGAATATCGGCCGAAGCTTCTCAATTCAATTGAATTCAATTCAAGTTTATTTGCATCTATACATGTACAAATGACGGGAGTGCAGACAAAAAGCCAAACGAATTTGGCTTAACATGGTCTGAATCCCCTACAGAAATGGCACTATGCACAATAAAGAGAACACAAAGATACAATAATGGATAAACGAAAAAAAAAATTAGTGAACATTCTATAACAGAAATACATACTGGCAAAAAAAATAAACAGTAGAATGCTGAAAAGAATTAAATTATAGAAAGCGTATAGTATAAAATGATACAAATAAAACAGCTTCGAAATTCACAAGTATAAATAATAAGTTACTAAAAAGCAAAGAAAATTGGTTAGGCATTCATGGCGTCAGAGTATACTACGGCAAAGCAAGGAAAACAATAAAAAGGAATTCAGAATTAGCCAGTTAAAAGGAGAGATAGGTTGTGACTGAGTTTCTAATGAATTTAGCAAAAATGGCAGCGTGTGGCATAAGATTTGTTGACCGTAGTTAGTGCGCGCTTTGGGAGCGTACCATGTTTCCATGTGACGTGTGCTGTAAATGTTACAACCCATTCTCTGTTTTCGCTTATCTGTTCGCAAGAATAAATGGTTAGACGAGAGATGCGCTAAAAGCGTCCAGGATAAGTAGCCGTAGCAACATAACGTATTTTGCCTAACCGGTGTGGATTCGCGGATGCATACGAAAATCTTGTTTCGGCGCAGCCTCAAACAAGAGGCAACACAACACAGGGTGGGCTCTTAACAATGGCTTGTTAAGAGCCCGTAGTCCTTGTAGTCCTTGTTCCATTTGTCAGGTAGTCATTTTTATGTGCTGTAGAAAGCCACGACTAGTTGCGTGTCTTGTGATTCTGGAGCGTATAAAACAATGTCTTTTTTCGCAAATGAAACTACAATCACTCAAACGCGAGAAGATGCAGGTAACTGTGACTCCACTTTAATCTCTCAGCAAGCCATGTGTTCAGGCTAACTCTTGTTAGGGCAATAGTTTTTCTGGTCGGCGTAACCTTGGAGTGTTAAAAAAATTGAGTGTGCACAAATTTGGCTTTGGGGACTTTATCGCAATTCTTTCAGGAGTGCTTGCTGTTCGGCTAGTTTGTACAGCACAAAATTTTTGAATGGTGCAAATGAACAAACACAGGAAGACACGGAGACTCTCTATCGGAGACTAGGCGCTCTTTGTCTGCATGTCTTCCTGTGTTTGTTCTTTTGCGCCATTCAATAATTTCATCCCAATTAATTTTCTTATGACAGCTGTCTGCATTGCCCAAGATACAATTTCATGCCTTTAATTAGTCTGCATATACCTACCCCATGACTCATAACTGGCAAGAAACAACTTTTGAAACAAGGGATCTTGTTGAAGGGGCTGCGAAACACGGCTTGAAGGGATGTCAGCTATACTTCAAATGGATTCTTTATGTCGCGCAGATGCTGACTCAAAAAGAATTACAGGAATCGGTGCACACGAACAGGAGTTATTCAATGAAGCATTTTCTAAATACAAGCAAACAAAATGCTGCCCTCAACTCGATTTTGGCGACGATTCTCATTCCCATTTCGCTCTCCCAATGACGACGCTGGGAGAGGACCAATCAGAACAGCCTATCTGAGTACGTCGCGGAAGTTTGTACGTCATTGTTTCCTGTTCGCTGCAACTCATTCTTGCCAAGGCTGGCAGCGTCGTTCCCATGGTTACAATATCCATGTGAGCGCCCAGCTGGCACAGCGATGCTTCACCGTCACGTCGACGGCGCTGAAGGCAACATTGATCAATGGCGTTCACTGAGTTATTGAAACTAGAGCGCGAGGTACATTTTAGCGTAGCGTGGGCCGCTACCGCCCCCGCGTATCGTGCCCTGCCACTGCGCGCAGATGACTGGAACGTGGCGCCATCTGGCGGCCACGCCCGGTGATACTCATTAAGCTGCCGATGCGCACTGGTAAATGTGAAAAGTATTTCTTTTTTATTTGTGTCCTTACTTGGGACCGAAACGAACGCTTGTAGAATCGATCAAGTCGACTCGATCAAGTCGATTCAGCCAAGCCGTTCTCAAATACAGTGATGTTTCCTAGATCATAGATTACTGAGAGGTGAAAAGTCCTGCGATGCAGAACAATAGCCAGAGCCTCTGGTAGTGGTTTTTGGTTTTGGTTCCTTCGAAGTGCTTTTACGTAAGGGAAATGTGTTGGTTCTGTTGATCTAATACAAAGCCCCAAAACATTACAAAACGTATGTTCATTTATTAACGCACTTTGCAGTATATCTACTGTTTCTCCAATCATCAAGCTCACGCCCGGTGATGTCAAATCCAGTGCTGAAAACCGCCACTGTGTGGTGACACCATCAGCGCCATGAATTTGTTTTTGTGAGGTAATTAAAATATTAAAAACCAGAATATACGCGGTACGACCAATGCTAGTAGCATCACTATAACTCATTCTATGCAACCAACAGGGAAAACATTGCACTGAGAATGTGTTTGGCGGCCCCTTTAAGCCTGTACTGCTATCCTTATAGCCATGGGTGGTTACAAGTTGTGTTGCACTTCCTGACCTTCCTCCTCGAGAGGTTAGTATCTGTACAGCAATTTGAAACAATCCACTACCTTCTAGCGCAATCGCAAAGGCACTACATTTATGTGCTGTAAGCCTACGTAGTGGTCCTGGCGGTAGGCTGCTAAAACGAAAGATGCGGGTTCGATTCCGGCCGTGGTGTTCGCATTTCAATGGAGGCGAAATGCTAGAGGCCCCTGTACTGGTACTAACCCTATGGTGGGACTGTGAAAAGAATTAAAAGAAAAGCGACCCCCCGACTGCCACTAAGTAAACGGCTAATCCAATACGTAGTAGGGAAAAAAAGATAAATATTATGTTGCAAAGCAGAAAAGAAACAAGAAAAAAATAAAATATTGGTACTGTCAGAGCAGAATCCATTGAAACAGCCGTTAAGTACTATTATTGTACGAGAAAGGTAAGTCATGATTTTTTTTCTTGGATGGCTCAGCTAATAAAAAATGAGATATAATGAGTATGATAAGTCTGTACGTTTGTATGTTCACTCCTGTGCAGATGGGGAAGAATTTGCAACATTCAGAGGGAAAATGAAAGTTGAGAGAGTTCAGTGCTCTTTCGTCTCTTGCGGCACTGGAGATATATGCTTGGATGTTGATTTGTAAAAGTAAATTTAAGAAGATAACAAGTGCCCTCCCCCCCCCCCCCCCCCAAACTCCTTGTGTGATGATGAGCGCTATGAATACAAATATTTGGCAGGGAATTACCTGGACGTAAACTTCTGGTGAGCGTTGCATAACATTGTCGACAAGGGTCCTTTCAGTTATCAGGTTGATTTGAAGCTACGGTTGTAATGTAGACGAATTACCTCAAGGTAGTCAAATAGTTTGGAGGTAATTTCTGTTGGTAAATTTGGTAACGGTATAGTACTGTGTGTTTCGGAAAGGAGCGTCTTTCGTTTCATTTTGAATTGCGGTTTTGGATATTTCTGCTAATTGTCATTCATTCGCCGGTTTGAGATGTATCTTCTCTAATTAAGAATGAAAGTGGCCCGGATAAAAGTGCAATTCACAATAGACTTCGGATCAACTGGATAGTTTACGATTGCTGCTTAAATAAATCTATTGCGGAATTTTTACAGTTATAGAAGAAGATTTGGTTACTAGTAAAAAGGGCTTTGTAATGAAAAGGCCGCTTTCACGCACACACGCGCGCACGCATACACAACGTTGCCAGTTTGAAAGACTGCTTGGGCTGCCGCTCCGGATAGATGGAGCTTGATCCTCCAGGAGTTCCAAGTTCAACATAACCATAGTCCACATGTGTGGCCGCACCCACACCGATTTGGATATCCTATCATGAGCGCCTGCCTACAACCTGCCGTAAGATGATGAGGACACCTTTTTGAGATCGCCGCCGCGGTGGCTCAGTGGCTATGGTGCTCGGCTGCTGGCCCGAAAGACGCGGGTTCGATCCCGGCCGCGGCAGCTGAATTTCTTTGGAGGAGAAATTCGAGGCCCGTGTACTGTGCGATGTCAGTGCACGTTAAAGAACCCCAGGTGGTCGAAATTTCCGGAGCCCTCCACTACGGCGTCTCTCATAGCCTGAGTCGCTTTGGGACGTTAAACCCCATAAACCAAACCAACCAAACCTTTTTGACATCGACAGACACCAGCGACTTCGTGCAACACCAATTCTCAGTCCCAGAGTTTCAGCACCTGATTGAGTACCTCGACACTGTCTTCTTTGGTCACCCCCCCCCTCCCCCCGGACTCTTCAAACGTAGACTATTACCATTCTGTTTAAAAAAATAATCGTCGCAAATAAAAACTAGTCAGGAGGACAACATTGCGCTCACTTAGAATAGACAATGCAAATTTAGCGCAAAGGCAAGCACTCCATCGGACTGCGAGAAAGCCAATCCGCTGCAGTTGCTTTTGTATCTTGATATGTCAGTAATAAGACACTCTTCGGATGCTCGTGGTGGACGGTGCAATCAGGAAGAGCCGCAGTGATTCCTTTTGTTTATGGGATGGGAAGGAACAGCTTCGCGTGCTGGTCGCGATATGCTGAGATGAAGTGTTCACAAGGCTGGCGCCTCAGATTCGCAGTTGCCACTACCGCTACGTTCCAGTGATTAATCCTTCCGCCGCGTGGACTGCCGGCCCCCGTGTCGCATCATCCTGGCAGCCGAGGTCAGCGTCCTCATCCTGTGAAGTACTATCTTAGTGTATTATGCTGCCTGAACCGAATGTGATACCTACCGCCAAGCTTCTCAGCCTCATCTGCCAGCGTACCTCGCCGTCGCCTACGGGAGTGGCAGTCATCTTCAGTTAACCGTGGCCTGGACTTATACGCGATTTTAGCAATATTCATGTCCTCAAGTCTTTTACCCGTTTCGCTATGCCTTCCTTTCGCAGTTATTCGAAGAATGAGTTATAACGCTACAGAATTTACAAATACTTAGGCTCTTCCGCGCCGTGGTGGCTCAGTGGTTACGGCTCTCGGCTGCTGGCCCGAAAGACGCGGGTTCGATCCCGGCCGCGGCGGCCGCATTTCGATGAAGGCGAAATTCTAGAAGCCCGTGTTCTGTGTTATGTCAGTGCACGTTAAAGAACCCCAGGTAGTCGAAATTTCCGGAACCCTTCACTACGGCGTCCCTCATAAGTTGCTTTCGGACGCTAAACACCAATAAATCAAACCAAACTTAGGCTCTTCCTTAGGTTCACAGTGATAGAAGTGTGTTTTCGCAACACGTTCGTAATTTCAACAGGTCGCGGGTGCTGCTTCTTCTCCATCCATGTAAACTGTAGAGAGCAGGCTTGTCTCCAGCTGTACCCATTCGGTGAGAAGCACCCTTTTCTACAAGAGAACCGTCGTGGTCTGGTCTGCCAGGCGAGTCTAGTGATCGCTTCTTACGCTGCAGCCTTAGCATGCTTCCCCGTGCTTCCAATTTGCATCCCAAAGCAGCACACGTAATCGACTCAGTATAGGCAACGTACTGGCAAATGCCAGTCCTACGAAGTAGCAGAGTGAAACCATCCATTTACAGTATTGTGCTGGTTACCTGAGGAGCTTGAGTCCTTGGTTACAACAACGCTTTCACAAATGCGCATTCTTGATTTCCTCACATGACTGACTTATAGGGGGAAACATTTCCACATATGATTTGTAACTTTCATTCATTCATTCATTCATTCATTCATTCATTCATTCATTCATTCATTCATTCATTCATTCATTCGTTTATTGTACCCTTAAAGGCCCTTTTCGGGCATTACATAAGGGGGGGGGACAGTTGAAATACAAAGTAAAGAAAATAACAATGTTAATACAGTAAAATACAACACAATGCAATGCAAGAAGAATAAATAAAAAAAAGAAAAAAAAACAAAAAGAAAAAGAACTAGAGTACACTAGGAAATGTTAAGATGCAGTTCTAATCAATACATGGTGGCGGATAGGCTAAAGGAAGGAATAGTAACAAGAAAAGTAAATGGTAAAAAATCAAAGCATGCGGTTGTTTTTTCATTTGCTGTAATGTTCGATTAGTGCGTCTCTAAATTTACTAGCGTCACGCTTGTTTACAATGTGGTCTGGTAACTGGTTCCAATTTTCTATTTCTGTAGGTAGAAATGATTTATTGAAGGCGATTGTAGAACCATGTAAACGCTGAACACTCAGGGAATTGAAGAGGCGACGCGATGTTCTGATGGGAGGTAGGAGTAATGAGTCGCGGAGGTAAGGAAAGTTGTAATACAATTTATGAAAAAGGCAAAGCCGTGAGATTTTTCGACGGTTCTCGAGTGGTAGAAGGTTGAGTGTTGATTTAATCCTGGTGATGCTGCAGTATCTGTCATAATTTGAGGTAATGTAACGTGCTGCGCGGTTCTGAATAGCTTCTAGGGTGTTAATTAAGTACGCTTGATGAGGGTTGCATATAGAAGATGCATATTCAAGTTTACTACGGATGAAGGTTTCATATGCTAATTTACGGACAGAAGGAGGAGCCAAGTATAAGGGTCGTCTGATGAAGCCGAGTGATTTGGATGAATTGGCTGCTAATTTCAAGATGTGTTCGGACCAGTTTAAATTGCTGGAAATGGTGACTCCGAGGTATCGGTAGGATTGCACGTTTGTTAATGTGTTTGAAAGCAATGAATAAGCGTAAGTGAGGTTGGAATGTTTGCGAGATACTTGCATGTATTGGCATTTTGAGATGTTTAGCGACATAAGCAACTCAGAGCACCATCGTTCAATTATGTTCAAGTCGTTCTGGAGTAATAATTGGTCCCTGTTAGCAGCAATGCGGCGATAAAGAATGCAATCATCTGCAAAGAGGCGAATTGTGGAAGAAATACCAGAGGGAAGATCATTAATGAAGATGAGAAAGAGAAGAGGGCCAAGGACCGACCCTTGTGGTACACCAGACAGCACTTTAGTAGGACCTGAACAATGATTGTCTATTACCGTGTACTGAGAACGATCTATTAGAAAACAGTGTATCCATGCTACAATTAGAGGGTCAATGGACAGACCGGAAAGTTTAGACATGAGACGATGGTGGGGTACGCGATCGAAAGCCTTAGAAAAGTCTAAAAAAATGATGTCAGTTTGGAATGAAGAGTCTAGATTTAAGTGAAGATCAGTAGTCAATTCAAAAAGCTGAGTTTCGCAGGAGAGACCGGAGCGGAAACCATGCTGTTTAGTGAAAAAGAAAGAGTTATGATCGAGATGCGATGCGACTTGTGAGTATATTATGTGTTCGAGAAGTTTACAGGCAATGCATGTCAAGGAAATGGGGCGATAATTGGATGGGTCTGATCGGTTACCAGCCTTAAACACCGGCACAACTTTACTTATTTTCCAATCTTTAGGTAGTTCACCCGTTGATATAGACTGTTCAAAGATTACTTTCAGGAATTAACTGGAAATGTCCTCAGTACTTTTAAGTAATTTCGCGGGTATCCCATCAGGCCCAGGTGCGCTCGATGTTTTAAGATTTTCAATTAATTTTGTAATACCGTCTGCTGTGATGCAAACTGGGGGCATCTGAGAAAAATTTGACTCTGGAAATGATGGTACGTTCAAGGGAGGTTCGTGGGTGAAAACTGATGAAAAATATGAATTCATGACGTCTGAACGGTGTTCAATGGGAACAGATGATCCATCTTGGTTGACCATTGTGATGCTTTGTGAACGACTGGCGTTTGGTGTCAGTAAGGTCCAAAACTTCTTCGGGTTTGTGTGAATAATATTCATCAGGTCCTGGTGGAAGAATTTTTTTTAGTGCTCCTTAACAAACCTGTATATTGGTGAAGGCATGTAAAGTATTTTTTCCATTTTGAAGGAAAATTCGAATTTTTGGCCTCACGGTAAAGGCGTTTTTTTCGTTGTGATAGTCTTCTTAGCGTGCTAGTGTACCACGGTCTTCGAGCGTCACCACGTATACGAATGAGGGGAACGTACGTGTCAACTAGTGATAATAGTTTGTTTTTATAAAGTAGCCAGTTTTCATCCACTGTTCGACTACATGGCGATAATCGGAAGTGCGATAAGAACTGGCTCAGCTCGGTGTTGATCTTAGCGAAATCGGCTTTCTTGTAACTGCGGAGTTATTTTATGGAAGGTTCACTGACGGGAATAGAAATTGAGAGATCGAAAAGCAACATTTTATGATCACTCAGGAAATCAACACATGACAATGACTGGATGAGTTCGGGATCTGAGGCAAAGATAAGGTCAAGAATGTTTTTGCCACGGGTTGCTGTTTTAACTGTTTGGGTAAGGTTAAATGAGAGAGTCATATCAAGAAATTCGTTCGACTGATGAGAAGGTGCATGCAGATGATTCCATTCAATGTCTGGGAAATTGAAATCCCCACAAACCACGTGTTCAGCGTTTGGAAAGAGGGAATGCAAGTTCAAAATGACACTGTTAAGCTCGTCAACAAAAGAGCGGTCACAATCAGGCGCGCGGTAGCAAGCAGTAATAATGACTGTAATTGACGGCAGGGATATTCGTACACACATTATTTCGTGGCTGCAATTAAGTTTGACAGGAAATGAGGGTATACTAGATTTTATGAAAACAAGCACTCCGCCTCCCCTGCGTCCCTCCCTGTCAAGCCTATGAATGGTGAACACTTTGTCATCATGAAGTAGCTCGCGGTTTTCGATGTCGGAACTTAGCCATGATTCAGTAAAAATGGCGATGTCGGTGTTGTTATCATGCAGGAGGGATTCTATGCCTTCTCTTTTCGATAAATAACTGCGGATGTTTGCGAGCATAACTGCCATGGTCTTATAAGTAGGTTTTCTATTCCGACCTGTTGAATAGGGAGGACGAGGGGAAAGCGCAGGCGTAGCCGCCGGCGATAACCGCTATGATTTGGTCTCTAAAACGGAATCAGACTCGGCATCGTAGAAAAACTGCCTTTCGTCCATGAGAAGTTTATCGAAGCGGATCTTATACTTTCCACCACGCTCCTGAGCAAAATTGTACAGTTTTTGACGGGCTAATCGGACACGTGCTGAGTAGTCTTCTCGAATTGAGTAGGCTGAATTTTTTAGCTTTGGTGTAGCGGACAAAATATTTGTCTTATCTTTAAAGTTAGCAAATGCGGCAATAATGGGGCGGTTCTTTCCGGGTTTGAAACGGCGAAGTCTGTGAGCGCGTTCAATCGCATTCTCACTAATGGTTAAGTCTAGTTCCTTTGAGCAGACAGAGATTACATGCGACTCAGACCGTGTCCATGCTTCGTCACTGGAATCAGGAATTCCAAAGAACAGCAGGTTTGATCGGCGAAGACGGTTTTCCGCGTCATCTCATTTGTCGTTAAGCCGTTTAACTTGCGCTGTTAGTTTTTGCACACAATCTGAGTCTACATTGCTTGACTTCTGATTTTCTGCTTTTTCCAATGCGTCTACCCGCAAAGAAAGGCTGCTCACAATGTTCTCGATGTTTGTCTGAGCTGAACGGATAAGTGTAAGTTCTGAGAGTACGGCATTTTGTGCGACTTCTAATCGGGCTATTGCCTCAGCAATTGTTTCAAGTGAGACACCTGCGCCATTTTCGTCGGGTCCGGGATTGAGTTCCACATCACCAGACACGACAAGCCGTAAGTACACAGAACACGCATTGAGCGAGGTCCAACATACATAACATAATAGACGACGGCAAAAATCACTCGTGTCTGGGGGGCACGACACCGCGAGAAAGAACGGATCACTAGTGCGAACGCAAGCAGCGTGCGGAAAATAACTGACCTGCATTGCAAAGGGCATGTTCATGACCGTATCCTCTGCGGCGTCGTGCCCCAACTGATTCCAAGGTGTCGGTGGCTTTTCTAGTAGTCGAGTAACGCCTCCCGCGCAGATAGCGGGGTTAGGTTGCCAGACAGGTGGTTGGTAGAGTGCTGCAAATGGCGGGCGGGAAGTGGCCTCAGCTGCAGGATAGTTCTTTGCCCGTAGGTTCCAAGCAGATCCGTTGCTGTGGTCAGCCGGGAAATCGCTGTCGCTGGCGTTGAAGACGAGTGTTATGCTCCATAGGATAGCCTGCATTGCAAAGGGCATGTTCATGACCGTATCCTCTGCGGCGATCAGTCTGTACTTCGATGTAGCACCACAGCGGATGCACTCCAGATGTCCCGCCTCGGTAACAAACAAGGAAGATCTGCACCAAAATTCTTCTTCAGGCTTTCATATTTTGACATGGCAGCGGCTACTTCGAAATGTGGCGTTTGATTTATTGATTTTTCTACAATGTTCAAGATGAAGAGAGAACAGGTTTTGTTTGGGTTTCATTCGTGCAAATTATTTTAATCTTCCGCCACAGCTGTAGTTCTGTTTCTGATTCTAACCTATCCCGCATGCAATATTACTTATGAATTAATTGTTGTAGCTTGTTAGCAAATACCAATCCGCATTTTTTCGCAAGGACTGCGGAGACACCAACGGGTTCTGCGCTATGCTGAAGGCTTAATGATTTTGCGTTAAATTATGACGTATGAAAATGTCGGCGCATGCTACTGAAGCCACCAGTACAAATATGGAGGTTGATGGACAGGCAATAGCAAACAAACCGTCACACACACACATGCAAGAGGAAACAAAAGTTAGAACCAACGTGAAATGTCTTCCTATCGGATTCCATTCTTATGTTGACTTTACCATCCGCATATTTACCAAGTTATCTTTGAAGGCACCGCTATATTTCTGGAATTTAAACTGCTGTTGCAATACCAGGGGATAAAATAATTTCATTATGAATTAATCAGAAGGCGTTGCTACTTTGACTATGAATGCACCAAATTATAGTTCACGCGCCGTTGCCTAGATATATTGCACTCGCCTACTTTACAAGCTAGGGAACAACACGCCTACTATCTCTAGTACCTTCGAATGGTCGCCCACAGCGTTACGGGCATGATTCAGAAGTTATAGGAAGTTCCGTTTTCAGGCCTAAGATTGCTAAAACCGTCTCTTATGTTGAGGAACACCGTAATCAGAATACAGTAATCACAAACAGTTTACCCATAGTGAGGAAATGTCAAGGGATGACGGAGTCCAAAGGATGAGCTCACAGATTCCTGAAATGGTAGGCGTAAACACGCTGAGTAGTTACTCTATCCTCTGCATCACGTATATGTCTGGGCAAGTTGCAACAGCGGCGCAAGTTTCGCGACTCGGTATTGCATGCTTGAAAGAAGTAGGTCAAGAAAAGAGGAAAAGAAGGCCAGAGTGAGGAATCTCGGCTGAAGCTTCTTTACTTCTGTTTTCGCTTATCTGTTCGCAAGAATTAATAGACGAGAGGTGCGCTAAAAGCGTCCAGGATAAGTAGCTGTAGCAACATATTGTAATTTGCGTAACTGATGTGGATTCGCGAATGCAAACGAAAATCTTGTTTCGGCGCAGCCCCCAACAAGAGGCAACACAACCGAGGGCGGACTCTTAACAATGGCTTGTTAAGAGCTCGTATTCCTTGTAGTCCTTGTTTCGCTGTCATGTAGTTATTTTTGTGTGCTGTAGAAAGCCAAAACTAGTTACGTGTCTTGTAATTCTTTTTTTTTCGCATATGAAATTACAACCACTCAAACGCGAGAATATGCAGGAAACTGCGACTCCACTTTAATCTCTCAGCAAGCCGTGTGTTCAGGCTAAATATTGTTAGGGTAATGGTTTTTCTGGTCGATGTCAGCTTGGTGTGTTAAAAAAAATTGAGTGCGCACAAATTTGGCTTTGGAAGCTTTATCCCAATTCTTTGCAGAAGTGCTTGCTGTTCGGCTAGTTGGTTCTTCATGAAATTTTTGTCTTCTTGACAGTGAAAGCGCTCAAAAGGACAAGGACGACAAAAAAGGAAAGACATACAAAGCGCTTACTTTCAACTGATTTTATTTCATGCGAAAAACAACTTTATACTCATAGTAATCACTTGCGCATGCTTACAAGAACATTACCAACGAGTGGTATAAAGTTGTTTTTCGCATGAAATAAAATCAGTTGAAAGTAAGCGCTTTGTATGTCTTTCCTTTTCTGTCGTCTTTGTCCTTTTGAGCGCTTTCACTGTCAAGATGGAAAACCAACTCGCCCACTCAATTCCATTATTCATGAAATTTTTGAATGGCGCAAAGTAGCAAACACAGGAAGACACGGAGACTCTTTCTTTCAGAGACTAGGCGCTCTTTCTGTCTGCATGTCTTCCTGTGTATGTTGCTTTGCGGCGTTCAAAAATTTCATCCCAATTCTTTTTCTTATCACTGCTGTCTGTGTTGCCCAAGATATAATTTCATGCCTTTAATTAGTCTTCATATTTCTGCCCCATGGCTTCTAACTGAGAAGAAACAACTTTTGATGCAAGGGATCTTGTTAAAGGGGCTGCGAAACACTGCTTGAAGAGATGTCGGCTATACTTTAGATGGAATGTTTATGTCGCGCAGATGCTGACTAAAAAAGAGTTACAGGAATAAATGCGCAAGAACGGGAGTTATTCAATAAAGAAATTTCAAAATACAAGCAAACAAAATGCTGCCCTCAACTCGATTTTGGCGGGGCTTCTCATTCCCATTTCGCTCTCCCAATGACGACGCTGGGAGAGGACCAATCAAAACAGCCTATCTGAGCACGTCACAGAAGTTTGTACATCATTGTTTTCTGTTCGCTGTAACCCATTCTTGCCAAGGCTGGCAGCGTCGTTCCCATGGTTACATATCCATGTGAGAGCCCAGCTGGTCCAGCGATGCTTCATCGTCACGTCGACGGAGCAGAAGGGAACAGTCTTATTCAAACTAAAGCGCGAGGTACTTTTTAGCGTAGCGCGTGCCGCTACCGCCGCCGATACCGCGCGCTGCCACTGCGCGCTGATGACTGTAACGTGGCGCCATCTGGCGTCCACGCCCGGTGATGCCCCTTAAGCTGCCGATGCGCACTGGTAAATGTGCAACGAATGTCTTTTTTTTTCTTTGTGTCCTTTTTGGGACCTAAACCAACGCTTGTAGATTGCAATGACTCGATCAAGTCGATTCCGCCAAGCCGTTCTCAGATAAAGTGATGTTTCCCATTTCATCGATTACAGAGAGGTGAACAGTCCTGCGATGCAGAACAGTTGCCAGAGCCTGTGGTGGTGTTTTTTTTGTTTTTCTTCCTTTGAAGTGCTTTTACGCAAGGTCAACATGTTGGTTTTGTTGATCTAATACAAAACCACAAAATAAGACAAATATTCATTTATATTCATGTATATTCGTCATGTATTCACGTATATTCATTTATTAACACAGTTTGCAGTATATTTACGGTTTGTCCGATCATCAAGCTCACGCCCGGTGATGTCACATTCACTGATGAAACCGCCGCTTTGTTGTGACACCATCAGCGCCATGACTGTTTTTACGAGCTAATTAAAATATTAAAAACGAGAATATACGCGGTACGACCAATGCTAGTAGCATCACTATAACTAATTCTATGCAACCAACCGGAAAAAACAATGCACTGAGAATGTGTTTCGCGGCCCCTTTAAGCCCGTACTGCTATCCTTATAGCCATGGGTGGTTACAAGTTGCGTTGCACTTCCTGACCTTCCTCCTCGAGAGGCTAGTATCTGTACAGCAATTTGAAACAATCCACTACGTTCTAGCGCAATCGCAAAGGCACTTCATTTATGTGCTCTAAGCCTACGTAGTGGTCCTGGCGGTAGGCTGCTAAAACGAAAGATGCGGGTTCGATTCCGCCGTGGTGTTCGCATTTCGATGGAGGCGAAATGCTAGAGGCCCCTGTACTGGTACTAATGCTAAGGTGGGACTATGAAAAAGAATTAAAAGAAAAGTGACCCGGCGACTGTCACTAAGTAAACAGCTAATCCAATACGTAGTAGGAAAAAAAGACGATAAAAATTATTTTGCAAAGCAGAAAAAAAATAAGGAAAAAAAATATTGGTACTGTCAGAGCAGAAGCCATTGAAACGGATGTTAAGTACTATTATTGTATGAGAAGGTAAGTCATCATTATTTTGCTGAGATGGCTTAGCCAATTAAATTAAGTTATAATAAGTACGATAAATCCGTACGTCTGTATGTTCGTTCCTGTGCAGATGGGGAAGAATTAACAACATGCAGAGGGAAAATTAAAGTTAAGAGCCTTCAGCGCTGTTTCGTGTCTTGCGGCACTGAAGATATATGTTTGGGCGTTGATTTGTAAAAGTAAATTTAAAAAGATAATAAGTGCCGCCCCCCCACTCCTTGTGTGATGATGAGCGCTATGAATACAAAGATTTGGCAGGGAATTACCTGGACGTGAACTTCGAGTAAGCGTTGCATGACATTGTCGACAAGGGTTCTTGCAGTTATCAGGATCATTTGAAGCAGTGGTTTTGATATAGACGAATTATCCCAAGGTAGTCAAATAGTTTGGAGGTAGTTTCTGTTGGTAAATGTGGTAATGGTATAGTACTGTGTGTTTCGGAAAGGAGCGTATTTTGTTTCATTTTGAATTACGGCTTTGGATATTTCTGCTGATTGTAATTTGTTCGCCGGTTTGAGATGTATCTTGTTTACTTAAGAATGAAAGTGGCCTGGATAAAAGTGCAATTCACAACAGACTTCGGATCAACTGGACAGCTTACGATAGATGCTTAAATCAATGTATTGCGGAATTTTTACAGTTATAGAAGATTTAATTACTGGTAAAGAGGGCTTTGTAATGAACATGCCGCTTTCACGCACACGCACACACGCGCACGCACGCATACGCACACGCATACACAACGTTGCCAGTTTGAAAGACTGCTCGGGCTGCCCCTCCAGATGGATGGAATCTGCGCCTCCAGGAGTTCCAAGTTCAACATAACCATAGTCCACATGTGAGGCCGCACCCACACCGATTCGGATATCCTATCATGAGCGCCTGCCGACAACCTGCCGTAAGATGATGAGGACCCCTTTTTGAGACCGATAGACACCAGCGACTTCATGAAACACCAGTTCTCAGTCCCAGAGTTTCAGCGCCTGATTGAGTACTTCGACACTGTCTTCTTTGCCCATAACCCCCTCCCCCGGACTATTCAAACGTAGATTATTACCGTTCTGTTTAAAAAAATAATCGTCGCAAATAAAACTAGTCAGGAGGACATTATGCTCACTTATAATAGACAATGCAAATTTAGCGCAAAGGCAAGCACTCGATCGGACTGCGAGAAAGCCAATCCGCTGCAGATGCTTTTGTATCTTGATATGTCAGTAATAAGACACTCTTCGGATGACCGTGATGGTCGGTGCAATCAGGAAGAGCCGCAGTGATTCCTTTTGTTTATGGGATGGGAAGGAACAGCTTCGCGTGCTGGTCGCGATAGGCTGAGATGGTGTTCACAAGGCTGGCGCCTCAGATTCCCAGTTGTCACTACCGCTACGTTCCAGTGATTAATCCTTCCGCCGCGTGGACTGCCGGCCTCCGTGTCGCATCATCCTGGCAGCCGAGGTCAGCGTCCTCATCCTGTGAAGTACTATCTTAGTGTATTATGCTGCCTGAACCGAATGTGATACCTGCAGCCAAGCTTCTCAGCCTCATCTGCCAGCGTACCTCGCCGTCGCCTATGGTAGTGGCACTCATCTTCACTTAACCCTGGCCTGACATTTTACGCAATTTTAGCAATATTCATATCCTCAAGTCTTTCTCCCGTTTCGCTATGCCTTCCTTTCGCAGTTATTCGAAGAATGAGTTATAACGCTACACAACTTACAAATACTTAGGCTCTTCCGCGCCGTGGTGGCTCAGTGGTTACGGCGCTCGGCTGCTGGCCCGAAAGACGCGGGTTCGATCCCGGCCGTGGCGGCCGCATTTCGATGAAGGCGAAATTCTAGAAGCCCGTGTACTGTGCGTTGTCAGTGCACGTTAAAGAACCCCAGGTGCTCGAAGTTTCCGGAGCCCTCCACTACGGCGTCCCTCATAGCCTTAGTTTAGTTGCTTTGGGACGTTAAACCCTAATAAACCAAACCAAACTTAGGCTCTTCCTTAGGTTCAGAGTGATAGAAGTGTGTTTTCGCAACACGTTCGTAATTTCAACAGGTCGCGGGTGCTGCTTCTTGTCCGTTCATGTAAACTGTAGAGAGCAGGCTTGTCTCCAGCTGTACCCATTCGGTGAGAAGCACCCTTTTCTACAAGAGAACCGTCGTGGTCTGGTCTGCCAGGCGAGTCTAGTGATCGCTTCTTACGCTGCAGCCTTAGCATGCTTCCCCGTGCTTCCAATTTGCATCCCAAAGCAGCACACGTAATCGACTCAATATAGGCAACGTACTGGCAAATGCCAGTCCTACGAAGGAGCAGAGTGAAACTATCCATTTACAGTATTGGGCTGATTACCTGAGGAGCTTAGGTCCTTGGTTATAGCTGCGCTTTTACAGTTGCGCTTTGTTCATTTCCTCGCATGGCCGACTGTAGGGGGAAAGATTTCCGCATATACTTTGTAACTGTCTTCTCTCCGGCGATCAGCCTGTGTCTCGATATAGCACGACAGCGAATGCACTCCAGATGTCCTGCCTCGGTATCAAAGAAGGAAGATCTCCACCTAAATATATCTTAAGGCTTTCATATTTTGACGTTGCAGCGGCTACTTCGAAATGCGCTGTTTGATTTATTGGTTTCTCTAAAATGTTGAAGATGAAGAAAGAACAAGTACTTTCTGACCTCTCATTTATTCTCCTGATATGCTATACACCGGATGTTCTAGGGAAGGTAGCCGATAATTTTTTTTAAATTGGTTTTTGAGGCGAAGGGATGCGTTTAGCGGCAAAGTAATACCAGTGTTAGCGGACGTCAAAAAGCAAGCCAATCATTCTAAATATCAAAGCCCATGACTAAATTCCAAAAGTTATCTTTTGAACTATTGCAAATAGGTACCTGACTGCAATTAGATATTTGTAGCCGGCCGTTAATAATAGCCATATCAATTTTTAGAATTTCGAAAAGGTGATTACGATTCGCGCAGTGGCTCAAAAAAATTTGACTATTTCGACTAGTTGCGTGGACTGAAGGGGTTGCTTTGCCGGCTTGCTTTTCGAAAGCGTGTCAAAAAACTGGTATGGCTATTTTTAACGGCCGGATACAAATCTCTAATTGCAGTCAGATGCCTATTGGTAATAATTAATAGTTAACTATTAAAATTTCGTCAATAACTTTAGTTAAAATGATCGCGTGTTTTATGTCTTTCGCCAACACTTCACGGCATTGGTATGCCGCAGAAAAAGCTTCTCTTTGCATTAAAAACCTTATTTTTAAAGTCATTATCACCTTCTCTTAAACACCGAGTATCTTTAGTCCAGGCAGCGAACAGACTACCATGGTGAACCTGTTTTGTGCTGCGGCAGAGATTGTTGACCGTTCTTCCGATTTCAAAGCGGCACTAAGTACCAGAAGTTTGTGCGTTATTTATTTATTTCTGCAAACACCGTACTCACCGGCGTACTCATAGAATATTGCTGCTACTTACACATTTTAAAACTCTAAAGCGGCCACTGTTTACGCCCTGACTTTTGTCATAGATGTTCTCCAAGATTTCCGCAGCAAGTTTTGTTTGGGTTTCGTTCGTGCAAATTATTTTAATATCACTCCGCAGCTATAGTTCTATTTCTGATTCTAACCTATCCCACTCACAAAGTTACTTATGAATTCATTGTTGTAGCTTGTTAGCAATTTCCATATGTAATGAATGCCAATTCGCTCCAACTCACTAAGAACCAATTCTTTTTTTCAAGATAAAATCAAAACTGTGATGTGGCAAGCTCTTGAGAACATCGATCATGCAAGAAGAAAGCATATTTCTACACCCGAGTGTATAAGGGTGTTTGCAGGTTTACAGGTGTATACAAAAGTGCTCGCCGCGCACTATAGCCCATAGAGTGTATTTTATTGAGGAAACCAGTTCACCAAGCCAATTGGCCAACCAGCTGTAATTTAGCGCCAGCATTCAAGACATTTACTGGAAACTGACTCGCCTTTTCAGTTTATTTGAGAGCCTAAAAAATAAACTGGGCAATACAGGAGCCAAGGTAGGCGACAATCAAAGTTTTCAGAATGAGTGGGGGAGGCATGAATATTTTTCTTACACAGCTCTGAGTAAAGATGACAAACATATCAGAAGTCAAGGCAGAAAGCTGGGCTATTTGGTGGTTCATGACTGATTAGCGCAATAGACTGAGACAATGGGGTAGAACATCAGGAGCGCGCATTGTCTTTCGATAAGCGCGACTCGACTGATGAAGGAGTATTTCACCCAACCGGAAAGAATATTGGCGAGGTAAGGCTGCAAATGCTGACAACAGTTTCATTCCATGCCAGAATAAATGGTAGTCGTATATCTATCCTACATCAGGACCACATATCTCCTCACGTTGACTGCCTGATTCGTATCTGCAATGTCCCCACTTCTGTATGAAGAAAACAAAAGTATAGTAGCAATAGCAGCCTGGTGGGCATCTCCCCCCTTGATCGTGACAATTCAGTATAGGCCCAGGCGGCGGGGGAAGGGGCATAAGCAAGGAAGAGGCCGGGAGAGGCATAGGCACAAGGCTGAGAAATATGAGCCAGGATGAGGGTAGCATCCCTTCCGCGTTCAATCAGCACTAGTTTTTTTTTTTTTTACGAGAGCACCAGATTTCGTTTAAGGAATGGCTGCAGCGGGGACTCCGGAGCAAACACCAGTAGGACCACGTCTCTATCACAGGGAATCTGAA
This sequence comes from Amblyomma mixtum, assembly GCF_055824585.1. NCBI lineage: Eukaryota > Metazoa > Arthropoda > Arachnida > Ixodida > Ixodidae > Amblyomma > Amblyomma mixtum. Next base: position 146,297,602 of record NC_143015.1, on the reverse strand, counting down.
AAATTCGAGAAAGCAGTGTCGTTAAAATGTGCTTCCTTTGATTGACGTGAGAAAGTTTTGTTCCTGACCGCTAGTTTAGAGCCACTTAGCACATAATGCTTCCGTTTGTAGTTAATAGAAAGTGTTGCCGGACAAACAGGTTTTAACAGCTACGAAGGTCTCGAAAGACGCGGGTTTGATCCCGGCCGCCGCGGCCGAATTTCGATGAAGGCGAAATTCTAGAGGCCCGTGTACTGTGTGATGTCAGTGCCCGTTAATGAACCCCAGGTGGTCGAAATTTCCGGAGCCCTTCAATACGGCGTCCCTCATAGCCTGACTTGCTTTGGGACGTTAAGCCCCAATAAACCATAGCCACAAAGGTGGCTAGTTCGATTCTGCCTCTTCACCTCTCATCGTGTACAATAAGTATTGTGCACCGTTGCATTGAAGCATTCATGAGAGAGAATTAATTGATGTATAAAAATTATCGGTAAGTTTACGTACCGTCATAAAAACCGCGCTGGCTGGCTACTTGCATACTTATGGCCACCGTCGCTCACAAGGCCTCGTACAGCTTGCTTTCACCAATAAACTAGAATGACAAGAAGACGATATGCATGTTCTCGTCGAAGCGCTTTACTCTCTTTTGCAGCAGAAGCTGCAGTAGCTTTAGATAAGCCATTTAGTAAAAGCCATTTAGGGGACAAAACGGTAGCCGCAGCGGTGTTACGAGTAAGACGTTACTCTATCCGATAACCGCTGTTACCATTCTAAGCAGTGGAATTGGCCTCCTACAAAAGTCAGCCAGTTATAAACCTTTCTTGAAAGCCTGAAGGGGGTGGTGAAGCAAAGCATTTATTCTATATACGTATTCTATATTTGTAGCATTTTTTCTATAATCTAAATATGTACGTACGCTAAATGTACGGTTGAGAAAGATTAAGTGAAGCAGATTTCCCCCTTTTATAAGAAGTCGCTTACTAGAAAAAATTTCGAAAACGACACGTCTGAAATGAGGCTATGTTCAAGAATTTTTTTCTCCCATAACATAAAGCACGTCTCTGAAATTTCCACAGCAGAAAAGAATCGAAGCGCTAAAAAAAGTTTATCGCATATCATAATGCCCTGAACTTGTATTTTTAAATATCATAGTTTATTAAAAATCGAAGGAAGCCAAAAACTTCATCCCAAATTTTTCTTAAAACTTCTAAAACATATCTCTAGAAGGAGTGGAAAAGAATATGACAGAACATGTTGCATTATTTGCTTTCCAACTATGTTATCCGAGCTCAAACTTGCAGTTTCTTGCTCAGCCTCTACAAAAGTGCGTCAATGTCTCATTACGTGACCGTAATACTACACCTAAACTCACCTTCGTCTAAAATCCAAGGTTCCTGCGCAGAATATATGTATGTGCGATTTGGCTGAGAATATTGTAGTCAGCCCGCAAGCTCTGAAAATATTGAAGTAACGCTCACTTTTATTAATGCTCAACTGAGCCACATCATCATAGGAGCTTCATTCTAAGGAGTCCATTATAGACAACAAATATTCACAGCTGTGTTTCATATGGCCGCGACGTGATTATTTATGTATGGAGAACGTTTAGGTGGTCTAAACAATACTCCAGAAAGACAAAGCGTAAAAGCGCGCATCAGGGCCTAAAAGAAGCTTTAGGGCAGATGTTGAAGGTTTGTGAGACACGTCCCGTAAACTTAACGGATGGTGCGACTGACTCATTTCCATATACAGGCCTGTCATTGTATTTAATAGAGGCTTCTTGGTAGATTACGTACTGCCTCCAAATGACAATTATTGAGGTTCTATGGCAGCTCACGGCATGTCTTAGTGAAAAAAGATGTGCTAAAATGCATTTTGAATCTGACATCTCGGTAGGAACCTGAAGCGCGGCGCAAAGAAAGGGATGAATTGAAGGAAGGAAGGAGGGAGTGAAAGAAGAAAGAGAGAAGGAGGCGCCGTAGTGGAGGTGTCCGGAATAACTTCGACCACCTGGGGATCTCTAACGTGCACTGACATTGCACAGCACTCGGGCACCTGTTGCGTTCCGCCGCCATCGAAACGCGTTCGCCGCGGTTGGGTTCGAACCCGAGAACTCCGGCTCGGTAGACCAGCGCCTTAACCACTGAGCCACCGCGGCGGGTACTATTGTTTGAGTCATTTTCATTTTAACTCGATAACTTTAAGGGTACCATTCAGCGGAAAACCCTGCGTCTTCATCCTGGGCGGCGGTGGCTTGAGCAAAACATCTCCATAGAAGCTATTGCTTGTAAGACCCAGATTGGCCGTCCCGGGCAGCCCTCGAGGAGTCCCTAGACGTGACCGTGTAACGTCATCACAACCTTACAATCGTTGCATGTGGAAACGCGCTCACGGGATTGTGAGCAAACTGCCACTGCGGCAGATGGGAAAAAAATAATGACTATTCGCGAGAGGTTCCTCAAGACAAACAACCTCGCTCTCACAAACCCCACGGGATACTGCATTTTCAGAAGCCATCTACACAGGCAATCGCGCATCGCTTAACATTGCATTACAGCGCTAGGAATGCAATTATCGTGAACAGCGGTACTATGAATGTGGAATTGAGAATGACCAATTCCGCATATAGGGTAATTACTCCAATGAAGCTATCGTGCCATATTCTTAGAGTGAACCCTAATTGTCCCCTTGTCTTTCTTTACTCAGGCGTTCTGTGTCGGCGTCTGCCTTCTTTGCGCTACAAGCAGAGAAGCGAAGAGGGGAGGCGATTAAGGGGGATGGTTGGCAGATGGCAGGTGGAGAGAGGAAAAACCTCGTAAACACAACTTGGCATGGTTAGTAGGTGAATGATTCACACAGACGCCGACGCCACTGGACAATTTTCGCCTTTATGGATGTAATAATGTTGCTGCTGTAAAAGAAATTCGAACAGCGCAGTGCCTAGTGCTCTTTTGCTCGCCTTTCTTTTCATCGTGCTAGTAGCTGAGTTGCAACAGAAACATAACACCGTCGTCCACGATACAATCAAGAATCAAACACAAGCTACGTAATTCTATTGCGCATGACCTCAATAACCGAGTATAATAGAACGGTGCTCCTGCGCTTATTGAAAACCTCCTGACTAACTTGAACACCGCTTTTTTTTTGCAGCCAGTTCAAATTCATAATACGAGCCTCTCTGCCATTTGTATGTAATGTCAAGCGTGCATCTTAGCTAAGCGTACGAAAAAGAAATTGTAAATCACGGGTTGTGAACCAGCACGCACATACAAAAAAAAAACGCGCGGACAAATAGGCTCCAATGTTAAAAGATTAACTGCTCTCACTGCTTGTTCGCAAAATGGATAAAAGAAATGGAAGCAAGCAGGGAGGTGAAGGTGCCAATAAAAGCACCGGCTACCTTTTATGCGAGTCTTGCACAGAGGGGTGAGGTATATGCTCTCAGGCGTCACGAAAAGCAACATTATTTACTTTAGGAATAGTTGTGTTCTGCCATCAGGCAAAGCTGCACACGTCATCGAATCTCGTCTCAAGCCCCTCCAAAAAAAGACAAGCTTGAAAGCGAAAAAACAGGCATGACAGACTTACTTTTTGACTTACTTACCGCAGATGTACATTAAAGCACATGCATTCCCCGTAACCTGTCTATGCAGCTTAACACGGGAGCATTAAGAAGCTAGTGCCGCTGACGATCAGGTGTCGGCGTCATTGACCCTGCGTGAAAAATCCACTAAAAATTCCTGCAAAAGCAACCTAGGACACAGTGGAACGCCTAGGTCATGTAACCTTGTCGTGTCATTACAACATGCTTACCGGATTGTGCGCCGTCTCAAATGGCAATTAATGATTGGTAGCAAGAGGTTGCTCGGGAAGAGGAACCTCGGTCGCCGAGGGCCCAGCTGTGCGAGCATCTGCCATCTCAGGGCAGTGGCCATTGCTTAACCGCTGCACTGCTGCGCCAAGATGGGTATGAGGACTCCCAGAGGCCTCTGAATGTTAAGCAGAGAATGGCCAATTCTGCACATATGAATAATGACATATCAATGCTACGGCGTCATACCCTTAAGGGGGAACTTGAGTGACCCACTTGTTTTTTCCCACATTCCTGATGAGTTATGCAAGAGACACGATTCTTGGACGGACATATCGCGCTTCTAAGAGGGAACGGAAGACATAATACGAAAGCATAACTGCTCCCATTAAGGGAAATGCCGGTAATGTTTGTGTGTACTAGCAGATGGTTCACAAAATTCAGGGGTTACTTTGACTGTCTAAAGTGGGTAGAGGCGAAACCGTTTTCCGCATCACTTTGCCTGCTTCTGTGGCACTGGTGGCGTCACATGTAATTGAGTACTAATTACTAAGTGATGACAAATCACTAATTAATGGTTATTTACTGATTAGTGCCTTGTAAGGGATCGGTAGCGTACGCGGGGTCATCGGAACGCGGCTGGGGGCGCTCAAAGCGAAGCGTCTCCTTTCTTGGAACGCGGCCGCTCGCGAACGCGCCGGCAAGTACGGGTGTTCCCCCACCCTGCGGAACCGATTCGCGCACGTGCTGACACGAATGTGTATTTGTGTTTGTTTTTATTTTTATTTTGTGGTGGAGAGGGTGATTTACCCTACAGGAGTTGGAGGGCTGGCCAGGCTCTCGGTAAACCAATCATGTGAGGAGTGTAACATGATTGGTTGCTACGAAATGTGGGCCGGGCCTTTAGGTCTTTAAAACCGGACCCCGGAGCCGGAAGCGGGGTTCTGGGCTAAGGTGAGATGCTACGCATCTTCGGCTACGCCGAGTAGGGGCCTGCCCCTAGTATTAGCCAGTTCCACGTTTTTGTTGTTTGTCCTTTTTGCTGCTTTGTGTCTCTGTAGTGCCTAAACTTGTATCTAATGTAAATTGCTGTACATAAACTGTACATAAGTATTCCCTTTATCCCAGCGTCTCAACTCATCACGAGAGCGTCTCTGACGGAGCACCCCTGGTGCGAAGAAATAAGCTTCAGTCTTCGAGTTACCAACCGTCTCTGGCGCGGCACCTCTGGTGCAAAGAAGAAGAACCTGTGAAATTTACTTGCCTGAATACTAATTAACTGCTGATTAATGACAATTAAGCTTCGCCTTTAGGAGCGGAACGCGACAGCGTGTTGAAGCGCTGCCAGGGAGTCCACGGAACGCCACCACCCGTTCGGCGCGATGCTTTGCCGTTTGAACGCAACGCTTTTTGAGGAAAGGAAATGGCGCAGTAATTCTCTGTCATCTCGGTGGACACCTGAACCGCACCGTACAGGATGGGAGGAATTGGGAGTGAAAGAAGAAAGACAAAGATGGCCCGTAATGAAGAAAATGAAAATTGTATTTGAGGAAAGGAAATTACGCAGTAACTGTCTCACATATCTCGGTGCAAACCCGTCAAAATTCAGGGGGGGTGCACTTTTTTTACCTAAAGTGCGGTCACTGATGTGTGGTTACGATGTTAAGCTTCGCCTCTAAGAGCGGAACGCGACAGCGTCTTGCAACGCTGCCAGGGAGTCCATAGAACGCCATCGCCCATTCGGTTCTACGCCTCGCTCGTCGGTAAATTGGTTTTTGAGGAAAGGAAATGTATCTGTCTCTCATATCTCGGTGGACACCTAAACCTCGCCGGAAGGGAAGGGAGGAGAATGGCAGTGAGCGAAGACACCGTATTCACTAGACGCGCCTTTGTTAATTCCAAACCACCGAGCTGGCATGGCGGAGTGGATAGCATGCTCGTCTCGCACTCCGAAGACCGGGGTTCGATTCCCGAGCTCGACTAATTTCCTACTCGGTTTTATTTATTTATATGGCCTGACTAGAAAAGTCAATTAGGCTAATGGGGAAGTAAGCAATTAACTAAGCTCAGTCCAACTTACTTGGAGCATCACTATATGATCCCTTCAATTGGTTGCATGGTTACTAGCCAAAGTACAATTGGCCCCGTTTGAAATTGGCGCGCTGTGACGTCACGACCGTTTCGACCAACTGAAAAGCGTGACATTTCTGTCGACAACTGCTGCTTACAACGATGAGACATTAAAGGCTTTCGCCTTAAAAGTTTTAGCGATGCCAAGCAAAAAGGGTCGCGTCATCCAGCGGCCGCATGACGCACACAAAGCCGCGCACCGCCACATAGACAATCATACACATGTCGTTCGTCTATGTGTACCCGTCAATGGCCGACCGCAATGTGGCGCCATTAATGTGGTGGCATTCGTACCAAATGACACAATCGGTTGTCCTACATATTTTCGGGTGGTGTCATGTTATTTATCTTTGCCTATAGCTTACGTGTGCTAGTCAAGTTGAAGGTTAGCTTGCGACAGCGGTTTGTACCGACGACGCATGCATCTTCAATTACAAGCCTTCCCAGACTTTCGTATAAACAATGGGATACAACGTTTGTCGTATACCTTTCCGGGTGATGTCATACGCGCATGTGCTGTCTGGGTGCTGTCTTACTTCGAAAAAAAAAAGACTGATTGCTTGAAACAAACCGAGTTTTCAAACCACAACCAAACATCTACGTCTTGCTTCCAAGATAGTCTTCCACATTTCTACTTAAGCGAATTTAAGTTTCTGCATGTAATTCCTTTTCTACATTCCTTATTTTTTAATGCACAAGTATTAATTCGCTGCTAGCGGGAACTCTTCAATTGCCACCGGCGACGCGGTTACCGCATCAAAAAGCAATTATCATTTAGTTTCTTTTAATAGATAAACAAGCACTCGCAAACAGTGTAGTGCGTGCGCCTCCCTTAGCCTCATATTCAGTAAAACTTTACGCAGATTAATGCAAGAAGGGAATGAGAAACACGCGCACCCATACGAGAGCAAACTTGCCACTGCATTGTCAGAAACGATACACCGCCTTAAGAAGCTGAAAGGGCGCAAGCGTGCAAACCCAGTGCCACACGTACGGCAAAAAAACAGCGAGCACATGGGTACAGAAAAACAATCTCTGCCTCTCCCGTAAACGAGAGTAGAGTAAGCATGAAATGTTTACGGGCCTAATGTCATCTCGGTGGACACCCGAACCGCACCGCACAGGAAGGGAGGAACGCCACCACCCGTTCAGCGCAATGCCTTGCCCTTTGAACGCAGCGCTTCTCCCCCGGATCACATATGACAACGAAGTGTAACGTGGCATTTATGTGCTTTTTGCATGCGTTATTAGAAATCGGAAGTTATAATTCCGTGCATTATCAAACCCACAGCTCCACTGATATCTTGATAAACATTGAGAAGGCACTGGCAGCAGTTATTTTTTGTCTCATTTGGAGACCAACCGGCGCTTGCATGCCGGTCGCGTAGGAGGGCTTAGAGAGAGTCGTTAAATCTCGTTAAGTCTCGTACGGTGCCCGGATGTTCTCGTTTCAGAGCCCGGATGAGTGGATTTTAGTGCCCGGATGACTGGAATTCAGTGCCCGGATGAGTGGATTTCAGTGCCCGGATGATGGCTGTCGGTCTCGGCGTGACGTCACCACATTGCCGACAACGGGAGCTAAAAGCATTTCATGCTTAATATCGCATCAATGATAGGCACAAGCACCGTCATTCCGGAACTCAGCGGAAATGCCCAGAAACCAGCAACAAGTAAAGTGGGTTACCGACCGCGAAGAAAATCAAGTTCTTTTTCAAGGGCTACCGACGCCTTACTCACGCAGCCTTCCGTAGTAGAAATCTCGAGGACCTCCTCAGTTTCCCGGGCCAGCCTATCGGAAGCTCTCCCGATAACAACCGTAGAACGGAGGAGAGGACGGCACTGCTGTTTCTTCTCATTTCTGTCAATGTCGTGTTTGCATTTAAGGCAATGCAATGACAGGTTCGAGCCGCCATTTGGGCCCAGGGAATTGGCATGCTCTCTGAGTCGATCATTTAGACAGCACCCTGTCTGGTCTATGTACACAGACCCACAGCTGAGTAGAACCTTATACACCACACCAAAAGTGCAGGTCACAAACAGTTGGGTGTTTGGTAACACATTTTTTCTTCTTTACTCTTTTACCTTGGCACCTGCTAGTAATTGCGCACAGGTGGGACAACTTCAAGAGGGCTGTATGAACAACATCAACTCCGAACTTATTAGCCACCCTTTTGGCATTGTGCGATAGCTTGTGCACATTGGGAGGGCATGAAAATGTCTTTTTTCACTTGCCAGCGTGAGGTGAGGGCCAAAGACGGCTTGAACCTTTCATTGCATTGCGTTAAGTGCAAACACTACATTGACAGGAATAATAAGAAGAAACAGCAGTGCCGTCCTCTTCTCCGTTCTACGGTTGTTATCAGGAGAGCTTCCGATAGGCTGGCCCGGGAAATTGTGGAGGCCCTCGAGATTTGTACTACGGAAGGCTGCGTGAGTAAGGCATCGGTAGCCCTTTGAAAAAAGGACTTTATTCTCTACGTGATAGATAGCCCGCTTTTTGTTGTTCTTTGTTTCTAGGCGTTTCCGCTGTGTTCCGATGTGACTGCTTGTGCCTATCACTGATGCAATATTTGCTGTATCCAGGTGGTCGCTGTGCTTTTTTCCCACACGTGTTGCACTAAATATTATATGCTCGCGGCCTTTCTGCTTGTTAAGGTGGTGTATCGGTCCCGAGAATACAGTTGCAAGTTTGCGTTCTTCTGTGTGGGCGTGTCTCTCCCTCCCGCCTTCTGTTATTCTGCGCGAAGTTTTCCTGAATACGTCTCTACGCCAATTGGTCCAATGTTCTGCTCTAAGTCTCCCTTAGCCTGAAGCAACGCCTAATGGCAAAGTGATCCCTTCGCTGGCTGGGACGTGTTCTTGGTCGAAAATGCCCCAAAACTGATCACTGCTGGTGAACGGGTGACTTTGATGTCGGGATACCTACAGTCTGTGCAATTCACTCGGCCACGAAAAAGTAAAAAAAGCGAGGAAACAGGAAGGGACCAACCGAACTCACTGCCGTGAGTCTGCGCTGTTTACTTCGTCAGTACTGGCAATCGCCGGACTGCTTTTCCGAGACCTCACCAACCACGACTAAAGCCTTTTATATCGAGGATGTTGCCCCGCTCCACTCCGCACAGGCTGATGAAGACGGCGTCATAGCTTCCATCGAGGCGGTGAGTGCGCGAGCTGCTTTCGTTCGAAGAATGGTTGAAAGTGCTTCAATAAAGTAGGTGAAGAACGTGGCCGATAATGTTTTGTCATTCACCATTGGTTTTCTATAAAATGCCCTAAAATAAAACCACCAACAAAGTATGTAGCTAGGAATACTGAACTGACTGTTTTCGATCCCGCTGTTTGAGGAAATGCTCATCGGGTCAAAATGAATGCTGCAAATTGCGGTATATTTTACAAGCAAATTATTTCGCCAGAATTAAAAAGTAGGCTTGAGTTGCGCCATACCACGGCACACAATATTTTTTTTTTTCGTTTCAGCAATCTGCAGTCTACTATTCCTCTTAATCCCCTGTTCAAGCTAAGTGAAGAACTCTTCCTAGCATGTTTCTTTCATTGCCTAGTATATATACACGAGAAGTGCGAAATGGAATGTCGCCATTTAAGGTAGTACATTTTATGACAGCCTCTGCGAACGTTTTGCAAACTCAGATTTTGATGGCATAAATGTGGAATAAATTGCCGATGTCACTGTTGATAGCCTCAATGCTTAAGTATCTACTGCAAGTCTAGATTACGAGCGTACGGAGCTCATGTATTTTGTTGTCATTTTTATTGGTCATTTTACTTTATGGTATTCTTTCTCCTCATCCTTGCTATGTGTTAAGCGAGAGTGATGTTGTAATGAATAAAGAAGAATCTCCCCGTGCGCCATTTTCTTGAGAGAAATTTAATGTCTGTAGTTCATCGCACCAGAAGGAACAGGGGATATAGGCGAGGACCGAGCAGAAGGCAGGGCGAGCGCGAAACGCCAGTTGAATTTTTCCTTCGTCGAAAACACATATATACACAAGGTTTGACATGTGCACGTGCCACATAACTTAAATTAGACCAAAAAAAGATGAAAAGTAGAAAAGAAGAAAGTAGGAACAGAGAAACCAGAACTACCGTTTTTCATTTGCAGTATACTCTTAAGAATTCGTATGCATGTGTGTTTATGAGCATGTGTAGGGCTATCATAAATAAAAAAATCAGTTCATATCTAGCGTGAGTTTCATCGTCTACCCTTTCTGCGTCCTCATCTAAAGCGCATGCACTTTTTTAATAGGATGTGTTGCAATCTGGCCCCGATTTTCGCCAAGACGAAATTCAAAAATCAGCATGTAATCGAAAGCTAAGAGCTTTTATTTTCTCTTGTAATGTAGTTGACGCTTGTTACTTCGCCTCGACATGCTGTTCCATGTATCTAATGGCTAAGTGGCACTAGAAACCTTTAAGTCTGAGAGCCTCAGCCACCCCGTAACTCGCAGAGAAAAGTTGGGCAGCAGTCTGGGTATGTTCCATTCGGCCGTGGAATTGCTTCAGAACACTTTTGGTCATTCTTCAGGGATTCAGACGAACAGCTGCACAAAGATGAAATTAAATATTATTAAAACCGCACTCTTATTTGACAGCGTTTTGATGAAACTAGCTAAAAGTTTGAAAATAAATATCGGATAGAAATAAAGTAAAAAATCGTTAAAACACTTCTTGTATGAAACGCGCAGTTTTTTTTCTATTGAGGAGAAAATGGCGATGCTGCAGTAATGTGAAATTCACAATAGGAAATTAGAAAAACTTCTGGATTTCGCGACTGTACCAACGTGTTGCATTTAGAAGTTACATCGTGTAGCGCGTAGAAACACTGGGCTGGCAGCATCAACAGCCTCGTGCGCCACTGCACTGCACTGCACTGCACTGCATAGTCCTCGTTCATTTAGAAGTGACATTATTCCTATTGAGTTACGTGGTCAAGCTGCTGGGCGCCGACAGACAACCCGGACGTTCACAAAGCTGGGCAGGTTTCCTCTCTAAATTGGCTTCATGTGTTTAGAAGTCATACGACCCTCGAAGTGTTTGCAATACCTAAAAAGAACAAACAATATGGCAGCTTCTACGAGAGGTTATTCATAACGGCCAATATCTTTGAAAAATCACTGCGGTGCTTATACAAACCTTTCACTCACGCACACAGTGAGCACTTTAAATAAAATGCCAGACCAAAATCCTTGAAGTATCCCCTCAAAGAAAATACGGTATAGACGAAACAGAATGCACGGTTAATAGAAAGCCTTCGAGAAATTGTAAATGTGTTTTGATTCTCAAAAAGTTTGGTTTATGGTTTATGGGGGTTTAATGTCCCAAAGCGACTTAGGCTTTGAGAGACGCCGTAGTGAAGGGTCCCGAAAATTTCGACCACCTAGTGTTCTATAACGTGCACTGGCATCGCACAGTGCGCAGGTCTCTAGAATTTCGCCTCCATCGAAATTCGACCACCTGCGGCCGGGATTGAACCCGCGTCTTTCCCAATAAGGAACAGAAAAATGTAGTGCATGCGTGGACGTATGAAAGTCCTTACCACCTCGCATTTGCACTTATTCAAACTCTAGTGGTCCAGAGGTGCGTCTTGAACGCAGGGTACCTCAGCGTATTGGAATTTAACAATACAGCTTGTATGCTGATTGTAGCAATACTCGTCTGAGAAAACAATGGCATGGTCAAAAAATCCAGACTGCACTTTTGTTCGCACATTAAGCATCGCTGTTTGCTGAATGAAGGCCCGACTATTTGTTTGTCGCCCTATTCCTTTCAAATTTGCTTAGCACTGCTCCTTTCTTCGAAACCCTCAAGGACAGGATGTCAAAAAGAAATACATGTATATCTGTCAGGACGCCTCTAATATCCGCGCCACATTAGATGGAAAGACAGTAGTAGTAGTAGTAGAAGACGTTTATTCGGCCAAAATTTACAGGCCGAGCATATCGAGCGCCTGGGCGACCAGAAGTCGCTGTTCTTCCTCCCCTTCAGCGCCAAGCCAGTCGAGCCAGGTGGTGATGGATAAAGAAGGTGGGGGTAGGAACCCGACTGCTGAGCAGCCGGGCAATAGAAGAGGCAATGGGCAAGGTCCGCATAGATACAGGGGCAGTTGGGACAGGAAGGGTCCGATCGATAGCGATAGAGAAAGAGGCGAGACGGGGTAATGATTGCATTCATTTGAACGTGCCGAAGAAGGCGAGCCTCCGGCACTGTGAGTGATGGATGAGGGGGAGGGTAAAGGCGTTTGTCGAGGCGGAGCTCGAGGTAGACCTCTTTTATGGTGCGGCGAAGGGTGAGCCTCCCACCGTCCTCCGAGGGCTTGGGCCAGGGGATCAACGGTGCCCAGAAAAGTGTGTCACGGGCGAGCTGATGAGCCAGCTCATTGCCGTCAATCCCTGAATGCCCAGGGACCCAGCGGAGGAAAACGATGGAAGGCTGCAAAGCGGAGACCGCTCGTTCGACCTCCTGTTGAAGAGAAGGGGTTAGGGTGCGTTTCTGTATGTGGTGTATAGCGGCTTGTGAATCTGAATAGACTGTGTACTCTTGAAGAGAGGGAAGGAGGGCAAATTACTGGAGGGCATGCGCAATGGCGAGGACCTCGAGAGACAATGCAACCGGAGGGCGTAGAAACGGCCCGCTGGTGTGAGTTTCAGGAGCGGGGAGGTGGGGGTGGTACAGGGTGTAGCCGCAGGAACCTCGAGGAGGCACAAAGGAGGCATCCGTGTAAGCTACACCCTGGGTATCAAAGAGAGGGGAATGGTGCTGTGCGGCCGCATGACGACGGCCGGCGTGCAGAACGGGGGACATGTTGGACGGAAGGGGGAGGATCCGCAGATTGGGAGCCGGGGTGGGAAAACGAGAGGTAAACGGGGCGCAGGGAATGGGCGAGATACCCGCTTGAGTCAGTAACCACTTACCCTGACGGGTAAGGGAAAGCCGGGCAATCTGCGAGTCATGATGGAGAGAGAGCAGAGAACGGAGAGGATGAAAGAGGCCTGTTGCAAAGATCTTTGCAGTAGAGGTAGTGATAGGGAGGTTGAGAGCTGCCTTGTAGAGGCCCACAACGGCAGTCTCAAGAGCGTTAAGTTGAGTCTGATTGAAGGAAACGTAGGGTGCAAAGTACAAGACCTTGTTGAGGGCCAGCGCGTGGGCAACTCGGCACGCATGAGCCTCGTGGAGACCGGAGCTCCGAGTGACCACGCGCCGCAGGAGGTGAGTTACGGAGTGGCAGGTGGTGACAGCACGGTGGAGGGCTTGCACGTTCTTGGCTGCATGCAAAGGAAAGCCAAGAACTTTGCACTGCGTGACGACAGGAATGGGAGAGCCAGAAAGGTGGAGAGAGACGAATTGGTTGTGTGAGCGCTGGTATGTGGAATGGTTGAGGAGAAGGAGCTCGGATTTTTCAGGAGCAGGAGAGAGGCCAGCAGTGGTGAGAAAGGAGTCGATGAGATCTAGGCCACGTTGCAGGGTGTCCTGTACGTGACCGGGAGAGCCAGACGAACACCAGAGAGTGATGTCATCGGCGTAAAATATATGATGCAGGTCGGGAATTTCAGCTAGCTGGGAGGCGAGAGGGGCCATAGCAAGATTGAAAAGGGTAGGAGAGAGAACAGAACCTTGAGGAGTGCCTCGGGTGAGGTTGTGGGGGTCGGACAGATAGGTGTCGACTCGAAAGCGAGCGACACGTTTAGAGAGGAATGAGCGGATATAACAGTACATGCGGGAGCCACAGTCTAGGGAGGAGAGTTGGGAAAGGATGTGGTCGTGGCAAACACCGTCGAAGTCCTTGCGAACATCGACGGTCACAAGTGCGTGAATTTGAGTGGGGGTAGGTGACAGAAACGTGTGCTGGAGAACTAGAAACATGTCCTGTGCACAGACGTGGCGTCGGAAGCCGATGAGAGAATGAGGGAAGAACTGCCTCGTGTCGAGAAAATTAGAGAGGCGAGTCAGGGCCATTCGCTCAAGGGTCTTAACAACACATGATGTCAGGGAGATTGGGCGGAGGTTAGAGAGAGAGGGAGGCTTGCCCGGCTTTGGAATCATAGAAATGAGGGAGGAGGTCCAGGAGCTGGGCAGGCAGCCGCTGTCCCATGCATCATTGGAGGTTTTAAGGAGGAATTCTTTGGCGCAGTCAGGAAGGTTGCGAAGTGTGGTGTATGTAATGGCATCCTCACCGGGAGCCGAGCTTGTAGCATTAGCAGCCAGAGCCGATTCGAGCTCCCGGAGAGTGAAGGATTGGTCCAGATCGGGGTTAGGTCCACCGCAGTACACCGGGTAGGAGGGTGCCAGAGGGGGCGGGAGATAGAGAGAGGCGAGCTGATCAAAAACATCGGAGGGAGTTCCTTGAGTGAGGGCTTTAGCTAGAGTGGGAGCAAGGGCAGGCTTAGTGCCAAGAAGGGATTTGAAGAGAGACCATGTGGATCGCGAGTGCAATGCAGAGTCAATACGGTCACAAAGAGCACTTCAACGAGAGTGCTCGAGTGAGGCGCAGTGGGCGACGATCTCGGCCCGCAGAGCAGTGATCCGGGAAGAAAGTTGGGTATTGTGGGGTTGGCAGCGGAAGGAGCGTTGAAGACGTTTACGGCGACGCCATAAACGGAGTAGGTGAGGATCTGGGTCTGGGACTGGGTGACAAGAGCGAACACGACGGCTACTGGACGTGAGCGCTGCAGTGATGCGCGACGTCCAGTCGTCGTAGGATTCAAAGGAGTCAGAGGCGAGATTAGCGCGGAAGGCGTGCCAGTCAGTATGAGTGACCGGATGATATCGAGGGATGTGGGAAAGAGAGGTGGAAATGTGGACAAGATAGTGGTCACTGAGAAGAGTTTCGGCTGTCACTTCCCAGTGAAATGAAAGTGAACCCCGAGAGAAAGTGAGATCGGGTGTCGTGGGACGCTGTGAGGCAGTGCCCGCTCGAGTAGGGGAGCCAGGAGTATTGAGAAGGGTGAGGTGGCGTTCCTGGGCCAGACAGTGGAGGAGGCGGCCGGGTTTGAGGGTTTTAGGGTAGCCCCAGAGTGTGTGAGGGGCATTAAAGTCACCACCAAAGAGGAGATGGGAGTTAGAAGGAAGAGAGTGAAGGAACTTGCCCAGGGCGGAAAATAAAGAGGAGGTAACAGGGGGGTTGTAGAAAGACAAAAGGGCGAGTGAGACGCGGGAAGAAGGGTGGTAATAGACCACACCAACTAAATATTTAAGAAGGACGGAGGGGATATCAAGTGGCTCCACCAGCACGTCGCTACGTACATAAATAGACGCAAGTGGTGTGGCCGTAGCGGCATGGTAGGCGCGGTAGCCTGGGACAGTGCGAGCCGTCCGGGTCTCCTGGAGAAGGAGAAAATGGGGCAGGGAGGGGCGGGCGAGTAGATACTGGTGGAGGGGGGTCTTATTATGGCACAGATTTCGGCAGTTCCACTGCACAATCTCGAGGTCCTCGCCAAAAGCCATTATGATAGTGTAGAGGTAGAACTTCGTGAGGGTACGCGTTCCTTCTTTTTGGCCGGGGGCAGTGACTCATGCAGGGATTGGAGCGTAGAAGTGAAGGATTCTAATTGTTTGGATTGTGCTTGGAGGGTGGTAAGAATCTGCAGAACCGATGTCTCTAGCTGAACCAAGCGAGTGTGGTGTGCCTGTGTGGTGGTTTCGAGAAGATCAGCCAAAGGGGCGACCTGGGCGGTGGAGGAGGGAGTGGTGAGTGTGGCAAGGTGCTCATTTAGCTTGGTAAGCTGGGAGGTAAGAGAGGAGGTGGTTGTCTGGAGGGTTTGGGTCAAGGCGTGGATCTGTTGTTGTAGGTCGTGGGAAATGCGCTGTTGCTCTCGCTGCTGGCGTTCCAGCATAGCGAGCCGGAGGTCGAAGGAGCGGCTCTCGTCAGTCAGGGATGGAGAGGGTGGTGCAGTGGAAGAGACGCTGGAAAGGACGCTGGAACCGAGGAGCCTTTAACTTTGGCGGCGTAGGAGCCTGGTGGTGACGTGACCAGAGCTGACGGAGGTTCATGATTAGAGGAGGAGGAGGGGGTGGGTTGCGTGGCCCGGCGCAAAGCTAGGCGTCGTAGGTACGCAGCTTTGGCACACTCGCGTTGTTTACCGAGGAGAAAGGGGCAAGTGGGGTCGAGGGAGGGGTGGGTGTTTACCTGGCAATGAACGCACCAGGGCTGGGCACATACATGAGCGGAAGGGTCGGCGGGTAGAGGAGCAGCACAGCGACGGCACTTTGCCGGAACGCTGTGCTGTGGACACTGGTGGGCGCGGTGTCCAAGAGCGAGACAACGGGTGCAGGTGGGAGGCTTAGGCTTATGGGGACGGCACCGGAAGGCAACGCGTTTGAAATACACAAAGTGGGGGATTACGGTTCCAGCGAAAGTTATGAGCACCGACTGAGTGGTGCCCATCATACGAGCAGCAAGAATATCGGTTTTGAATGATTCGATATCATGCATGAGGTCATCAGGGGTGAAGTGGCCACCGACGTTATGGATGACGCCGAGGCATGAGATGGGAGGATTAGGGGCATATGTTTTAATGGTGATAGGCTTACCGTGAAGCTGAAGATGCGTGATAGAAAGCAGGAGGTGGGCGGTGAGAGGGGAATGAGTTTTTAAAAAGACGAGGCTTTGGGCTGGCTTGGCCTGAAGGGTAATCTCCGCACTGCTCTCGGAGGACAGTTGTGCAGCGGAGACGACTGCGGCGAGGACGTCGTAGAGCGGTATCTTGGGGTTGAGGGTGCCAGGGGGAAGCTGGATGCCAACTGTGATGAGCTCGGTGCGGGGCCGGGTGGCGGAGGCAGGCTTACGGCAGGCACCGATGGTGGTCCAGCCGACCTCAGGGGCCGGAATGAGATGGCCGTCGACCGGGGACGCCGTAAGGTCCATGTCTGCTGTGTCGTCAGCCTGAGCCGCAATCTGCGACGCAGGTACCAAGGTGCAGGACTTGCTGTCAGCGGGAAGTGTGGTCCGAGTAGGTACGGCGGCACTGGCGGCGGCGACGAACGCAGTCGACTGCGATGCGTCTGTGGGCCCGAAGCTCTTGGCTTCCCTTAATGCGTGGAGTTGGCCAGTAGTGGACGCCGCGGCGGTGACGAACGCTGCCGGCTGCGTTGCGGCTGTCGATTCGGAGCTCCCAGCGTCGGTGAACGCGACGGGAATGGGCGCGGTGGTGTGGCCGGTGTTGAACGCAGCCGGTTGAGACATGGCTGTAAGCGTGGTTGGAGTAGGCGCCGCGGCGGCCGCGTCGGAAGAAGTTGACACCGGCGAGGTATGGGTGGGTCTCGGCTTCAGGGGCTTGTTGAGACGCTGCATGCCAGAGGTGCAGGCGCGGCGCGTTAGGGTTAGTGAGGCGCCGCGCCGTAGAAGATTTTTGGAGGCGCTTGGAGCGCCAGCTCGACAGCGGGCCGTGATGCGAATGGTGTCCTCGTGGTGCGGATGTCTTCCTGACGCGATGGAGTGTAAATCCAGGGGCGGGCAAGGCCCTGGACCAGGCCAGGGGCAGGTGAAAAACGGAGCACGATAGTCAGCCAGCTAACCAGGGCAGCGCCACCTAGCGGATCATGGAAAGACATATTTCCGATTTCCAGGCGCTAGCGTCGCTAGTGTGTCCTTTCTGAAACTTAAGTTGTATGTTCAGAATCTTCAACCTTTTAAGTAACCTCATACTAAATATTCCATGAAACTATGATCAATTAAACCGCCTTGCGTATTCATAGCAAAAGAATCGTATTTTTTTTCAAGAAAGCCTAAAGATACGTGTCGGTATATAATGCACTAGAGCATTCGACTTTTCTTTCTGGAACCACTTGGAACCAAAAATTTTGGTTTTGTATATTTGCATCCACGCGCAAGGTTCTATTCTGCACAAAAACATAAGCTGCTACAGATTTCTCTTGAGGACGAGGCATCTATATATTGAAATTTCACTCCTGGCTTCAAATTTCTTGACCGAGCAGCTGCTATGCAGTTTCTTTCCAACGCTGAAACTTTCAAAACAGGCACGAAGCTAGAGAGATTGGTGCGGTGCAATCACAACACGTGTATTGTGATGATTGCCGTATTCGTATTACCAATGGCGAGCCTGTGGTGCGCCGAAAATTGACAGCGTAATTCCAACTAAAACCGGAGGCGCTATGCAAAAAGTAAAACTAAATTGATAAAACAGTCTGTCCGTTCTTCCTCTGAGTAGAGAACTGAGACTGGCATGTGAGCTGCGTCCCACCTCCTACAGTTATGCTTGCACTCCTCTCCACCTTTCCCTCATTAAAATTCCTTTCTCTCTGTGACTTCAAATGGCATACCCTCTACAGTGCCTACACCACAGCCGTTATGAAACATATGGCTAAGCGCGCCGAGACAATATTAAGCATGAAATGTTTTTAGCCCCCGTTGTCGGCAGTGTGGTGACGTCACGCCGATACCGAGAGCCATCATCCGGGCACTGAAATCCAGTCATCCGAGCACTGAAATCCAGACATCCGGGCACTGAATTCCAGTCATCCGGGCTCTGAAACGAGAACATCCGGGCACCGTACGAGACTTAGACTTAGCGAGATTTAACGAGACTCTGTAAGCCCTCCTACGCGACCGGCATGCAAGCGCTGGTTGGTCTCCAAAGGAGTCACAAAAAATAACTGCTGCCAGTGCCTTCTCAATGTTTATCAAGATATCAGTCGCTGTGCGTTTGATAATGCAGGGAATTATAATTTCCGATTTCTAATAACGCGTGCAAAAAGCACATAAATGCCACGATACACTTCGTTGTCATACGTGATCTCTTAGGGGCTTCGCGCATCGAAGCAAAGCCGCGCAGGCGCACAGGGGCCCGGGGGAGAAGCGCTGCGTTCAAAGGGCAAGACATCGCGCCGAACGGGTGGTGGCGTTCCTCCCTTCTATTACGGTGTGGTACGGGTGTCCACCGAGATGGCAGAGAATTACTGCGCCATTTCCTTTCCTCAAAAAACCTTGCGTTCAAATGACAAGGCATCGCGCTGAGCGGGTGGTGGCGTTCCTCCCTTCCTGTACGGTGCGGTTCAGGTGTCCACCGAGATGACATTAGGCCCGTAAACATTTCATGCTTACTCTACTCTCGGTTACGGGAGAGGCAGAGATATTTTTTTGTAATGCACGCGAACGCTACACTACGCGAACGCTACACTACATGATGTCTACGCCATTTAGCTTCGACGAAGTCCGTCATACAGCTCTCGCTATGAAACACGCAATTGAAAAGATATAAGCCGCTACAAAAATGGCTGAGGCTTAGCTATAAGGTTAAGCCTAGTCAGATGCGAAGCATATTGATGGCTAGGCTTGGTAATACATGACTTTCCTTGGATGAATACTTGGTCATTTTAATACAACCACTTGAAGTGTAGCAAGGATTGCCGTGGGATCATCGGTGAATTCAATGCAAAGTGTACAACCGCTGCCCCAGCACCGGTGAGCGCGCGGAGCGAGTGGACGTACAGCGCATCGTCTCCGCCAACTTTTGGCTGGAGCCACGGTTCCTCGGCCGGAACCCCGTCAACGCAGCCGCGTCTGTCTTCGCGAAGTCGACAGCTACCTGTGGACACCACTCACACACAGGTGGGGCAACATTTACGCATTTTAGGGCCGATCCTCACTTGCGTTTCGTGGCGACGGCGCTAGGCCTAACGCCTACGCCGACGCTCGGCCGTGAGTGAGTCGCCCACCCGTGTCAAGATGGCTGCCCAAAAAGTACAACGCGGCTACGACCCGGACGCCATGGCCTGGTCCGAGGTTCCCTCAGCTCCAACGCCTGAGAGTCCGGATTCTGCGCCCATCGAGAACCCGAGGCTCTTCAAACTAGTGGAACGCCGCTAACGCAAGCGGGACGCCGCCTCGAAGAAAGCGGACGCCACGTCGGCAGGCCGCTCAACACGGGACAACGCTGCTGCGCGCGCTGCAGCGCTTCACGGAGGGGGCCAGTCTAAGACGGGACCCTCTTGGAAACCAAAGCCACTGCCGCGTCTTCATCCCGAAGACATCGTGATCATCCTGAAGCCCCGGGTGACCGTCGCTCTGAGGGATGTCTACCAACATGGCGAGCTGGGAGCAGCGTTCGCGGCCTACCTGGGCGCCAAGGCCGCAGCATCCCTCAGCCTGCTCCCCACATGGGAGCAAAACCTCATCGTTGCAGGCACCAGAGAGCCGCACGTCGCGGACAAGCTTCTGCGGGATTTTCAACTAACATCACCGAAGGGCCAGCTCTCTATGTACGGCC
Organism: Amblyomma mixtum; assembly: GCF_055824585.1. NCBI lineage: Eukaryota > Metazoa > Arthropoda > Arachnida > Ixodida > Ixodidae > Amblyomma > Amblyomma mixtum. The sequence continues at coordinate 146,277,442 of NC_143015.1, read as the reverse complement.
AGTTGAAACTCACTGGAGACGTGTGCCGCGGCGTCATCACCGTGGCCAAGCACGAGACCAGTGAGTCCCTCCAAAACAAGATCCAGTGGCGTGCTGGAGAGCTTGCCGATATCCGCAAGCTTGGCAAATCCGACGTCGCGTCGCTCACCTTCGTGGGAAAAGTGGTGCCGCGATATGTGCACTATAACTCTGAGGTGACCCTTGTGCGTGCGTACAAGAGAACCATTCCGGCCTGCGTGCGGTGCGGCACTGTGGGCCACCGAGCAGACACCTGCCCCTGCCCGGATGAAAAGTGCGGCCTGTGTGGCCAAACGGCGCCGACCGTCGACGGAGTCAAGGCGCCGCATGAATGTACTCTGTCCTGTGCAGTCTGTGGGCAAGCCCACGCTACCAACTCCCGCGACTGCACGGGAAAATTCCGGCAGCTCAAGGTGTATGGCCCCAAGGCTAAACGCCCAGAGGTGCCAAAAAACCAGAGACCTGGCAAGCAGCCAAGTCATTCAAAACCAGGTGCCGGTGGCGGAACGCCGCGTGGTGCTCACGGCACCGACCACAAGACATCGTCACCTTCTTCACCGTCGGTGAAGCCAGCGCCCGGGAAGAAGACGGCGCCTCCCCCGCCCAGCGGCAGAGACACTGGCCACTTCCCGGCCCTCAAGACAACTGGCGCTGCCGACGCCCGGGCATCAGCGCCTCAACACGACAAACAGGTGAGCAGCTGGGCTGAGATCGCCTCCTCTTCCTCCCATCCCTCACCCTCCCCCGTAACCGTCTCCGCACTCGACGCGGAGTACAAAAAACAGATAGACGTGCTCCGGGCACAGAATGAGCTTTTGCTCAACAAAATTCAAAATTTAGAGTCAATATTGGCGTCTGCCGCACCGAGCCCGCAGAACTCTGACGCAATGGACAGCGACGCGGTGATCTCGCCTGCCCTCGTGACAGCCATCTCTGCGATGGAGGAGCGCTTAACCTCTAAATTGCGATATATGATCGAGACCGCCATGGACCAGATCTTGACAAAGGTCAAATCTGCCGTCCCCGCGGTGGTCTCAAAACACATCTCGGACAACCCCCGCCTCCTCCTTCGGACGGGACCCATTAGGGACGTTTCCCGCCCTTCAAAATTCAACCGTCTGATTATTGATTCGGACAATGAGGACAGCTGCCCCGCTCCTTCCCTTATCACCTCCTTGATGGCGCAAGTAGCTGGCTCTGAGGCAGCCAATCCCTCCTGCTCCCCCCCAAGAATTTTAAATCATGGCGAGACACCTTAATCAAAGGAGTTCCGCCATATCCAATTCGGCCATGTCAACTTCAATAACACAGTAGAACTGTAGAGGCTTTAAGGACCGCACTAAGCGGGCCAATTTCCGCCTCTCCCTTGAAACTTTCGAGTCCTTACCAGCCGTGGTTGCCCTCCAAGAGCCAGGCCTGGGCGCCACAATTTCAAATTACACGACGTTCCAACAGGATCCCGCGTCTTGTCTTCTCGTTCACAAAGACCACACAGCCAACCTAGTGGATCTCGACCTCCAACTAGAGTACTCTTATGTAATGGTGACCCTCCTACCAGTCCGCCGCAGGGACCCACCGTTGCATATACTCAACGTGTACTGCTCTCCCAAACTAAAGCGAGTGACTTTTGCGGACCTCTTTAGCCGCGCGCTAAGAGTAGCGGGCCGCGATCCCCTGCTGATTGTGGGCGACTTTAACGCTCCCAGTCAGCAGTGGGGGTATCGCAAGGAGGAGTCGCGCGGGCGTAAGCTGGCGGAGCTTGCGTCCACGTTGGGCCTCACCCTCCACACAGACCCTGTCCACCCAACCCGGCTAGGAAATTCCGTGACACGGGATACGTGTCCGGACTTAACCTTCACTCCCAACATACGACACGCAGACTGGCTCAACACCGAGGAGACCCTCGGTAGCGACCACTGCATCATTAACACTACACTACGCACACGCCCCCTCAAGCGTCCCAGAACACAAGCCCATATCCCAGATTGGACGAAATTCAGGCAAAATTTTAACTTACTTGATAATACACCCATTTCCGCGAAAGGCTACACAGCATGGTCCCAACAGCTGCTGGCACACCTTTCCTCGCATGAAACACACATCCAGCTCTCAGAGGCGGTCACGGACGTGGATAACCACCTTCTACACCTCTGGGAAGCCCGTCGCAGCCTCGTCCGCCGTTGGAGACGCCAGAAACACAATAGAAAGCTTAAAGCTCGATTTGCCGACCTTACCCAGAAAGCGGCAGAGTACGCGGCCCAACTCGCCGACTCCAACTGGGTAGATAGATGCAACACGGCCGCGCGACAAATGTCCAGCCGAAACACGTGGCGTCTCTTTCGAGCCCTAATCGACCCAACACAAACACGAACCGAAACAAAAAAAAAATGCACCGAGCCCTGCACGCTTTTTCTGGCAACACGACTCAACTGGCACAGAAACTTCGGGACCAGTATCTGTGTACAGCCCAAGACCCCCGTGGATCTGCGTACTCTTATGCAGGCAGAGAGAACACGGAGCTGGATCAACCTTTCCAGCTCCATGACCTGCGGGCGGCTCTCGCCAAAATGAAACGGGGCACTGCGCCAGGACGGGATAACGTCACCGTCAAGCTTTTGACGAACCTGCCCGACTTGGCATACCAGTCCCTCCTGGAATACGTCAATGCGATTTGGCGCGGGGACACCCCCCTGCCAATCGAATGGAAAACGGCTTTGGTCACTTTTATTCCTAAAGCTGGCAAACCAATTGACACAGATAACCTCCGCCCCATCTCTCTCACCTCATGTGTGGGCAAACTAATGGAGACGATCGTGCGGGATCGGTTATCTACATATCTTGAAAACAAGCAAGTCTTTGCGAGCACCATGTTCGGATTCCGCCCACACAGATCCGCACAGGATGTCCTCCTGTAACTCAATCGGGAAGTCCTTGACCCCCTCGAATGCCCCCATAATGACCGGGTAGTACTCGCCTTGGATCTCAAAGGGGCATTTGACAATGTAACACATGAGATCATACTAACTAACCTAAGTCACACCGACTGTGGCCTCAATACATTCCAATACATAAGACAATTTTTAATAGATCGTCAATCCTACATTCGAATTCAAGATAGAGACCATGGTCCTTACCTACTCGGCACGCGGGGAACCCCTCAAGGCGCGGTACTTTCCCCGCTGCTCTTCAATCTGGCCATGATGCACCTGCCGGCCCAGCTGAGTGGTGTCGCCGGCGTGCAGCACGCCCTGTACGCCGATGACATCACTCTGTGGGCCACAAAGGGCAGCACAGGAGACATTGAAACCAGCCTGCAAACAGCGGCGACGATAGTAGACCGCTACGCCCGCTGCTGCGGTCTTCAATGTTCCCCTCAAAAATCGGAATTTGTGCACCTCCGCCCCTCACAGAAGTGCACAACTAAAATATCTCTCTCTCTTGAGAGTGGTCCCATACGCGAAAGTGATGAGATACGGGTACTCGGACTCTACATCCACAAACACAGGCGGCCAGACACTACATTGGCCAAACTCCGTAAGGTGGGGGACCAGGTGGGCCGCATGGTCCACCGGGTTTCCAACAAACGCGGAGGGTTACGAAGTAAGGATGCCTTGCGGCTGGCAAACGCCTTTGTAACCAGTCGAATTCTCTATTCGACTCCTTATCTCCACCTACGGAAACAAGAGGAGGACGCCCTTGAGGTCATTGTTAAACAAAATTGTTAAACGTGCCCTTGACCTCCCCATCACTACTTCAAACAGCCGGCTTATGGCTCTTGGGGTGGTGAATACTTTCCGGGAACTCCGGGAGGCGCACCTTACAAACCAGTACACGCGCTTGTCGCTAACGGAGTCGGGTCGCCGCCTTCTTGCTCGACTCCATATCCAAGACACCCCTCCAATGGAAGACAGGTTTCGCATCCCGGAACTGTGGAGACGTGCCCTCCACGTGCGGCCTCTTCCAGCAAACATGTCACATGAAGACCATAATGGTCGGCGCCTGGCACGAGCGGAAGCGCTAGCCCGATATTATGGCAACAAAACATGTGTATACTACGTGGACGCCTCCGGCCCTCACCACGGGGGATGGTACACGGCCGCGGTAGTTCACAACAGCAACACAGTTAACGGCCTAACTTTCAGAGCCCGCAGTGCAACACAAGGAGAAGAGGTCGCGATTGCTCTCGCGGCCTCACATTCCAATTCAAAATACATAATCACCGACTCGCGAGGGGCCTGTCGGAACGTCGGACAAGGCTGCACTCCCTTCCTAGCCTATCGAATATACCAAAATTGCATACGGGATACGGACCCCGCACACCGTTACCTCATATGGGCCCCTGCTCATCAGGGGTTGGCAGGAAACGAGGCAGCAGACGCAGCCGCCCGCGCGCTCTCTCACCGGGCTGTTTTCTCCTCCCCGTCCGATCAGGAACCCGATTTTAATCCGGTCTATACATTCAAAGATATTACAACATATTATCAAAATTGTCATCGCCTTTACCCTAGCCCATGTAAAGGCCTTAAGAAGGCGGATGAGCGGCTCCTTCTCCGCCTTCTCACCAATACATTGCTGTGCCCGGCAGCGCTAAAACATTTTGACCCCTCCTTTAGCGGCAGCTGCCCACACTGTAGTGCAGTGTCTTCTGACACTTATCACATGGTGTGGGCCTGCCCCTCCAACCCCGCTATTCCACCCATCCCCAACCCAACCCGGGAGGACTGGGAGGCGACCCTGCTCGGCTGCCACGACTTACAGGCCCAACAAGCCTTAGTCGGGCGCGCCCGGGCGGCGGCAACCGCCACTGGGGTCCCATACTAGGGACCTCCACCTAGTGTTTGTAAGGATCGGTCCCTTACGGGCTGATCCAAACATACCTCCTGCTCATTCGTAATAAATGTTTTCACCACCACCACCCCAGCACCGGCTACAACAGCATTCTTGGCACCCATGGAAAGTACATTGGAAAGCTGAGGCAAGTTCAGCTTTATACCGCTGCTGTAGCGTCACGTGGTCAGCTGCAGCGCCTCTGATGTGGAGCCTCCACCGCCGCGGCCGACCGCGCGAGCCGGCAGCCCATCTCTCCTCTGCTGTGACGTCATGTTGTCACGTGGTGTCACGTGGTCACGCTAAAGGTCAATGGTAGCTCCACCGCCGCGCTCGACGGGCTGTAGAGTAGCTCTAGTAATATGCTTCGCAGAAAAAAAAAAATCGATGCGAAGGTAGCAGTTCAACGAAAAACGAAGAATACAAAACTGAATCATTCTTCCTTGGCATTCACCACCGTACCTTGGCCAATCCCCCCGCGTGGGTATGGGCCATGTTTACTGTGGAGAAGAAGAAGAAGAATCATTCGTGCGGTGGCCGATACAACTCTAGTATGAAGGAATTCGTTATTATCCAGTTTACGCCTATACATGGAAGCTTAAACCGGAAACAAGCACAAGCACTGAAGGCGAAAGCAAGTTGGCGGAATTGAATATTTAAAATGTTGTGGTGTATGAGAACGAGGGGCTAATATTGGTAACTTCATTTTAGGTCACGACAAAATGAGAACACAGGAGTGAAAGCTCAACGAAAACATTATACGTCGCCAATTAGTTTCCACTTAAGTACTGTTTCGTTTTTTAATGTCCTATTCCTCTAAATTTTCGACGTTCAGATAAGAAGGTCAAATAGAGATACCCCCCTTTTTACTTCATAGGCGAACGCTCATTTGTAAACGTACTTTTCTCGCCTGCTGCACCCGAATGCTTGCCTGCAGTATTACAAAAAAATACCGCTGGCTTTCTCTACATAGAAAATATATCGTCCCGCCACCAGAAATTTTCTGATGACTGTCAGCTTCCTGAAAAACACACAAAGCTAGCTCAACATTACCTGAGAGAATCTTTTAACACTCCTTCTTTGCATTAGCACAATAATTTTTTATTACAGTTTGTATGATTGATACTTTACTACAGAAAGGCACACAGCAGAACAGCACAAAGCCAGTTAGTAGTGAATCCTGGTTCCATTACCAACAAAAGAAACTCTCATTTCGCCAATTCAATGTCAAGGCGAATCACCTGTTGATACTGTTTTGAGACATACAGATGTGTACGGAACGAGAGAAAAAAAATTGTAACAGAAAATGAGGTGGAGCGAAAAATTTGATAAGCAAAAATAAGCAAAAAATATATATTTTTTTTCACGTACCTTGATTTCTGCCGAATACACATTCACAAAAGCGCACATTTAGCTTCGATACTAAAATTTTTACAATGTTTATAAATGTAATACTGAGACTGTTGTTTTCCTGGTATTTTCTTGGCAATTTTTTCATTCCTGCTACTACTGCACCTTTATCACCGTACATGCTAGAAAATTTCCACTCGTGGTTTCCGTGAGGTTACTATGAATTATTTCAAAGATTTCAAATCTCAAGATCGTAAAAATTAGGTTGTTTATTTTCCTGTTGGCTCCAAAGATATGCAGTCTCCACTGAGACATGTGTTGCTGCGTATCTCCTTTGCACGTTCTCAGGAAGCAGGTAAATATTGTATGCATGCTAGAGGACATTTGTAATTTTTTAATATTTCATTCTATTTATATACATTATGTGCCAAGTCCCCATTTGGGCATTTTGGTAAGGAGGAAACTTCAAAATTAACAACAGTCATATATTACAAAATAAGGCAAACGATGAAATGTACAATAGTCACAAATAAGCATTGACTATGAAAGGAAAAGCAAAAATGAAAAGAAATTATAAATAATTATGAATACGCGCACAACACACGCGAAGAGAATAAGATTTTGAAACGCAGCGCTGCTCTAGCAACACAGCAACTTTGGGAATACCTAAACGAAAGAACAAAATACGACAGGAAAAGAAATATTGTTGCACTCATATCAAAAGACGCATTAAAACTCATGTCAACATATTATTAAATTCACAATAATGTGGAGGTTTCGCAAAGTCTCCAAATAGTTGTTGGAAAGGCAGCAGTAATTTTTCCAATTGTGTGTTTTTTTGTAAAAAAAAACTATTTGGAGGTGTTGGTTGCAAAAGTGTACTCGTGCACCTCTAGTGAGTGGTCAGTGTGGGCGGAAATGTAGGTTGGCTCATTTCTGAATTTCTATTCTGGTGTACAAATTTTATCATTAAGCGCATTACAATAGAGAGTATCAAATATTTTCTCTTGTTTTCAGCAAATGGCCACGCCAACTTGTAGGGAAAACCAGAATAGCTTTTTTGAAAGTGAAAACTGAGGCGGCTTAGCATTGGTAAGCTAGAAATATTTTGCAAGAGCGCAGTTTTTTTGCGGGTGGACACCGCTGCCATTGTTGTCGAGTGACCCAGGGTACCAGTTAAGCGAGTTTTAAAATTTTCATCCACAGGGCTAAATTACACAGTGTATTCTGGTCGCCTTTGTTCCACTTCCGCATTTCTGGAAAAATGTTTTCAAAACTAACACGCATTTCTCTAATGCCTTCTTTCTGCTACAGCATTGTTCACAACGCATGGTGCACACACATCTCTTTGTCACGACAGCCACGGAACCCAAAGCGCCAATATTAGTTTGATCATAGTATTAGTTGAAGAAGACGATGTGAAATGCCAGCGTGAAGTGTGTTGCAGTTTACAGCGAGTTTACAGTATGTCGCAGTTTAAACACGTAAGCCTAGCTGTTTAATTTTGCATGACACTTGTACAAATGACTTTCATCATGTGACATTTAGTGACGTTTTCAAACTTTGGTAGCAAAATTTTGTAGATTGGTGAAAGACATTAAAATGCCTGCAGCTGTACGCTTCGCCTATTTTCACGACACACTCTCTGGTAGTCTATAATGTCTATAACATTGCATATGACATATAGTCTGTAACATTATAGTTCCTTCCTCGGCGCTGAGAAATAGTTCCGTTGAATGTCGCCACCTTTTTCAAAATTTTTTAAAATTTGACCATTAAATTTTTATTTCACATTTACCTTATAAAGCACCATTTTATATGATATTGAATAGCAAAAAAGAGTGCAAGAAGCCATGCTGGCATTTATTATTCACAAAAAATTGCCCAAACATGGCTGTTATGCAAACATTCATAACTAGTGAATGAAGACCAGGAATTGTAAACTTTTCGCCACAGAGTTAGCCAACTAACCATACTGTGCGACCAACTAGGATCTTTGTAATCCGATAAATGAGAAAAAAGTTATAGCAAAAATTCTACAGAAAACAAAAAATGTGTCATTTTTGCCTACATTCCTTGACATAAAACATGATTATATCAAAACTCACCATTCGATTTCATTTATCCTAGTTCGTTGCACAGGCTAATAACAAAAGAACGAGCATGCAAAGTGTCATTGAAAAATATTCACTCATTTGGAAGTTATCACTGTTTGCGCAATACGAAAGTGCGAGAAATGAAGTTTTGAGAAAAACAACATTAAAGTTTTTCAATCCTTGTAGAAAGAAGATCATCATGCCCTAGGAAGTTAAAATCCTCCACGTTCATAGCTAGGGCCCTCCTTAGCTGACACGAGCTCTCTTTTGGCATTTGTTGCTGCCCGTCTTTTCTTGCGGAGATGTTTTTCCTCGCCCCTTGATTGACGCTGGGCCTTCATCACACGGTAATGGTCACTGGTGCAACATGCTACGAGAGTGTGATGGCCAGATTCGATGCCTGCTTCCCTCAAAATATCTGCTGTACTTCTGCTGTCATCATTGAAGGACGAATCCGGCAGAATTCAAAGCGATAGCGTGAAGTGCGCGCAAAGTAAACAACTGAGACGCTTGTAGCACCTTGCCTCCCCCTGGCGGAAATTTAAAGCAATGTTTAAAAAAAACTGAAGCCTTCCAAATTGCCTTTGAATAATCTTTTACATATCAGACTAAAGCAAAACAGAAAATGTTCAATATACGCCGCTGATTATCGCTGAGTTATCATTTTCTGTTACCAAACCACATCAGTTTCGGTTTCAGAACTGTTCACCACCTCTTCGAAAGTTGGCTATAACGTTTGAACAAAATAAGATACGAACATTATTCTTGCTGCAAAACATTTTTGAATGTTTGGGGATTCCCGAAATATAAAATAGAAAAAATGTAATTTTTACAAAAAACCGATTTTTCAAAGGTGGCGACGTACCTTAATCTAACATACAAGATATGAGGCGAAGTCATGCTTTTGTTCAAGCTAATTTTTCTCACATGACTGCTGATGTAAGCGGAATAACGTTGTGTAAGAAAATTATGTAAGAAGTGGAATAAGATGTACAATCACTGGGCATGATGACATAATGTTTTTTTTCTATTTTCTACATCTAACATTTGACCACGCGTATTGTCATGAAATCAATCAAAACAGGGCAAAGTAATGTTTGGCGAATAAATTAAATTGAACTGAATTGAATGACTATTCCTTAAAATTGAGTGAAAATTTTTTCGCGATGATTTTCAAAATGTTGCTAAACAAAAAAAAAACGAGGCAACTTAATGCCGTGTTCACATTGCTATTCACTTTAATTCGAAACATTTTGTGCAACTGTCTTTTTAAAACAGCGTGTGGAAAAATCCATATAGAAGGAAGATTGGTGGATCATCTATGTAGCCCGTCAGTATGGCAGGCGGGCCACTTAAGTGACCTGATCTTGTGATGCAATCGCAAAATGCCCACAGGATTTTAAGAAAATGGCCCACTGTGGCAGGTGGTAATTACTGATTGGTCGCGAAAGGTTGCTTCGGAAGAACAACCTAGGCCTTACAAGTCCCACCGGTGGCCGTACCTGCAAATGCAGGGAAGTGGCGCATTGGTTAACCGCTGCACCACTGTGCCAGTATTGGAATGATAACTCCGACTGATCTATGAATGTAAAGTATAGAATGACCGATTAAGCATATATGAACATTATTAAGGCTCGCCCGTTATACTCTTAAGGTTCAGCTAAAGTGTCTCCTTCAGTTTTTTTCCTTTCAAGATATTTGATGCCTGTTGAAATTTCACACCTGTCTTCTATGTAGTTTTCTATTATACAATACATTTTGGTCTACAACATATACTATTTGCACTTGAATTGTTAATCCGTCAGAATAAATCTCGTGTTAATGGATACGTTTGCATTTTTAACAATTTTCTGATAAATCTAAGGGAGTAGCATCGACCAAAGCGCAAAAATGGCTTATAAAGTATACAACTTTCGCATTATCTTCGGCGTTGAAGAAAACCTGGTACTAAAACAGGATGCTGATGAGTAATTGCTCTCTTATGACAAGTTTCCTCTACCTTAGGCCATTACTCTGAACAATGCACCAAACCGTCGTTCCGAAAATATGTAGAGAAGAACTGCTTTTTGATAACCACAGTAGAAACACTTTCTTTCTAGGGTGCAGCAAATATAATTAGGAGCTGAGGGCACTGGTAAGTCATAACTAAAAAATTTTGAGCTTATTCGTGGAATGATGCAAAAAAACGTATATTGCTGAATTCTTAAGGTATACGCTTTTTCGCCTTGTAAGCATCATGTTCGGGTATTTATCACATTTTATCAAAGAATACTGCACAAGTAAAGTTTTACAGTCTTCACTTTCATTTCTATTTTCGAAAATATAAATTTTGCGCTGAATTTTTTATATAAATTTTATTGTGCTGCATATAAAACTATATAAATTCTGCAATATTAAGCTAACTTAACTAATTCACAACACCCATTTTTTCCCCGGAAGTGCAGAGCTTTTGTTCTAGGAACATTATAAAGGGTCTGTTCTGAAAGTAGTACGACTGGTTTTTTCCTGGGCGAACGGGCGGACGAGAGGTGGTCTGCGCGCGCAGGATCGTTGAAGGGGGATATTGGGAATGCTGGAGAAAATCGGCAGTCGGCTCTCGGCCGTTGAAGAGAGGAGGTCACTTGTACTGTGAACCCCTGTCGAAACGTCTCGTCACGCAGAATCGTCGAGCGTTTACTGGATCAGCGATACGCGATCAAATTTTGAGTAAATCTTGGTAAAACGGGCAAAGAGACTCACAACATGATTAAGGATGCTTACGGTGACGCTTCCATGGGTAGATCAGGTGTTTTTTGAGTGGCACAAGCTTTTCCGAGAAGGTAAGGAAAGAGTGGAGGAAGACGACCGCTTCAGACGCCCTACGACCAGCAAGACGAACGAAAATGTGTAGCAAGGGAAAAATTTACTTAACAGTGATCATAGAATGAGTATCAGAATGATTGCTGATGACTTGAGCATTCCTCAAACCCAAGTTTTTGAGATCGGGACAGAAAACTTATCCGTGAGGAAAGCGTGCGCGAAGTTGGTGTCGGGAGTGTTGTCAGAGGAGAAAAGGGCAACCGGTAGGATCTTCTTCATCATCTGAATGAGGACCCCGATTTTTTGCCCACCACAAGGCGGCAACGCTGCCTCAGCCCCCCTACAGCCTTGGCGGGGCCAGAAAAAAGTTTGGCCCCGCCAGACGTTTTTCTATTCCCGAGAATAAAATCGACGCTTGAGGGGAACATCACGGATCGGTAGAGGTGGTTCAACAGGCCGTGACGAGGGAGCTAAACAACATTCCGGTCCATGCGTTCCTGGAGGTGTACGAAAGCTGTAAAACTCATTGGCAGCAGCGTGTAGGTGCGGAAGGGTGCTACCTTGAAAAATTGTAATCGTTTGTACTATTCTCTTGAATAAATTTTGTTTAAAAAAATGAGTCCTACTACTTTCAGAACAGACCATGCATCTGCATTCGAGAACAAAGCTACAGATATCTAATTAAATACTTCGCAACCGCTTCAACGTGCCTTTTCGGTTCAATGACATTCATGGAGGCGTTTCGAAACGGTATCGAGCTAGCGTAAAGTATGAACGCAAGAGACATATTTTACCTGTATTAGAAATGTTTTGCCTATTGTCACCGCAAAAAATTCACAGTAGTCTCATTATGTTTAAACTGCAGCTTTACAGCTTAATAGTTCACAGAGTACAGCCCTGTTGCTGCTAGGACAACATATTATTTAAAAAAACAGACATCGCTAATTTGAAATTATTATCAGACGCAAAGCTGCCAGTTTTCCGAGATTACATTTAAAAAGCAAAACAGGATAAATTGCGCGAAGTGCCACGACCTAACGCGCTTCGTACCTGCCGTATATAATATACATTCATAAACAGCGAACAGCTTCAGAAATTAACGCAGTGAAATGTCGGGACCAGCGATGTTCCATTGGGGGAATTTTTCTTTCTAAGCTAATTTTCAGTTTCGGGATGGGCACCGAGAGAAAAAATGAATCTCGGATTTTCAGAGAATCTTACCAGCGACATGCGTAAAATTTTCGCTGCTAAAGGTAAAAGTTTACGCTTGAAGCAGAATACTTATCCGGCTGCAACCTCAGAAAAGAAACAGAGTAGGAAAGGCGCCAATGAAGCCAGTCATCATCATCATCAGCCTGACTACGCCTATTTCGGAACAAATGCCTCTCCCATTTCTTCCCCAGCAACGCTGTCCTGTGCGAGTTGCGGCCACCGTATCCCCGCAAACTTCTCAATTTCCTCCGCTCACCTAACTTACTGCCGCCTCCTGCTAAGCTTGCCATCTGTTGGAATCAACCCCGTTGCCCTTAAGGGCCAGCGGTTATCTTGTCTTCGGATTACATGCCTTGTCCAAGCCCATTCCTTCCTCTTTATTTCGACTAGGATGTCATTAACCCGCGTTAGTTTCCTGGCTCACTCTGCCCACTTGCGGTCTCTTTGTGTTACACCTATCGTTTTTATTGCCAAAGCTCGCTGCGCTTGTCTTATCTTGCTCGTTCCCTCCGCCCGTGTACCTTTCGCGCCACGTTAACTTGAAACATGAACCAACTGGCCCTTCAAATAACACTTGTGTCGTTAAGTTGGGCAGTCTTGCTAGCCTCCATGTTTCTGCCCCATAGGTCAGTGGTAGTAAAAAACAGCTGTAATATACTTTACTCTTTAGGGATATTGACGAGCTGCCATTCATGATATGAGAACCTGCCAGAAGCGCTCCACCCCATTCTTATTCTTCAAGTAATTTCCCTCTCATGATCCGAATCTGCGGTCACTGCCTGCCCTATGTAGTAGACGTAATCCCCTACCACTACCAGCCCCTCGCTACCAACTGTAAACTGCTGCTCCCTACCTAGACTATTGAACATTACTTTGATTTTCTAAATATCAGCTTTAGACCCACAGTACTGTTCTGTCTATTTCATTGATCATGTTTCGCACTTTATCTCCTGAGTAGCATAGCAAGGCAGTGTACTCAGCGGATTTCAGATTATTTGGGTATTCTCCATTCAGCGCAGAAAGCTTAGCTACTTGGTATACATTCATTGTGAAAAATCCAGGCGCTAACGAACAACGACGTGTCCTCTCCATTCACTCTTATCCTCAACTGCTCCCAATCTAGGGCTCTTAACACCTCCTGTAAACAGGAGGTGAATATCATTGGCGAGCTGTTCTTCCAAGCCTTATTTGCGCCTTATCTATACGCGACAATTACTACCGCTGTTACTATGTGAAGATTGCTGCTCCGGCATTTTTCAAGGCTCAAATAATATCGTAATATGGCGCTGATGCCGCTGTCAACCTTGTGCCCCATCGTGCCGTAACGGCAGCAATTGCGGTTCGTACTATTTTTGCTTAGTTGTCCGACAAATTGCTGTCATTACTGTAAGATATCGGTGAAGCTGCATCTTACAGGTCGTCTGCAACAAAGATTAAAAAACGAAACGAGTGCTCCCATGTAGCAGTGGGCTGTTTAGCACTCCTCTAAATATTGCGTCCTTATGCTTATCATTGCGCTTGGGCGTCAATACAGCGCTCTATCTAGTTGCACATTTTCCTCGTGCTCTTGAACTAGCGGTATAAGATGAGCTGTACCGGTTTCCTTAATCACATGTTACCGCCTTCGAGCTTCTATTCGGCGACCAACACGCAAACTTTTTTTCCCATCCCCTATTGTTCAATGTTTACGCCATGACGAATCTGCAGTTTTCCTTTCACTATCACAGTTATTTTCAGCTGCCACTAATGTTAGCTTAAATTTCCGTGCGAGATATTAGCTCACGCCGGTCTTTACAGGATTATTTTTGCCTTCATCTAACGAAAATGCAATATGATGTAGTTTATTTAGAGGTCATTTAAACTTTTTAACATCTACAACCGAATGAACAATTCTTGGGAAGGAGAGTGGAGCCTTAATCATAAGGCTTCCTTGGTTTCTGTCCTTGCTAATTTTGATGTTCATCGTCAATATTTCCATCTTCAATAATAAAATTTTTAGGAGTAATTTTTCGAGCAGCACTTACTGTAGAATGACCATTCAGATTATTTACGCAGTAAAGTATCGCGGTCAGTGGGCATAATAAACAGACTACGAATGCTTGTACCTGTCAGATGCAAACTACAGCTATACTACTCTTTAGTTCACTCCTATATACATTACGGGCTACTTGTGTGGGGAACAACAACACTTACTAATATAGCAAAATTATTTGCGCTGCAAAAAAGGGCTATCCGAGCTGTATTCAACCTTACACTCAGCCAAGACACAGGGGAGGTTTTTAGAAAGCACAAGTTACTTAAAATACAAACAATGTATGACAAAAAACTGGCTATATACATAAAGAATCAAATAAAATACAGTAAAGAAATGTTTCAGAACACATATCTGCACATGCCTGGACTATATAACTTCCGAACAGCTAGTTTCCATGTTTCAAAGTCCCGTACAAATTATAGCCACCAAATGTTGACATTTATGATACCGCGAGTTCTAAATGCTTACGCCCCGCTACTTTCTATGGCAATGGAAAAACGAAGTGACCAAAGCTATAAAAGAGCCGTGCATGATATGCTACTTTCGTGACAGTGCTGTATAAGTAAACACCGTTGTATCTTTTTTTGGTATCAAATCTGTATACTACTGCCAATTTAATTTTAACCTGCGTTTTTTTTTTCTGTTCGAAGTCGGTTGCTGTCAAATGCTTTGAATGTTTGTTTTAATTTGTTGTTTGTTTTTTGTATAGGAGGGCAGGCCTTAGTCAGGTGTTGTTTAACGCCTTTTGCCTGCTCGTCCTTGGTTTACGTCTGCATTGTAAACCAAAAATAAACCAATAAAAAAAAAGAATCTTTTAACACGTAGCCTGATGTCGGGACAGCGGCCAACTTTTCTCGCCGGTTGTCACTGCTTGAAATGCTTGAAATTCATGACCCAGTGGAGGAAGAAGTACAAACACTTTAGTACAAGGAAAATACAAATAGGACATTAAAAAGACCTGCTATTCGGCACTGATTATTTCTGAACTACCGTAGAGCCTAATGAAAAAGTACCAGAAATAAAGAGCATTAATTTCTTGACTTCTCAAACTGCCTCACTGAAAAAATTCTCAAAAAATGGATGTTTTGCTGGAAGGAAAAATATTTATGTTACGGCAAGGAACGGAACTGTTCGGAGCGCATCACGTGAAGTGTCGGAGCACTGGGCCTGCCGAGGATGAGAAAAATATTTTTAAGCCAGAAGCATTCGATTTTGGACTTTGTGAGTCTTCTAGCGTTTCTTTTTTCTGTGTCAGTTTATATCAACTTGCGGAAGGACAAGGCTTTCAATGCGCCTGACGACGGAAGCTACATGCACACTTGTGATTGAACATGAACAAAGCGAAAAAAAAAGACGGCCGCTGGTACAGAGACTGAGGCAGGTGAGGAGGCATATGCCTTCTCCTCTTGCATTCTTGTCGATAGACCTCGAGGGAGACAATTGCCAATTTCTTACCGAGTTGCGCGTTTGTTTCCAACAAATGTTTATTGCTGAACATCATGCCTTTGAGGCTCGAGCCCATTTCCAGTTTTAATGGGCTGCTATAAAACACATCCCCGTAAGCGTCACTAAAGATGACACCGGCTTAACGCTTGCATAGATACAGGCGCTCACGGAAGAAATTTAGACAACTACTTCAATGCAATTTTGCAGAATACTGACAGAATGAGGCTGAATAGCGCAGCCGACAACAGCACACAGCTGCCACCATCGTACGCAGCAGCGCTCACAGCGGGTTCTTGGGCAATCGTTATGGCGCGAAGTGCAACTTTCGGCAGAAGCTGTTGTCTGCGAGAGATCTGAGAGAATGCCTGATTGTGTGAAGAATCGCCTCGAAGGAATAATGGCTCATTGAGAAACTTTGATGAGCTTCGCACTGTATTCCGTTGTGTCGTAAGACGGTGCGGGCAGGACACTTTTTTCTTATTTATTTTTAAGCCCACACTAATATCTGTATTCAGCCTGCCGACTGTCACTGAGAAGGAAAAAATTTCCCAGCAGCTCACTATTCCAGTAAATTTTTTAGATACCTAGAGCACTCAAGATACCATGACCCGAGGCACTACCACGATCCACGAGATACCACGAGGCAGCGTACATACCGACTTATGTAAATCGCGATGACATATCTAACCAACGGCAAGGGTAATTTAGCCATCACGGAGAGATGGTATACACGTTACCTTTGCCGACATTCCTCTTCTAGGTTGTTGCCACTTACTTTCAAATAGGAATTTTTAGCAATGCCTTTGGAGCGAAAATATTCATAGGGTAGCTTGCAAGCCAAATGAACCGGACCTGGCGACCAGGAATCTGCGATTGCTTTAATATTATGGTATATGGTTGAACTCTGATAAAGGTATCGCTGCATGATTGTTACAAAAAAAAAAAATCTTGTGGGGCTCTCTGCTTTACGTTCGAAAATAATAAGAAAGCCTTGTCTAATAAAGAAAATTTGAAGAGAAAATCTTTTAGACATGATCGTGATTATCCCTCCAGAAGAAAAAAACATCGCGCTTTTTTATATGCGGATGTAGTGTAAATCTCCTGAATTTCCACCCAAGTAAGAAATATAAAAATAAAGTATACAATTTCATTCGAATTTTATAAATTTTTTGTATCGTTACAGCAGTCATTGCAAATATCCACTTAGATTCTGCGCAGAATCCGAAAAAAAAAATAATTTACAGGGCACGAGGCATAAACGATGCGAGAAAAATATTGTTACGTGGCCCGAAGTCTATGTC